>NW_021604630.1:9090586-9098396 GCF_004785775.1 Grammomys surdaster | reverse complement strand
GAGAGAGAGAGAGAGAGAGAGAGAGAGAGAGAGAGAGAGAGAGAGAGGATGACTTAGGGGCAGATTTGCGAATTCTCAGGGCAGAAATGAGTACTATGAAAATTTATGACAGATTTGGAAACCTAGACAAGAGACCTTCAACATTTGTTAGGCTGATTTCTAGAATTCCTAGGGACCAGTGGTTTATTTGAACCTTATAATTCTAACTCTCTGAATATGAGTATTTATACATCTGTAGATATTTTCTTATCCTTCTTAATCATCATATGTAGGTGTGGGAGCAGATAATATGTCTCTTTCATTTTACACACTGACAAATAAAGATAGAGAGCCTTTATGAACACCTGGGCTTGATTTAGATACGACTTCAGAATTTATATAGATTCTGTCATGGGACGAGACTGAGGACCTATGGAGGTGTGAGAAAGTTTCCTCCAGGGAAGAACATGAATCACTGGGGTGAGAATGTAAACTCTTGCAGATAGAATATTGGATGCTCCAGTGACCTTTGTATCTCAGTGTGTACGCTTTTTTGCGTTCACTTCCTCTTGAGTGGAGATGAAAACTGTATTTATTGATGGATATGATTCCATGAATATTATTATCAATGTTATTCTCTCTTGTGAAGAGAACCTCTCTCCTCTGTCTTTGAAGAAGCAAGCTACCATATCGTAAGCTGCCACGAAGAGGTCAAGATGGAGGGAAACAGATGGTAACTTCTAGAAAACACCTGATTGGAAATTGAGGTCTAGTATCTCACAAGGATCTCAACAATCACATGAGTAAGAACACATGTCTTTTCCTACTGTATCCTCAGATGAGAATGAAATGTTGGCCAGCACTTTCCTTTCAGATTGTAGATGGTTCAATTAAGCAATGTTCAAACTCCTGACCCATGGACTCTGTGGGATGTCAAAGAGTAAATGTGCATCTTCTTAGGGGCAATATTGCTATGTGATCATATACTGTATCCTGTGGAGGCTGGTCCTGGAAACCTGACGGGAATGGTGAGGGTATAAAGAAAGGACAGACACACAGAAACATGGATGCAAAGCCGGGTCAGGCGTGCCATGCTCGCTCTGATGGAATGACATCACAATATGACAACACAGAATCTTAGTGTGTTCTCTGCTAGCTAATCTCTGTAGGAGAGCAGCGTCAGGCTGTAAATGTCTAAGAGGAGGAAGTCGCAGTTGCTGGGTTTTCCTATATTACTTTATCTTCAGTAAATTCTTACACTCGGATGTGAGGAAGGCTTACATCCCTCTGAGCGTTATCCTGGGGAGGGTCCATAGGTCTAAGGCCCCGGGCTCTTGACAGAAACATGCCTATGTCAACAATCATATTTACTCCAGGCTTTATTGGCCCTTCACACACTCACTAAAGGCTTCTGCTCCCCAGAGCCATAGAAATGAATGCATGGAATTTCCCTAACTGTAAGTTCTCTGATTAAAAAAATAATAATGTCATATACCTAGAAATGTTCTTGAAACATGGGACTATTTAGGGAGTGTTTATAGGAAAATGGAGATACTGGAAAGAAAGGAAGACTGAAAGGAAGGAGGAAAGGGTCTCTCACTGCAGCATGAGTGTGATGATAGGCCTATGGTGGCCAGCCAGTGGCTCCCAACACAGTTCACCCGCCTATCCCACAGAACTGAGATTGTAAGCATGCACCACCAGTGCCACTTTGTTGTTGTTTTTAAGATGTTATTTTTATTTTATCTTATTATTTATTTTGTGCATATGCTGATTAGTTTTTTCCCCAACTTAGCTCAAACTAGAGTCACTAAAGAAGAAACCTCAACTGAAAAAACATGCTCCTATCAGATTGGACTATAGGCAAGTCTGTGGGGGCATTCTATTGATTAATAATTGACATGGAGGGCCCAGCCTACATTAGGCGGGACCATCCCTGGTCAGGTGGACTTGAGTTGTATGAAATAGTAAGCTGGATGAGTCAGGGGGAGCAAGGTGTAAGCAGAACCCTGTACATGGCCTCTGCATCAGTTTCTGCCTCTGGGATCCTGCCCTGCTTGTGTTCCTACCTTGCTTCTTTTAATGATGGCTGTGTTCAGAATATGTAATCCAAATAAGTCCAGGTTACTGTTGGTTGTGGTGTTAATCATGGAAATATAAAACAAACTAGGACAATGTGTATAAATGCTTTGCCTGCATGTATACACTTGTGACATATACATGTCTGGTGTCTACAGAGTCCAGGATTGGACATCAGATGCCTTGCACTGGATGATTGTAAACCATGTGGGTTCTGGAAATTGAACCTGGCTTTTTTTTGGAACATCAACAAGTGCTCTTAACTGCTGAGCCATCTCTCCAGACCCAAGATGTTTTGTTCTGTTTTGGTTCGGTTAGGGTCTCATTATATGGACTTGGCTGTCTGAGAACTTGCTACATAGACTATGTTAGCCTCAAACTCAGAAATAGGCCTGCCTCTGCATCTTGTATGTTGGGATTAAAAGTGTGTGCTACCATTCTTGGCCATGCCCAGCTTTTTAAATGTGACTGATGGTAACAAACTCAGATAGTCAAGCTTGTATGGCAAACACTCTACCAATGAAGTCATCTTTCCAGCCCTTCATACACTTTTGAACTGAAGTTCTATGTAGTACAAACCCCAATCCTCAATCACTATGAAGTAAAGTCTGGAAAATGACATAGAGATTTTAAAACCACTTGGTATTATTTACTGTGAGTAACATTTTGACCAGTGTTAAGGAACTCAAGTCTACATGTGTAGCAAAAGAAGTAAGTGAAGAAGTGACCTGTAGAGTGGAAGAAATCTTTACCAGCTGTGCATACAAAATTTAATTAATGCCTAGGAGACACAGAGAACTCAAAAGTCAAAGTGTCAAGAAATCAAGCAACCTAACCCAAAAGTGGGTGGTGGTTGTATATAGACATACATAGAGAATCCTCCAAGGAAGAAATACGAATAGTGCTAATAAGCACCTTTAAAATGTGTTCAACATCATCAGCCATAAAAGAAAAACAAATGAAAACTTCTTTGCAATTTTTTATTATTCTAGTCAGAGTGACTGCTATCTAAACAAAAACAAACAGGCAAACAAAACAAAACAAAACAAAACAAAACAAAACAACCGAGTGGCCCGGGAATTAGAGAAATGTGTTAGCAGTTAAGAGCACTTATTGTTCTTGCAGGAACCTGGGTTGGGCTACCAGTACCCACACGGCTGCTCATAGCCACCTTATAACTCCAGTTCCAGGGGCCCAATGCCCTCTTCTGACTTACATACCATGGGATATTACTTACCTGTAAATAAAAATAAAATTATGAAGTCTTTGGGTAAATGGATGGAACTAGAAAAAAATTTATATTGAATGCAGTAAATCAGGAAAGCCAGTGCTACCCTGTGGACCCTTGTATATTGAATCTAGAGAAAAAGACACATTATACTATTAAAACAAAAATGAGGATATTAGGGAAGAAAGAGGAGATGAAGAAAAATTTAATAAGAGAGAACAAGGGGAGTGTGTGTGTGTGTATGTGTGTGTATGATCAAAGTACAGTATAAGTATGTGTGAGGATATCACAAGAAAACCCATTATTTAACGTAATTAACATATACTAATAAAACTTTTATAAAACTCCAGACTCTCTATACTCTCATCTGAGTAAAGAGAAGACACTGGCTATGTGTCAGGAAGTGGGTCCGCACTTGTGCAGCATCCACTGGCCTCTTGCTGTCAAATGTTTCAGCTTCCAGAACCATGAGTAAATAGAGCTTCGTGGTCCCTTAGCCATCCAAGATATCACATTTAGGATCACAGTCTAGATACACGAAGACAAAGGACCATCACAACTATTTTAATTCTTTGGCTTGAATCATTAGTTGACAATTCAGGAAATCAGCTACTTGGATTTTTTTTTAAAAAGGTAATTAGCATAAATTAAGGAATGAAAGAAGATGACCTGGGGCAAGAAACAGATTGTTGTACTTCTTCCTAAATCTCCGACGTGGCTTACATGGAGGATGGCTGTATTACCCCTGCAGCCTTTTAGATACCTTGTTGAGCTACCGAGGCCCAGGGTACAACTCAGTGTGTCAGTTCTTATATTCTAAGATTAGCGTACAAAAGGCTGGACTATTCAACAGGCCGAATGTAAGTGGGTCACAATTCTTCACAATACTAAGCTTTTAAAAAAGGCTACCTTGGGGTTTTCTTCTTTTATGTCGAAATGTTATATTCACAGTTTTGAATGGTAGGAAGCTTTGAGAGAGTGCGTGTATACATAAAAAGCCTCCACGAACAACTGAACTAGGGCAGAACGTTTGGAAGGCTCATGAGGTGGTTTCAGCAAACGAGTTTCTAATGATTCCTGGGTGAGTCCCGTGTACCAGGCACTGTTCTAACTGCTTTATATGTATGGCTACATTAGTCACTATAGCAATCCCGTGATGCAGCTATAACACATGAACAGAAGCAGGATCAAGGACAAAAGGAGTCAGGTAAATGAATAAAGGTCTTTTGTTACCTTGGGAGCTCGTGAGGTCAATATACAAACTCTGACAGTTTGGCCCTAGAGCCTATACACTGGACTAGTATGCCTTGCCATTGTCTTAAATAATACTTCAGAATAGCTTATTTCTAGGTAGCTATGTGGTTTCCTAAAATACCTATTACAACAAAGTGTTTAAAATTTGGCCCTTCCAGTGTCAGAATTCTTAATTGTTTGAGAAACATCAATGAAATTTATCAGTATATTGAGGATAACTGTTTTGCAACTGTGCAATGAGAAGAAAGCATTTTTTTTCTGTTTAGTAAATCATCTTAACCACAACTATTTTCTAGACCTATGATTATTATATTCTTACTATAACTAATTCAGCATCAGGATTTCCAGTTGCTGGATATGCCACAGACAACTCTTCAGGTTTTCTCACTTTGAAGTTCACAGTGGGTGTCAAAAATGGGCAATGGTAGGATGGGGTGAAGTAATTATTAATAAGGGATGCATATGATAAAGACAAATCTTACCACATGCAGTGGATTATATTCAGCTATGGATAACTGGATTATGTCATCTGGAGGAAAAGGGATGGGGATGGAGGCCCTCAGACTAAGCGGTGTAAGACAGAGCTGGGAAGAAAAATACCATGTTTTTATCTGATGTGTGAAATCTTAAAACATGGAGGTAGAAGGCTAGAAGGAATAATATTTAGGGAGAAGGGGACCAGAGAGAGGATTAGAGGAAATAAGAGGGAACAGTAGAGAAGGGGTGAATATTAGCCAAACAAATGAAATACATATTTGTAAATGTCACACTGAAACCTGTCATTCTGTATAACACATAGAAGCTGGTAATGTAAAATTAAGAGGGGAAGACTTTATTATACTTAAATAAACCATCTTTAAACACTTCATTTTTGCTTACATATGTTATATATTTTGATTGATGTTTAGGGGTTTTTATTACAAGATTGATTTACTTATATTCTGATGTGTGTATCTATATTTATGTGTTTGTGTACACATGTATACAGGTGCACGTGGAGGTCAAAAGTCAATGTTGAGTTTCTTCAGTTCTCCCCATCTTACTTTTTGTATGTATAGGTGTAGGTGTGTGTGTGTGTGTGTGTGTGTGCGTGTGCATGTGTGTGTGCATGTGCGCCTACATAGGTGTGTATGTGTGAATATCTGTGAGGGTATATATTGAGATCAAAGGCTAATATCATGAAATTCTTTCTCAATTGTTTCTCCTTATTTTTGTACCATCTTCCCAGTCTTCCACAGAACCCAAAGTTCACAGAATTAGCTACATTGGCTAGCTAGCAAGCCTAGAGATCCTGCTGGCTCTGCCCACAACCCTCAGCACTGGCATGACAAGTAGGTGCTAATGCACCTGGTTTTTTGCTCCATACATGGGTGCTAAGAGATCTGAGCTCAGTCCTCACAGTCATGCAGCAAGAGTTTTAACAATGAGCTACCTTTCCAGCCCTGCTTTAGAAGAAACACTGCTGAATATAATTGCAAACAATGAATTTCACACAAACAACATGATTTAGCAATAGAGGCCTTGAAGGCACTGAAGGGTAGCTTTTCTGAGTGGGAGGCATAACTGGTTTGTAAGAATAGGAAGCTCAGAACACAGTTAGAGACAAACTTTTCATGAACAAATCTAAGAGAATTTATAAACTTGGATTGCCCGCAGGAGAGATCTTGAACATTTTTATTTCCCGGTAAACGGAAATTTCAAAAACCCTTAAGCTAGGGAAAAGGGGCAAAACCAATCAACCAATTATCTACAAAGAATGAATGGGCTAATTTAAAGTAGATTTCTAGGAACTAACCAACACTCTATGGAAGCACTATGAAACATTGTTTTTTTCTTTAGTTTGAATTGACCTCCCCTCCTCCCAAAAACCTGTATTTTTCTGGAAGTTGCCTCTAGTTTAACATTCCTTTTGGTGGCTCTTTCTTTGACTGTTGGATGGGTCTTTTTTGTAGCATGACCATCACACACAGGTTGCATGTTTTTCTTCTACCCATGTGAAAAATAAAGCAATATTTTAGAAAAAATACAATTGCAAAAACAAAGTCCCTATGGGGCATCAACATAATTTAATATGCCATCATAAAAATATATCAGACAATAAGGACTGTGATTCTTTAATTGTAACTTTGTTTTTGAGGTTATAATATAATTATGACATTAATTTCTTCCCTTCCCTCACTTCAAATCTTCACCTATACTTTTCTCTACTCTCCTTCAAATTCATGGCCTCGCTTTTCACTAATTATTTTCATGCATATATGTACAGACATGTATTTCTAAATAGAACTTGCTCTGTCAGTATAATGAGACATGGATGTGTGTTTTCAGGGATGACCATTTGGCATTGGACAACCAGTTGGTGTGCTCTTCCCTAGGGAAGACCATCTCTCCTCTCTGGCTCAAGGCTTTCTTCAGTTCCCTTTAGTTTTTTTATGTGTAATTGCTTCATGGGCTTTTCCCTGTCCGTTTTGGCTTGTCCATCGGTGTTGTCCTTGTTCAGTTCACGTTTGGACAGCCCTGTTGGTGAGACTTTTTAGGTATGGCTTCTGAGGTTCCTAGGAAACACAATCTCACAGTAAATTCCACGACCTCTCTGGCTCTTAGAGTCTTTCCGCCCCTCTTCTGCAATGATTCCTCTGCCTTAGGTATGTCTGCATTTTGCAGATGTCATCAATTTAGCATGAGCTCCACAACCCTGCATTTTGCTTGGCTGTGGTTTTCTGTAGTGTTCTCTGTCTGTTGCAAAGAGACATTTCCTTGATGAAGGGATAAAGACTACAAGTATCTGTGGGTATGAGGACAAATGTTTACAGACGGTTGTTAGAAATGATGATGGTTTAGTAAAAACCCCGACTTCACTAGCACTGAGTATTTAGCTCCATTTGAAGAACCAGACATGCTCTCCCTCTTGTTGAGCTTATCTTAAGTCCAATTAGAGAATGGCTGGTGGCCTGCACTGACTGGGGAATGAGCTGAGGCAGAACACAGAGTCGGAGGAAGGCTAAAGACTAATGGTCCCTGGCTGTATAATCTTACTATTTGTGCCTTAATAAGTGCTGTTTTCTTCCTCTGTAACTCTCGTTTTCTTTGCAACTCTCGCTTACTATTTTGTGCTTTAATAAGCATTGATTTCTTTCTCTTTGTTTCAAGGACCTCTCACTGGCTAGGTGAGAGGCTAAGAACTCATTAACTCTTTGTGAACCAGAGAGAAAAGAAAGGAAAAGAATTAAAATCTTGTACACAGGCAACACACACACACACAGACACACA
>NW_021604630.1:9074324-9090576 GCF_004785775.1 Grammomys surdaster | reverse complement strand
ACACACACACACACACACACACACACACACACACACACACACAGAGTCATACACACACACATACTCTGCTCAGGCCTGACCACCACCTGTTCCTGTCTCATCAACTCTACAATTGTTCATGTATACTTACATATACACACCTATACTTACATATGCATACGCACATTACATATACATACACATACATGTATATGTTTGGTAGACGGAGCAAAATCCCACACGAGCCAGTTTCACTGAGCAAGCACCAATGCAGAAAGAAAGCTCATTGATTCCGTTGCCTTCTTGGCTTCTGGATGGCTCCCCTCCTAAATCTCTCTTGGTTCATTTGACCCCCACCCTTCCTCTCTCACTCCCCTCCCCCAAGGCTTTCTTCACTCTGGACCATTCCTTGGGCTGCTGGCGTGCTGTTCTTCATTTCTACAATAAAACTTTCTCCTCAACTATTAAAAAAAGAAAGAAGTTCCAACCTTTATTGCTCAGAGAAAGAAAAAGCTTCTATCCCCTTATTGCTGAAAGTAATTAAAGGCTCCAAAGTAAGTAAAAGCCTTAAAGCAAGAAAAAGCCCCATCCTCTTTATTGCTGAAAGAAAAAAAAAAAACCCTTCTTTCTGTTGCCATTCTTAGTTCTTATACTTACTCAGGATAAATGATCACATGGTTTTCCAAGCCTCATTAGGCTATGGCAGAAATGTTTACACATGTTTCCATTAAAACTAGTATCTAGCTAAAAATTCATTATCTATCTTCTACCTCTATAAGTTCATTAAAAGTTTAGAGCAATAATTTTTATGTTAAAAGTCAGTACAGCTTTGTCAAAGGCAAATCATCTGCCCCGTGTCTCATTAGTTTTGAAGCTTTGTATAGATAAGTCTAACCAACATTTTATTTTCTGTGTTTGCACCTATAATAAATTGTCCGTTCTCAGTTTATGATCTTTAGTTATCAGATAATTCTTTCACAGCTAGCCTAGAAAGAATGTTTTCCCCAATTTTAAATTGGTCCCAAGCCTGTTTTCTCTCTTAGTGCAATTAGCCCATGACACATGAAGGTTTACAGAACTCTAATTGCAGCTTTCAAACTTTTGAGGGCTCAAAATTACTTGTATAAATTTGGGAATTTTATAGAATCATTATTAGGAATTATGAAGCCATCAATTTTTTTCTATAAAGCATTACTACAAGAGAGTATATCTTCTTTGATCTGCAGGAAATCTGCCCAATATGGTGGGCTAATTCCCAGGGGTCATTAGAATACATAATAATGACAGGAAAGGCATATCAGCAACAAGGATCAATCCTGAAATGAAATCTCTGAAGGACCTGCAATTCAGAGTTTACCCATTGCAGCTATGCAAAATGATGGGCCATCTCTAGAAAAGTCACCTGTATGCCTTTAGCCATTCCTAAATGACTCCTGTCAAAGAACTGTTGGTTACTACCAAGCTATTTGTGCCACTACTGCACCTTCAGGGTTTTATCCCATGTTGGTCATTAATGTGGTCATTAGGTTTAATAGTTGGGTAGAAATATTGGTTAGTTACCTTCCTCCTTTGGAAGTTTGCATTATGGCTTCTGGTACTGAAAAACCTATCCTTGGGGAGGGGGGCATTGAGGCCAGTTCCAGCTCAGGGGACTCTGGCCCTATTTCAGAAGTGTATGATGTCTTTATTAATAAGGACTTACCTTCCACTGTTTCCCTCTGGAGGGTAACAAGGGAAACAGTAATGTATATATGAATCTATGGGACACTTTGGCAAACAACTCAAAAGAAAAAGGCTTTTTATAACCATAATTAGGTCTCTGTAAAATGAGCATTGACTCTTGGAGGAAGTACCATCAGCTCAGATGAGAAAATTTTATTAAACCTTATACATATATTTATATGCAGAATTGTATACATGTATACATACATTCCTATAATACATGTATGACATGTATTATAGGTTTTTAAAAGGTCAATAGTTAATAGTATAATTGTTATGACCTTTTCAGTCATTCTTATTGTTACTGTACATACCTCTCTCATTCTTCAGTACTGTAATTCTTATTTACATTTTGAAATAACAGTAAGAAGGATTTTTATGTGTTTTGTAATTATAAACCATATCCTAATTTAATATGTTTTCATATTCTTTGGATTATGAACTGCTCAGTTTTCATTGCCTATTGCTGGTTCACTCTAATGGCTGAGTTCAACTTTGTTTTCATTGGGTGAAGAATAAAAATTAGTATAAAAGGGAGAATATGAAATTTATTTTTTTCTGTATTCTCTGTAATGTTGGCTATTAATCTATATTACCATATGATGAAGATTTGTAAGCAGAATACACAACATGCAAACTGTGTCTATATCAAGGCAAAGAAGGCAATAATCTTTAGTTTAAACTCCATAGACCCTTTAGGTTCCTTTTAGGTTTTGTAATATGTTCTGTTTTGTTGCTGCTTTTATGATGGTTACGTACTTCAAGTTTTAGAACATGTTTGAATATATTAAAACATATTTTAAAACATATGAAATATAAAACATGTTTTAAATATATTTCTCTTGACAAAAATGTAGATAACATTGAGTTAGAGGTTAAATTATGAGAAAACACACAATTTTGTTAGGACAAGTTCATGGAACTAATTCAGCCAACATAAATTTTTATTAGGATTGGATGTCAAGAAAGTTAAGATGGCCGTGAGAGAGCTCAGTAGTTACGAATTAAATTTTGGGCTGTATTTGTCTGTTGTTGGAGACCAATGTAAGTTGTCAGTTTTTTAATAGCATTTTTGTCTATAACACAAAACACGGAGACATATAATATTTGGTAAAAGAATGATACACAGCTTGTAGTCTCATGAAACATCTGTCTTCATGAAAAAAAACAAAAGTGTTTCCATTTCTAGGTTTAAATATGAAAACATGTCATAATAAAGACTACCTATCATTTCTATATATTAATGTATATGTCTTTCTTTGGCCTCTTTTAGATCTAGTCAGCTACAAGTAAAGCTTATGAGAAATGAAGTCACTGATTTTGCTTGAGAAAGTTGAAGTTTCCTGTAGTTCCATTATCTTCTGAGGGGTTCCATCATCCCTTTTCTAGATAGCCCAGAGATCTTCCTTTTGGACTGACATGGTCTGTGAGAGTTCTTTGTATGGAATGCATATTTCAGATCAGTGTTGTTACTCTCCTGTGTCCTTGAGAAACATGTTCTAATGCTCTGAGAATTACATTAAGAAATCTTATTGGGCAGGTGATGCTCTGAAGAGCAATGTAAGAAATTAGGAAAGGGTAACGGAAGAAGTTGAACTATGAACTACTTCAGCAAAACCCCTGCCAATCCCAAAGAGGGAAGGCTGCTTTTAGATGAGAACTATCTCTTTGCCTGTAGAAAACTCCAAAAGGACACACAAAGCTCTGACCCTTTGGCAGTCAGCGCTTGTGGTATCTGATAAAATGAGAACTTAAAGCAAGGTTTGGAAGGTGTATTTCATAATCAATTCAGGAGTCAAAACATCCATATATCATAACACAGCTTGAAACACCAAAACAGGCTGAAAATTGTTTCTACTAGACACCAATCTTAAGA
The DNA here is from genome assembly GCF_004785775.1 of Grammomys surdaster. Classification (NCBI taxonomy): domain Eukaryota; kingdom Metazoa; phylum Chordata; class Mammalia; order Rodentia; family Muridae; genus Grammomys; species Grammomys surdaster. Next base: position 9,086,999 of record NW_021604630.1, on the reverse strand, counting down.
AAATACTTAATCATTTTTTCTTCCCATGAAGTAGGGAGAAGAGTACTGTGGATGGTTTCATTGAGTTGATGTAAAAACAAAAGGATGCATAAACATATACAAAGTACATACATTTATAAGAATAAATAGCAAGAATGAGTGCTGTTCACTAAGCAGAACTTAAGTCCCAATAGAGATCTGTTGGTTGTCCCCAAGACAAAAGTGTCACAATTGCAGCACTGTGGATATCTTTCTGACTCAGGTATTGTTGTGGTTCGTAGAATCATAGGTGGGTAGGACTATTGATTACTTGCTCCCCTGGAGGCTTTCACAGCGTCCATTGTCTTATGCCAATTTCATTTCTACTCCATTCTAAATATTTGCCTTTAGACTCACAGATAAGTGTAGCTTTCATCCCTCATCAAAGAAGCTTCTTTTTGCAAAACAACAACAACTCAACCCATCCGACTGGAGACAATTATAGAGATCTACAACAGGTCAAAAGGCAAAGAGTAAGTGACTGAGGGGTACCCTATACAAGCTGATGCTTCTGCAGCATATACCTGAGGCCCAGTGTTAACTGTAGAAGATAGGGGCAGAAAGATTTTTCAGAGCCAGAGGCTCAGGATACCTGCTGCAATAGAGTATCCTCTAGACATAACAGGGACAATACAACCATGAAATCTCAACAATATGGCTGCCTGAGTAAGACAAGTATAATGACATCACCAGAAGAAATTCCTTATTGTCACACCCCTACTCAAGAGCTACGTTTGGCCAATGGCTGTGGAGAGGAGATATTCTTCTAGGAAATATCTTTTGAATATGTTGTCCAGGGTGTCCAAGTTCTGTGTGTGTGTGTGTGTGTGTGTGTGTGTGTGTGTGTAATGCTAAATAGACTCAATAGGCTGTATAGGTGTGTATGCACATATGTATATGATGTATATGTATATAATGTATATGTATGTAGATGTATGTGTGTGTGTGTTTATGTAATCAAAGAAAAGATCATGTATTTGGGAGAGATAGGTAAGGACACGGGAGGAGTTGAAGGGAGGGAGGGATAGGAATGTTCATATATGAAGTCCTAAAAAATAAAAAAAAATACTATATAGCAGTTCTTAGAATATGGTATACACTCAACAATTGTCATTTATTATTATTATTTGAGTTTTTATAAAGTAATGAAAGTATATTTTAAGACAACAGCCTTGTGTCAAGATTTGTTTCTGTATAAGTCAGGTGTGGATAAAAACAACAACAACAAAAAAAACCAAGTAAATCTTTTAGTTACTGAAAACAATCAGGTATTATTTGCAGGCATGTAACACACATAGTCTGCAATGTCTGGTATTTTGCCAATTCACAGACTCCAAAAAAAAAAAAAAAGAGCAGCCACTAGTGTGATTATTATTGTGGCAGAGGAAAAAAGTTATATTTGGAATTCATGTTGACTCATAATTCACTGTTACATGCTATGCCCCGTTTCCACTCATATTTCACTTGCCAGAATGAATCACAGGGGTGTACTCCTCCTAGGAGTGTGGAAAGAAAGGCTATCCCACTCTTTGCCTGGAAGGAAAATCATAAAGTTTCAGGAAATGATTTATGATCTTCACAGTTTATTTAAACAAAATGACTTAGGAGGATGTAAACTTGACGTGAAAGCTAAGTTTTATAGAATACTTATTACATTCCAGGCAACGCATATAAGTGATATTGTCAAACCCTATTAATATTCCAATATTGTACATTAAAAAAGAACAGGACTTAGAGAAACTTGAGCAATCCTGCAGAGCTGGATAGTAGTGAACACTGACTCTTACTCAAGACAAGTTGATGGCAAAGATAAATTTAACTCTACCTCTTAAGAGCTTCAGTGAGCTGGCTATGTGATGCATGCCTGTAATCCTAGCGGGAGTGGAGGCGAGCATGTCAGGAGTTCAAGTTCATCCTTGGCTACCTGACAAGTTACAGGCCAGTCTGGGCTACATGATTCAAATCTTTTCAATATATATTCTACTAAATATTACTTTTGGAATTGTTTTATTAGTCTATGATGTGTAAGGATATATTCCTAGAGTACATGAAGTTTTTCATGTTCTAGAAACATCTTTTGTTGTTGTTGTTCTAATCAGTGATGGCATTGGATGATGTCTTAGTTAAGGTTTTACTGCTGTGAACAGACACCATGCCCAAGGCAAGTCTTATAAAGGACAGCATTTAATTAGGGCTGGCTTACAGGTTCAGAGGTTCAGTCCAGTATCATCAAGGTAGGAACATGACAGCATCCAGGCAGGCATGGTGCAGGAGGAGCTGAGAGTTCTACATCTTTATCTGAAGGCTGCTAGCAGAATACTGGCTCCAAGGCAACTAGGACAAGGTTATTAAAGCCCATGCCTACAAGGCCACACCTACTCCAACAAGGCCACACTTTCCAACAGTGCCACTCTCGGGGCCAAGAATATATAAACAATCACAGATGGGCAATATAGGTCAGCAGGGTAGGTTACTATTGAATGACTCCTTCAGTAAGAGACATTCGGGTGTCATGTTTCTTCTTAGCAGGAGGAGGCCAGGAGGTCAAGATCTGCATGTGATAGACATAACTTTTGCATACATTCTTTTGGTTGGAAAGTAATTCCCAGGGATACACCTGACTAGAAAGAAGTAAATCCAAGAAATGTAGAACAGCTATGTTCCTATTGAGTCTTGCTTATAGCATATGGACTGTGCTCTCTATTTTTCACAAACACAGATGAGGGTAGCATAGAATATCTCGTCACTCTGTTGTCTGCGATTTACTCTGCTCCATTTCAGAATTCTAGAATAGTCTACAGTCATACCGCCCTGAAAACACCTGAACTTAACAGAGTGCCGGAATAGTATCTTATTTAAATTGAATCTATTTTCAAACATTTATCTTACGTTTTGTTAAATGCATTGGTATGTTTTATTACTTAAAACATTGTAACATGGTCAAAGCTTCATAAACAGGTCAGAAGGCAAACTAGTGTCTTTGTTACTTTCTAACTATGATGCCATGATGAAGGCACCATCACCCTGACCAAGGCAGCCTACAAAAGAAGGCCATTCATCAGGCTTACAGTTGCTGAGGCTTAGAGTCCACAATGGTGGAGCAGAGGGTTAGAGACTGGAAGCAAAAACGTGGGAATAGCAGAGAATTCACGTCTCAAACTGCCACCAGGAGGTAGACAAGTGAGCATGCTAGAAATACACGAGACCTTTGAAATATCAGTAGGTCTCCAGTGATACACCTAATTTTTATCAAATAGTTCTACCAAACTGGGGACCAAGTAGTCAACCATAATCACCTGTGGCTGCCATTATCCTTCAAACCTTTACAACCAGTGAAGTAAGGCAGACGGAGACAGAGCATTTCCTTATTAATAGAAATGCTTAGATCTAAGAGAAGAGAAATGGAGAAAAACAATATAAAAGCATGTTTGAAAAGATGCACAATCCCATGCACAAGAAATACAGAAAAAAATATTTAAAAAGATATGTTGTTTTATAGACTGGACTAGAAGGGGAGAAATAAAACTATCTCCAATAGTATTGGTAATATGAAGGTGTATTGATTTAGCTGGGACAGCTGGCAACATCCAACACAACCAGAAAATTCTGCTGTTTTTTCCCCTATTAGTGCTGCATCTTTTTTTTAAATGTAAATTGGTTATAATATTTCACCTATGAATTTATAATTTATTTCTTTTTAAAATTAGATATTTTAATTATTTACATTTCAAATGTTATCCCCTCTCCCAGTTTCCCCTCTGCCAATTCCCTATTCCATCCTCCCTTACCCTGCTTCTATGAGGGTGCTCCCCCACACACCCATCCACTCCTGCCTCACCACTGTAGCATTCCTCTAAACTGGGGCATCAAGCCTTTCCAGGACCAAGGGCCTCCCCTCCCATTGATGCCAGATAAGACCCCTTCAGGCCCCTTCAGCTCCTTCAGTCCTTCCCCTAACTCCTCCATTGGGGTCCCTGTGCTCAGTATGATGGTTGGCTGTGAGCATCTGAATTGGTTAGTAATCCCCCATCTTTAAAACCACCTTTTATAGTTTTGCTTTGTGCTAATGAAAGATTGTAGATAGAGTTCTGAACATTTCCCTTAATTTCTGCATTATATTTGATAATTTCTTATCACTAATGTAGTGATGTGAAGTGCAATTCGTAAGAGGCCATTAGCAAAGTTTGCAGTCTGACCCTGAGGAGATCAGCACATGCCCTAGTCTGTACCGCATGCTACAGGGACTGCATGCTGCAGGGACCGCATGCCACAGGGGCCGGATACTGCAGGGACCGTATGCTGCAGGGACTGTATGCTGCAGGGACCGCATGCTGCAGGGACCGCATGCTGCAAGGGCCCAGCAGACCACAGACTGCCATGTCAGATAAGACAGTGTTTCCAGATCTATCTTCCAGGTTGCCACTTGTGAACTACACACATTTCAGAGGGGAAGGTTTGGGGAGTGGGTTGCTGAACTGGAAGGAAAATTTGAAAGTTGTAATGAATCATAGCTCTGGATTAACATTTTAGAAGCTTCCTCATTTAAGATGGATGAGCGGAACCATAGTGTATACTCCCTGGATTAATTGCAGAGTTAGTGAAAGGTCCTAAGGTTAGAATCTGTATTATACAACCAACCTAGCTATGGTATCATCAATACTGGAAATATGGCTGGTTCAGTAACACATACTATTTTATTAAAAGTCTATGTACAGTATCTTATGTGGAATTTTTTTCCCTCTAGAGCAGTGATTCTCAATCTTCCTAATGCTGCAACCTTTTGATACAGTGATACTGTGACAACCCCAACCATAAAATTATTTTGTTGCTATTTCATAACTGTAATTTTGCTACTGCTATAAACTGTACTGTGAACATCTGATATACAGGATATCTGATCTACAATCTCCAAAGGAGAACGAGTGCTATAGAGGGTTAGAGTGTCCATTCCTCCTACTATATATTGAGTTTATACCCTAGTCTAGAGGTTTTTATATTTAGTTACATAAAACTATTCATACAACATATTCACACAACAGTTCTAAAAATTAACTTATCATTGTGCAGAAGAAAACAATAACACTCTATACAAGGTTACATGATGTTCCCAGAGTGACATAGTTGGTAGTAAGATGCCACTTTTTTTCTGGTCTAGTTTTGTTTTTTTAAATCACTCTTTCCATCATATCACAGGGTTTTTTAAATGCAGTGAAATGGAGGAACTATTCATAGTTTGAGGTTAAATCACAAGTTTAAAAATAGCCACAGGTTGTGTTATATTAGTTGTGATGAACAAAGTTGGTGATCAAGTTAGACAAATCTGGATGAACAACGAGGTGTAATTTTTATCGAGGCTCCTACATTGGTACGCACTCCTGATTCCTAAAATACGTGTGAAATTCACAAATATTTTATAATACATATAATACACATCGTTACTCTGTAGTCATGTGACTCTTACTTGTGCTAGGATCAGTACCAAATTCAAGGAAATTGAAAAATGAAAAGGTGTAGAGTTCGAACTGCGCTCGTGCTTAAGAACTCAGCCATTGTTTGCAGTTACTCTTAGTGAAGATTCTCATGCAGAATCCTGTTTACGGTTTGATCCTTGAAAAAAGGTTATCTGTGAAAATGGAGGAGGATGAGTAGTTATTGGTATTTACTATGTGTGATATCTGTTTAATTTGATTCTGATATCTGCTTATGACACAAATAATACTGTTTTAAAGATGAAGGAGAAGCTTATGATTTTCAGGCACTTAATGAAGGTGACATATCCAGAATCATATTGCCATGGTGAGAGACAGACATCATCAAGCCTATCTGTCTATTCCCAAGCCAAGCTTTCTTTTCCATAACACTGTTTCTTTGGAAAGTCACATGAAAGGGAAACCATGAAGGTTGAATGGTGAACACTTCCCAAGGGATTATTCTGTGCCCTACTCCTTGCAATGAGGAAAACCATAAACCATACAGATGGCAATGGAAAGAAGACGCCTGTTCCTATTGAAAAACTTTACATAAAATACATGTGAATTTCTAAGTCATCTTCAGGGACTACTGAATGTAGCAAAGGCACAGAAATTAAGGTTAACGTTCTTAAAATCCGAAGTGTTTTTTTTTCCTATTAAAGGCGAAAAGTATGTTAGTAATTCTAAATTTCATTCATAAAATATACAAAACTATGAAGTGTTTATGAATAAATTCAACAAAATGGCCTGAATGCACTACCCTGAAAGCTATCAAACCAACTGCTAAAAGGAAAGGAAAGGCTACTGAAATAGGTACACAAGGGCCAGAGGATTTGAACCCACAAGTCCTCAAAGAACTATAGGCAACTAAGGAATGCTGGGAACAGAGAAACAAAGACTTTAAGAGAAAAGTCAAGATTATGAACCTTCTAGAAGACATTATGTAGAAGAGGATTCTTTACACACTTGGAATAAGTAAAAGATTGCTAGATTAAAAAGTAAAAACAAAACCTGAAAGTAATAATCAATAAAAAAGTATTTTTTTGATGAAAGTATTTCATCAAAATAAGGAAAAGTTTTTTAAGAAAACATTATAAATTAAATATTGATGCAAGCCACAGACTGTCAGAAATTATTCACAACATGTCCATGAAGATAATGACAGCACACATATCTAGGAAACACTCACGACTCAATAATGAGGCAAACAAATAGACAAATGAACAAAAGATATAAATAGACACTCTAGTGGAGAAAACATGGATAAAAATAAGCTTGTTAGGAAATCATTGGAGAAATCTCACTTATAACTAAAATGAAATGCCATTACAAGCACAGTGAAAAATGCTAGATATATTTTAAAAATCTGAGTGTGCCAAATGTTGTAGAGAAAGTTGAACTTTTGTATACTACCAGTTAGAATATCAAATTGCATGGCCATTTTGGAAAACCATCTTGCAGTTTCTTACAATGTCTCATACCTGCCCTGGATGACGTAGATGTTTTACTTCTAGGGTTTTTCCTCAAGGGGAACAAAACCTATGTTCACCTAAAACAGTTCTCCGTGCTTATGTTATCCAAGTAAAGTCGAGGAAAGTAGCAGCGGTTAAATTCCAGGTGAAAGTGGAAAGAGTCTAATTTAATTAACTCTCCATAGCCAAGCGAAGCAAAAGGGTCTTTTTCAAAAACTGCAAAGGCACAGAATCAGGAAATAATGATAGAATTTAAACAGTAGGAATCAAGTAAAATTGTAGTAAATATATTAATGACAACATTTTATTTACAGTGAGTAAATTAAAAATCCAGCCCTACTAATCTTGAGAAAAATTTGGGAATGTCCACACTAAGGACTTTTATGAACTCTTCAGGAGCTGTTGTTTTACGAACAGTCAAATGCCTGTGTTTTCTGCACCTGCTCCAGGATCCCACGGTGCTGTTCATTCTCTGTTTGAAACCCGAGAAAGTTTATTTCTTTCGAGTGTTGAAGAGTGTATCTGGGCAGAGAGAGCTAACATAACATAATTGAGACTTGAAACTTCATACTGAAAGTTTTTGGTTCAAGCCATTTGTGAACAATGAACTCTGAAGCTTTCTTTATGTCCCTTATGGACTCAAGACACTCCAATGGAAGTCTTCTGGAAGGGTCTGCTCCATGAAACCTGGCCAATCTAAGAGGAAAATGTCAGATGGTTCTAAGGGACTCTGCCTCCTGGATTCTAAAACTTGGTACAAAAGTTCCGCCTCTGTGCAAAGTGAGTTTTAGTCCCTGCCCCCTAAATATATTAGGCAACCAAGTATTGGTGAACCTCTGAGGACAGTTTCTGAATCACAGATAACATCTAAATGAGAGAAGACTCACCTAACCCTTGAGAGACTTGAGGAAATGGGGAGGTTTGGTAGGGTTTGGGTGTGTGTGGGGAGGGAGTGTGGGAATATCTTCTTGGAGATGGGGAGGAATGGGGTGAGGAACTGTTAGAGGGAGGACCTGGAAGGGGATAATGACTGATTAAAGATAAAAATAACAGCAACAACAACAATAATAATAATGATAACAACTAAAAGAGAAAGGCTGTTGTTGGTAGGAAGATCATTTTAAAGGATAACTCTTATCTCAAGAGAGATAAAAAAAAGAGTTTAATTATGGATGGAGAACAGGATACTTCAAAACGAGCCTCTGTTATGATTTGAATCTGAGATGTCCTCACAGGCTCATGTGTTTGAACACTTAGTCCTCAGCTATTGATGCTGTTTGGGAAGTTTGGGAACCTCTAAGAGGTAGGTCTTAGCTGAGGGAATAAAGGATTTCCGGTGGTGGACCTTGAAGTTTATAGCTGGACCCTGCTTCCTATCCCATCCTGTTTCCTGGTCTCTTAGTATATGAGGCACAAGCTGCCTCATGCTCCTGGTACCATAAAAGTACCTGCCGCTATGCAGTCCACATTCTATTGGGCTGTATCTCCTCAAAACATGAGACAAAAAATTTTTTTTTCCTCCATTCATTTCCTGTCAGATAATGGTTTCTGTCATGGTGCTGTGAAAAAGTAATTCAGAATGAGTTATTGCTATAGCAAAAGAATCATGTTGTTTGAGCATCCTTGGCATGGGTTTGTAGCTAGAGAAGCCTCAGAATGCTGTAAACAGCTTAAAGGGTCATACTGCTGGGAAAACAGAAAAACAGAAGGCCCTTAGAAAGACAGACAATAAAGACAGAATTCAAAGGGGTTTCAAAGGGGGACCACAGACTACAGGGAATTGGACTAGAGGCTATGAATGTTACATTCTGGCAAAGAATCTTACTTTTATATTCATGTCCTGAGTATTGGACCTGTTTGTTTGTTAGAGGAAGAGCCAAGATAGCATGACTTTCAGGTGGTAGTATGGCTATTACTTTCTGCATTTACCCAGATTTACAGACAGGAAGAGGAAGCAGAGGAAGAAATGAAGATTGAATAGAAAGATAAAAAACTGTTCAGTAAACACTGTGGACAGAACATATACTAGGAAAGTGGCTCATGGCCTTTGCTGTTAAAAGAGATTAGCAACCCCACACTTTGCATTGGAACAATAGGAAAGCTACCCTGAAGGCAGGATACCACAAATCTATCAAAGGACCTTAGCTTGTAAACTGTGTAAATTCATTTGAAAGAAAGCCTGGACTAAACTAGCTGCTGCAACCCAAGAGGTCCCCCAAATGGCTGCCCAAAGCAAGTTTTACCATATTCAGTCATTAAGATATATAGAAGCTGCTTAGTGAACCTGGCTCTGTTTCAAGAGATAGCCTGGGAAATGCAAGAATAAGGTGGGTGTGTCTTGTGCCAAGATACTGGGTAGTGGTGTCAGATTTCTTGCTCTGAGCTCCTGAGTTGGCTATTGCCCCTGTAAAGGTGAAGCCTAAATTGTGGTGTGGATCTCAGGAGATTGGCCAAAAACGTGGGCTATTCGCTAATGAAAGCTATAGGCAACAAATTGAGCTGGCATAAGCAGTCACAGATAGTGCTGGCTGCAGAGCAAGGAACAGGGCTCCTAACATCCTTCGGATCTCAAATGATGCCAGTGAAAGCCTCAAATTGCAAACATGTAGCTGCAAGACTTGGTTTTTGCTGTTTGTTTTGGTCTTGTTTGGACCAGTATTTCCTTCTGTCCATGCCTTTTGGAGAATGAATGTTTATTCCATGCCATTGTGTATTGGAAGCATAAATATGTCCTTTTGATTTAACAGGGACTCACAGTTGGGAGTTGCCTTGAATCTCAGAAGAGACTTTGAATTTTGGTAATTTCACAGTATTGGAAGAGTAAGACTAAGGGACAATTAAAACTGGGCCCAATGCATTTTGTAGTAGGAAATGGCCATAAGCCTATGAGTGTCAGAGGTGGACTGCTGTGGCTTAAATGAGCCTTTTCCCTATAGCATATGAACACTCGATCCCTAGCTGGCAGCACTGTTTTTAGAGGTTGTAGAATTCTTAGGAAGTGAGGTATTGGTGGAGGAAGTATGTCGCTAGGGACAGGTTCTCTTTCCCTCTCTCCCCTCCCCTATTCTACTTTGTGTTTAACTGAGATATGAGCAAAATGTTCCATGGTCCCTTTATCACAGCCATGAACCTTTCCTACTGCTGCCATAACTTTCCTGTTATGATGGACAGTAGTTCCTGAGCATGAACCAAAATAAATTCTTCCTCTTTTAAGTTGCATCTTGTTAGGTTTTTGGTCACACTGATGAGAAAACTAATTAATATAGCATCCAAATTTAAAAAATTAGAAAAGACACTAAAGGAATTGGAGAGCTGAAATTAAATGATTTTTTTCTATAAGTGCTACAAGCTTAAAACCCAAAACAAACCATAACAGAAATGGAAAATTAAAGAGAAAAACAAAACAAAACAAAATAAAACAAATCCGAAGACCACCCAGAGTCAGAAGAGTTCAGAGTGAGGGTATAAAGAAGTGGACATATGAATTTGTCAACAAAATAATTCACAGTCATTTTCTAAAATATGAAATTATCTTTTTCTAGAATGAAAAGATTTTGAAGCATTATTGAACATTTACCAACACAAGTTAAGAGCATTGAGGCTAAAGAAAACATTCTATAAGCTTCCAATAAAGAACCTACCTTTCAAAGATAAAAGAAGTAGACTGGATTCAGATTTCATAACAAATACTGAGAAGTATGGAGAGCAGAGCAATGGAATCTATATTCTAAAGGAAATTAATTTCAACTTAGAAATTTCTACTCAGTAAATGACCAATGAGTCTTAAACCATTTATTCTCATGTATTCTTTCTTGTAAAGCTGCTTAAGAATATACTCCAATAAAAACAATACTGTAGCCCCTATCTCAACCAACCAACTAACCAACCAACCAACCAACCAACCAACCAACCAACATGAAAACCAACCAACCAGACAACCAACCAGACAACCAACCAGACAACCAACCAGACAACCAGCCAGCCAACCAACCAACCAGCCAGCCAACCAACCAACCAACCAACCAACCAACCAGCCAGCCAGCCAGCCAGCCAGCCAGCCAGCCAGCCAGCCAGCCAGCCAACCAGCCAACCAGCCAGCCAACCAACCAACCAACCAGCCAGCCAGCCAGCCAGCCAACCAGCCAGCCAGCCAGCCAGCCAGCCAGCCAGCCAGCCAACCAAGCAACCAGACAACCAACCAACCAACCAACCAACCAACCAACCAACCAACCAGCCAACCAACCAGTCAACCAGCCAACCAACCAACAAACCAAGCAACCAACCAACCAGCCAACCAACCAGCCAGCCAACCAACCAACCAGCCAGCCAGCCAACCAACCAACCAGCCAGCCAACCAACCAGCCAACCAGACAACCAGCCATCTAGACAATCAACCAATCAACCAGATAACCAACCAACCAATCAACCAAAGAGTAGATATTGTATCTAGAAACTAGTTGCTCTGGGGGTGAGAAACTTCCTCTGATAGACAGTGAATGGATATGGTGAATGGATATTTAGTTGATTTGGGAGGAACTTGAGGTAGATTTAGAAATAAGCACATACAAAGTTAAGCAACTTGAAAAAAAATCCAAAACAATTGTTAGTTTTAGGGTAAATAAAATATTTTATTGGAACAAAATTTTAATCAGTTTACTGTATGTTTATAAGAATATAATTTCTGAATATTTAACTTTTAAATTTTTTGTAGTATATTATTGTATACAAATGTTTTATCTCATTAGCGCAGGTTGTCTTTGAATTTGTGATCTTCCTGTTTTAGATTATTGAATAGCTGAGTTTTTAAAAAATAAAATGATTTTTAATTTTTGAAGTTTTGATGATAACATTTCTTCCTTATCTTTACTCCTTCCAAAGACTCTCATATACCTCTCTTCAAATTCATGGTCTCTGTTTTGCATTAAATGTTATTGCATGCATATATAACTTGTTCAGTCTATATGTTACTTGTATGTACATTTTCAGGGCTGATTGCTTGAACTATACAATTGATCAGCATGCTTTTCTCTGTGGAAGATCACCTCTCCTGCTACCACCTTTCCTCAGTTGCCTATAGTTTTTTTTGTAGGGTTGATATTTCATGGGCTTTTCTATTGATTTGTCATGTTTGTTGGTGTCATCCTTGTTCAATAGCTTAGATTTTTCTGTGTCAATATGGTAGATCTGACTAAGACTCCTTGTAGAAACACTTGTGGATGATTGGATTTATATTATTAACACTATAATAACTTTTTATACTCTGGCTGCTACAATAGCACTGGCCTAAATGAAGATTTTCCATGAATTAGTTCAAACATGCCTTTAAAGTGCATTTCCAGGAATACATATAATATCTTCATCATAGGTGATAAAAGGGGATGGTGAGAGATGCCCTTTGAATGTGGGGGGAGCATGGTTATTAGGAAAGAATATGATATAGTAGTTTATCTTTCTTTTAAAACTATCTCTAGGCAGAAAAAAAATGATGCTATCTAGAGCCCATGCTGTATTTGGTTTGATTTTACAAAGAAGAAAGATAAAGTTAGGAGCATATCTAATTAACAGATTGTAAAGATTACTGCGATGTGAAAGGAAGGGACAAGAGTTATTTGGTCATATGACATTTCAGCTCAATTATTTTTCTCTCTGTCTCTGTATCTCTGCCGCCTCTCTCTCTCTCTCTCTCTCTCTCTCTCTCTCTCTCTCTCTCTCTC
>NW_021604630.1:9046653-9074314 GCF_004785775.1 Grammomys surdaster | reverse complement strand
CTCTCTCTCTCTCTCTCTCTCTCTCTCTCTCTCTCTCTCTCTCTCTCTCTCTCTCTCTCTGTGTGTGTGTGTGTGTGTGTGTGTGTGCACGTGCATATATGTGGTGTGCATGTGTATATGTTTGCATATGGAGGTGAGAGATGCACATCAAGTGTCTTACTCAATTTCTGTCCAGTTGAAGTTTTGACACAGGGTCTCTCGTTGAACCTGACTATGGGTAGACTGGCTGGTCAGTGAGCCTCAGGGACCAATCTTTCTTTGGCTCTCAGCAGTGAGATGATAGGTACACCACACTTGACCCTTGAGTGACTGCTGAAGATGCAAACTCAGGTCTTCATGCTTACACAGCAAGCACTTCATCAGTGAGTTGTCTCCCCAGCCCTCTATTCTTCTGTGATCTTATAAATGTAATGAGACTCTTATCAGTGAATGTTTTTAAATTCCATAGTTAGAGAATAACAAAATTTAAGGGCTAGAAATAAAACCTCAAAACCACAAAATAACAACTAAAAACTTTCACCTATGGACAGGGGAAGAAATCCAAAAATTGTGCATTAATTTAACTTAAAGAGAACACATCTATTAAAGAGTTGCCATTTTTGATCATTCTGGAATAATTACAATTGAATTTTCATAGTAACACAGCAAAGGACATCCCCTTATTAACCCCATGTTTAATCCTTTTTGTTTGTAATCTATGCCTTTAATATCAAGAGGTCTAATATTCTGAGATTTCCCCCAAACATTTATTTTTTGTAGACTGATTTTTTTCATAGATAAAAGTAAGATTTAGAGACATTTTTCTTTTGTTCTCTTTTCAATTGTCTCATAACAGTGTTAACATTTATGAGGTACAGTGATATTTTGAATCATGTGCATATAGTATTATGGTAAAAGTCAACATGATTAACATATATATCATCTATAACATTCATTATTGTTTTTTGATGAGAATGTTCAAGATCCTCTTTTCTAGCTATTTTGAAATCTATAATGCATATAATGCAATGCATTTTTGAAATCTATAATGCATCATAGTAACACAGACCATACAACTTCAGCCCTTTTTCTTGTGTCTAATAGGAAATTTGATTCCACTGCCCTTCTTTACTACAAACCCTATTCTACTTCAGAGTCTCTGGTAACTACTGTTGTACTTTGAACTTCTGTGCAAACTGTTCTGAGGTCCAGTTTTGGAAACTGTACAGATGAGTTAGACCATAATGTCTTTGTCTTGTGTCTGCTTGTTTTACTACATGCAGTGTCCTTCAGAGTTCCTCTACCTGCTGGTTTATGTCTGTCTCCTCAGTCTCTCTCTGTCTCTCTGTCTCTCTGTCTCTCTGTCTCTCTCTCTGTCTCTGTTTCTCTCTCTCTCTCTCTCTCTCTCTCTCTCTCTCTCTCTCTCTTTCTCTCTCTCTCTCCATCTTTCATCTCATCCCCTGTGGCATTCTTTTCTTTTATCTCTTACCATTTCCCAGAATCCTCTCTCTTCCTGCCAGTGTCCCACCTCCTATTGCCTGCCTCAGCTCAATGGCCATTGGCTTCTTCATTTACAGGTGGTACTTATAAGAGATTCTCTCTACATGAATGGATAAAAATGTGTTACGTAAATGATGAAATACCTAAGGGCATAAAAAGGATAAGATCTTGGTCTGTTTCTGCAACAACATAGGCATTATTTCCTGGAGAGAGATGAACAAGCATTTCTCACATCTCCCCACCCACAGTAGATTCAAGTGACGGTTCCACCTGAGACTAGTTTGATGCACTGCTGACTTTGTTATGCATACTCACAGGAGCATGGGTGAAGGATAAAATGAAAAATACAGTGATTAATTTAGGAGCAACTTATCAACAAGAAGTTCAGCATAGAATCCATGATGGTTAATCAGTGCTGAATTTCTGAAGATACCTGCACAATTTCTTGGGAGGGACCTTGTGAATCCTGTTCTAGAATTCTCTACCTTATTCCTTTGAGAGAGATTCTCTCATTGAACCTAGGATGCTGTTGTAGGGTGCTTTTTCCCTTGGTCAAAACAAGATGTCATCTTGGACTTTGCCCCATGGTGATGGGTACTAGATGGAGCCAGTCAACAGAGTGGCAGCCAAGTGTAGGGAAAATGAGGCGACCCTCTGCTGCCGTTACAGTTATTACTCCACTGCCCAGCTGCCAGTGGTCTTGGGAGATGATAGGCTATAGAAAGAAGTAAAAGGTTGATTGAAAGCAGAACTCTATGATGCAGATTCCATGAGGTTGTCATTCATGATGGGATGGGACTTTGCAATGATGCATCTGTAACACTCCTATAACTAACCCTTCACTTGTTCTTTGCAAGAAACCCCAATAAACTTATTAGTGTCACCAAGTTGTACTTCAGCAAAATCATACTTTGGTCGGTTGTTGGTGCATAGCTGGGTGGTTTGATGAATTTATATATATCCCTATGTCTCTCATGGCACTGGAGTTATAGGTGTGCACATGTGTGCACTGTGCCTATAGGTGTGACCATGCTTGTTTTTGTTTTTTGTTTTTTGTTTTTTGTTTTTTGTTTTTTGTTTTTTTTTTGTTTTTTTTTTTTTTTAAACATGGGTGCTGGTGTTAGAACACCAGTAAAGGACCGTTAAGGAAAATCTTTGGCCTGGGTGGAGACCTAACATGCTAGTATGACTATGTCAGTCACTTTGGCTAAGAAGCCACCCCTAGGAAGGTAGGCTCACCTTAAGCCATGGTAAAGATGCAGGCAGAATAACTAACTAGTTCTTTGATGAGGTATTATACTTCACTGTCTCAGAACTGCTGTACCTAATGGAGAAGACAACAGACTGAACCATCCTGGGACATAAGTTTGCTTGTCTTCTCTGAGTTATCCAGAAAAGTGTTATCCATATCTTGGAAAAGAGTTATCCATATCTTCTTTCCAAACATTTTCTAAGCATGCTTTTCTCAGCACTTTGGGTTGCTCTTATGCCAAAACTGTGGGCTTCCTTACCCTTTCTTTAAAGCTTTCTTGCCCGCCATGTGGCTGCCTATCCACTGTGTGTCCGCTCTCCATGCCAGCTTAAATGGCATAGCCTTTTTTCCTTCTCCCCCCTACTTCACTGCCTTCTGGCTGCTGCTGCTATTTTACAGCTTCCCTACCCTGAGGTTTTCCTTTAAAACTAGAGTAAAATTGTCCCTGTGCTTCCTTAAATTCCTTGAGCCCATCCTTAAATTCTTTTATTTATGAGTCTGGGAACCCCAAAGGGGGATTCTTGATTTCTCCTGGATCACACAAGTTTAGTGAGGGTACTTTGAAAAGAAACTAGCATGTCTGTCTTCAGCACAGACCAGCTAGAGAATGAACTTCATTATACTTTTGCTGAGCCTATCAAGGAATATAAACTGGTGAGAAAGATCTCAAGAGGGTACACACGCACTCCTGGATGTTTGAGTCATACTTGAGTTGGAGACTGCAGCATTCTCTGAATAATTCTGAAGGCCAAGGCAGCCATAATGACAGCAGAATGAGCAGGCATCCAGAAGCAAGCTTGTCTTTTTCATGTGGCCTGAAGTGGATGTTTGAGTTGCCTGAGAGAAGGCTATGAAACGTTAGTTCTACCTTCCAAGTGCCTGGCTCCAAAAAGTGTCTTGCTGGGGTATGAGAAAAGTGTCTCACTGGTTGGGATTGGAGGAGAGCTACCATTCAGGGATTGTTTCAGGATATAAGGAAACACCAGAACCATATAGTGTAGAGTACTTACAAAATGTCTCAGAAAGCACTGTGTTTCTTACAGACGTGTTAGCATTTGGATATCCGACCAACCAACTCACTGATGGTCAGGTATTATTAATCAGGAACAGATCAATTTCAGAGTAATCTCCACCTCTGGCTCTAAATGACTATACCTTCCCCTTTACTTCTTCTTTCTCTACCCTGTCCAGGCAAAGGAACCAAAGAGAAGGGAAAAGGAAGGAAAATAAGTGGGTCTTTCTTCTCGACACCTCAGTCCTGAATTAGAACACCAGGGAAGCTTAGACTTGGGTGTAAGATTAAGTTTTGATTTAGATTTTAACTTATTGCTGGACAGGTTGCATTCTGAGGCTAAGGGTTTGGTGTAATCCTTCATTCTCTGAAAAATTAATGTTTTGGGTTTAAGTCTACTTGGATTAAACTATTACCAATATTAAAACATGTGTTTAAGAACACATGGGTTTTAAAATAATCTTAATGCCAGGTATGTGTTACCTCTCTATTACTTGTTGGATAGAGAGGCTATGGGGTTACACAAAACAGTGCCATTTCTCTTGGTTGCTCATCATAACTAGAGAATAAGACCCTAATGCTAAAGATACCACTCACTGCAATTGTAGGAAATAGAGCAGTTAACTTGGAGTTTACCAGGAAACTCCCTCCAGGCTGGGCTTCTTTCCCAATGCCAGAAATTACTATATAGACTGCTGGGGAAGGAAAAGACATCAGTGATCTTACCCAGTGTTGTCTCCTGTAACCAACGAACCAGGTGAGATGTGTCACTTGTTCAACTGTAGCATGACCATTGTGGTGGTAACCAGTCACTTTCTGATTGGATTTGAGGCTGGCTTCACAGGGGAGAATAAATATCTGACACTGTAAACATGTCTGTAGATCCTAGAGAGGAACCCTCTCTTATTGTTTTGCTAAATATTCAAGTTGGAAAACTGTCTTCTAAGTATTTATGTTTATATTTATAGATCTATGTTGCTCTCAACCTTGATCAGAGAAGCTTCTATATGCAGTGATTAAAGCTGAGAATCATATCTGGTCAAAATACTGAGAATAGTTGATTTTAAATACCGAAGATGATAAATCTATATGAACCTTCTACTTAGGAAATATCCCAGAAAAGGGGACATAAAGACTAAAAGCCAGAGGGTCTGGAGCAGAGATAGGATATACAGTTTTCTAGACATGACATAGACATGCCCACAATAGCCCACACTAACTGTAATTAACTACACAAGATCAAGCCAGTTAAAACTTCCAAATTGACAGGGAAGGTCATTCAAGGCCTTAGCTATTCTATCCGTTAGCAGTAGATGACGTCTTCTATGGAAGAGCGAGCTACTCTTGTATAGCCAGTGGGAAGTTGCCCATGTACCAATGATGGTCCCATATCTATCCATATATAGTCAACCCTAATTGGAGATGATGGATTATAGAAACAAAAAAGGGGACATGAAATCGAGGAGATGTGCTTGGGGGCAGGGTGTTGAAGAGGAGAACTGGAGGTGGATATGAGCAATATACATCACACACTTTCAAGAAATTTTCAAATCTAAATGTAACTGGTGATTGAGCAGTAAAGTATTTTATTTGCTAGTTAATTATATGAAATTGGCTAAATTGTGTAATAGCAAGAACCATGTGGCAGTAACAACATTTTGCAGCTTTAAACCTCTAAAAGCCGTTAATGTGACCTTCATTTGTTGCTTGATTTACTCAAACATTTATTGCTTTCTTTTGTGGTACACATACACAAAACATAATTCTTAGACAATTGTCTTTGTACTCAAAAAATAAGAGTAAAATCCCACTAATGCATATGGATTATACCTTATAGTAGGCAGTGTATACACTTTTCTAAATATATCATGCATCTTAATTATTTTAACTTTAAAGATTAATTCATGTTTCTAACATTTTATAGGTAATAAAGCCAAAGTATAAAGAGGTTATATAACTTGCTAAAGGCCATGCAGTTAGAGAGGATTGAGGCTGAATCTAGATTCAAGAATATTGGCTATAGATGTATGCTTATTTCTAGTGTACATTCTAACCGAGAACACAGTCAAAAGATAATGTTATAAAGAAAAGGCAGCATTAATTTGGTCTGAGAAGGTCTGTGACACATGTGACAAGGCAGCTGGCCAGAGACCATGCTTTTGTCCTTGTGCAATCAGAGGGCACATTTTATCAATTTAGAAATTCAGCTCTATGGCATCCCCAGCTTTGTTTCTGTCACCTAGGGATATAGTTCTCAGTTAAACAGTGTTCTGGCTAGTGACGTGTCAACCTGACACACAGACTCGAGCTATCTGAAAGGGAGGAAACTTAATCAAGAAAATGCCTCCATAAGATACAGCTGTAAGGCATTTTTTGAATTAATGATTGATGGGGAAGGTTCCAGACCATTATTAGTGGTTCCATCTCTGGGCTAGTGGTCCTGGGTTCTATAAGAAAGCAGATTGAGCAAACCATGAGGAGCAAACCAATAAGCAGCACTCCTCCATGGCCTCTGCATCAGCTCCTGCCTCCAGGTTCCTGTCCTGTGTGAGTTCCTATGACAGTGAACAGAGATACGGAAGTGTAAGCCAAATAAACCCTTTCCTCCCCAACTTGGTTTTTCAGTTATAGTGCTTCATCACAGCAATAGAAACCCTAACTAACACAAGCAGATAATGTTTCTTTATTCTTGTTTGGGACTAAGCCTCATCATTTTATTTGGATCTTAAGCCTTAGAAAAATCTATATCTGTTATAGCTTACATCTACACCATCTCTATCCATCTATATTTATATCTGAATATTTTGATGTCCCATCCTGGTGTTATCTTTGAACTCCAGGAAACACCTCTTCTTGATTTTAGGAAAAGATATTAGAATTTCTGCTATATTGCATGTTCCTCAAAAATCACACAATGGCATTCCCTCCAGATTCAAGATTAAATGAAACATCCCATGCCCAGGAGAACAAAAGCTTGAAGATTCCTGAGAGTATAAAACTTAAAAAACTTGAGAGTAAAGAAGGGGAGTAAAGAGTTGATAGCGGTAGAGACTTTGACTTGCCACACAACAGAAAAAGATACCCAGATGGCGGAGGTGCAAGCAAGCTTGGCACACTCCAGGGTTGCTGGTTGTGGGAGTCATCACTCATATTGGGGTGGGGTCTCTGGTGATTAAGTTGCTTTTGTGTTCTGTTCCTTGTACGTAACTCCTCACGTGTACTCTTGTTAGTAACCTCAATAAAAAGCTCACTGGCTCACCAAAGAGGACAGTGGTGCAACTGTTACTTTGGTCTGTTGTGGGCTTTCTTTTTGGGGGCCGGTAAATAGGTATGTGTGTGTCTCTGTGTGTGTCTGTGTGTGTGTTATATCTCCCCAGGAAAAGTTTGCCACACAACAAACACTTTTAACACTATCATGCCACAATTTGGTACAGAGAAGTGAGTAATTCAGTTAATAGGAACAATAAGAAGAATGTTGCTGCTTTACAAAAAGAATTTGGCAGTATCCCAGAAGCAGAGGAAGATGCAGGAGAGGCTACAGGATGATAGTTTGTCCTGATGATAGTTTGACTCATCTCACAGGAAATCTCCATACTAGAAAAACTACCATTGTCTGTTGAGAACTCAGCATTTAGGAACATTAAGGTGATAAATCCCACCGTTTCCAGGAATAGTTTTTGAAAAGAAAGTCTAGGCTCGCAGCTTTTTGAGGGAAGCTTGAAACAGGGTTTTCAGGTAAGATGTCATGAGTTATGTCTACCCTGTCATGTGCAAAGCACTGAACTGGGAAGCCAGAGCATGAGCTTCAAACCTCCATCCACACACAGCCAGCATGATGGCCTTCAGAAAGCCAATCAACTCCCCTCAGCCCCCTTTATTTCCTAAACATTCATAAACATGGAGACTTAAAACTATATATCCATCAACCTTTCTAGACCCAGAATTGTGTGTATATCTGTGTGGTTTGAGGTATAACCTAGTAGGGAAGGTTCATGACAAGCTATGATGGTATCCTCTGTTGGTACAAAAGATATATATTTATATTATGTTCATAAAGACAGAGAGTAAACACTGTTGTGGAACTTACCCAGAGGGCAGGGTATTGTCTATTACATATTCTTCATTTCTAGGCTCTTGACACATCAGTCTTCTTCTTGATATGGTATAATATCTTGATGTAGTAAAATATCATATTGTGTCATTGACTGAACTGTTTAGAATAGTCAGCATATAATAGATAGGGCTTTTGCACAGTTATATTTATTTTAAGGCATTCAAGGTAGTAACAGTGTAGGTAGCTCCTGAGTGCAAGAAACTATAAAACCAGAGGCAAGGCGTCTTACACCATCGGAGGTGTCACACTCATGGAAAAACTGAAATGGGATGGATTCGAATTCTGCCTGAGTTCAAAAAGTCCATTTGGTTTCTCTCCATGTAGTTGTGAGCGCCATCTGCATTACAGTGCTTCCAGGGAAAGGGTGATGCTGAACATTTTCATGGCAGAATAATCAGAAAATTGCCAAACTGTCAAAACCCGAGTGTCAGGATTCCACCTTTGGGACTCGTGATTCGTGATTTCCCTTTCTCCCTTGCCTTGGACTCAGGAAGGATACATGTACTGTAAAGGGTTAGAGAACATTTCATGGCAAATACAGTTCTTTATTTTCTTACAAGTTTTTCCAAGTTTTTTAAATTAAGTTTTTATTAATTTTTGTGGATCTGTATAGAGTTTTAAAACTATGAAATGAATTCCATTAAGACAGAGGAATCCTAACATAGGCTCAGTTGTCACTCTCTTTCTTTGGTCAACTTTGGTGAATTTATAAGTCAAACCAGTAAGCTTTACAGAACTGTTCTGGAAATAAATAAAATGGATATTCATAACCCTCGAGTAGCCATGGAAAGTGTGGTTTTGAAGTCAGTTTTGAGGGGAAATAAGTATATGTGCGTAGATCTTTAGTAAGTACCATATTTATTGTGTTGGATGCTATCTTCTGACAGTGCTCAATAATACTAAAGCATCGAAAAGATGCGTGCTCAGGGGCAAGTGATAAATATGATAAATATAGTATCTTTTCAAGGCCACTGCAAAAGGGATAACTATAGCAATGCTGTATCTACCTCCAAGTGTTACGCTTTATTAGTTAAGTATATTACAATGCCATTAATAGTCACAAACTGTGTTGAAGGGGGTATCAAGAAGGGTGTGCTTAGCACAGATGTGGTTACCTTCATTAGTTTACATGGGAGTAACTACACTGTCTTAGCCTGAAGTCCATCTTCTCTAGCAGCTCTCCCCAGGTCTACCATGGCAACAGCTGGTAATTCCCACCAGAGGGGCAATGCTGGGCTCAACTGCATTTCCAGCTCTTCTGTTGCCTTTCTTAAGGGACACTGCCGTGTAGACACATATCCTCCACGTTACTAAAGAGTGCAGTAACATCCCCAATTGCAGTGCTGTCTCAGAAGACACATGTGGAGTGTTCCTTCAAACCGCAATAGGAAAGAAGTCATCCAACACACTGAGTTCCACCTTTGCCTTAGTTTTACAGCAACATTCATTTTCTGTATATTTATGTTCGTCACCATTCTGCAAAATGACCTGACCTCATAGGCTTCTTCCATGGATGAATCCTTTGAACCCCCATGATGTTCTTCACTTTCCATTTTATTTTTCTTGTCACGTTTCTTCCTAGGTTTGTACAACCTTGGTCAGAAAATAGATGCATATCTCTATACATGCATGATAGTAACGGCATCATAAATATACATTCAATACTGTTCCTTATAAAGATCATTAATTCACCAAATACAAGGGAGAGACCAGGGTTGGGACCAGAGCAGTGATAATGGCTGGCTGGGTATAAAGCATAGCGACATAATACTAGCACACAACAGAACCATGGGTTGAATTTTACGATCAGATCTTTAATGAGTATCTTACAGCTTGTTATAGAAAAGTATTTTCAATTAGCTAAATATGTGTAATAATTGAATAAGCACCACTAGAAGAAATGAGCTTCCAGCAATAAAAGCATTTAAACAGAGCTTATGAGACCAACTTGAAGTCAATTTCCAAAAACACGTTTCTCTTGCGTGGACTGGAAGAATGCTGTGGGCAATTGAACAATTACCTAGATTGTATTTTTATATAAAACTGCTGGTGCTTTCATGAAATTTTCATATATATTAAATTATCTTTATTCTCTTAAGCATCCTGTGAAATAAATCAAGAGCTATGCTTAATAATAAATGTGTCTGTGTGTGGTGGCTCAGGAGGCAGAGGCCAGAGGATTATTTGTTCCATGCCAAGCTGGGTTATGTCTGAGGCTGGCATGAACTATAGAGACCATGTTTCAAAAAAGTAAGCTAATTAAGTAACTCATAACCAATTAATAAATAAATCAATAACCAGGGAGACAGGCTCAGAGAAAACTCCCACAAAACTCTAGAGGTGAAAAAAATCAGCATAACTGAGATCCGATCCCAGCGAGTTCCATTCGTAAACTGTCGGGTCGATATAAATGTTCAGCGACTGTCTCGCTTTTGGCTCACTGTTTCAAAGCCTTCAGCCCTAAATCCTTGGATTCATAACTTACTTTATGTCAGACAGGACAGAAGGGAGAAGGAGATGGATCCCCCAAACCCACCTCCAGTGTCCTACTTCCTCCAGCTAAGTCTAAACACCTGCATTTCAGCATCCCCCAAAAAGAGAGTTGCTAGCTGGGAATCAAGTCTTCAATACATATGCCTTTCTTGGAGTAAATCATCTCTGAATGGGTTAGAATCTATTGGGTTTTCTGGCTAAGGAAGTCCTCATTCATACTTGCTACAAGTTCTAGGATGGCACGAATAATGGAAGAACAACTGGAGAAAATCCTCAAGTACGTGAAATCCATGGGATTTCAGTCATTTCAATCAAATAATTTAGTGGCTCTAGAATTTTAGACCTTTAAGGCTTTTCATCTCTGTATTTATTCCTTTCCAGCACTGGGATGTTTAGAAAGAATATAATTAAACAAATGAATGCATGCAGGTATTGGCTGGGTGGATGGGGGTAACCAGGATGTCAGACTTAATAATACAAAGAGCAAGAGGCAGTTCTCTCAGGCAGAGTTGTCTTTTTCGAGTCCTCCCAATCTTCCAGCTATTCCAGTCTAGAGAATTATCTTGTCACCTTGCTAGTCCCAGGTGGCCCCTGGGCTCATATTCACCTGGTTTCTTGTCACTGTACTTTTGCAATCAGGCCTGGAATCTGCTGTGATACAGGCTGTTAAGCATGCATGAGTTCTTTTGGAGACCGTACATTCCAGGACTCCAAGTCCTGCCGTCTAGTTGTCTCATGATTTATGGCTGGAGGGGTGCTCTCCTGCAAGCTATTGGACAATGATGATAAAGGAGATAGCATCGCCTCTGTGGGCTTCCTGTTACCCTTTTCTATAGTTACCATTTAGAAGCATTTAATAGGGCACAGAGGGCTAAGGGGGGAAAACCATTTCTGTTCACTGCTATGCCGTGGAGTCAATTGATGACTCCTTTTCACATTTCTAAACCAGAAAACAAAACAAAACAAAACAAACAAACAAAAAACCAAGTTCACAATTACTTGTATAATTTTGTCTGTCTGTTTTATCCTTGTCAAACAGATAATATTCCAAGTAACATGATAACGACTCCTCTGATCCATTCTTTTCCTTTGTTTTTCAACTTTGAACCACAAAGCTAAGCCCCAGCATCCTTGCTTTCAGAAGTGGTGGCTCACCCATACCCCTTTAACTGTGGAATAATCTGCAGCAACCCCGTCAGCAAGGAGCCAACGACACTGCTTTATTAAAATTGGATGGGTGAATTGTGAAGGCGTGACATTGCGTATTTGAACGTGATGCTTATAGGTTTATCCTTGCTAAACCGCGGACAATAAAGTGTTAATCTCACATTTGGGATAGAGGTTCTTTTTTCTTTATAATCTCATGCATTTATTTGTTCCATGTGGGAGGAGGGGGCATGCATGATAGGCCCCTCAGGTTGGAGAGGACAAGTTGACGCAGTCAGTTCTCTCCTACCAGGTGGGTCCCAGGATTTAACTTAGATGGCCATCAGTCTTGGTAGCAAATGCCATCTCCTTGGGTCCTGTGGTTCCTTATAATGTTTATATATTTCTACCAATAGAAGCAGTAATATTAAGACCCTGATATAAATGCAAATTCTTTGACCTTACCCCAGTCCGACCAATATTAGAAATATCATTCTTCTTTTTATTCAAAGGTCAAAATAGGTTAACACCTCTCCTTGGGTGGTACCGGGGTAATAAGGACTCCAATATAAGAACTGAAATTCAATACATGTGCAAACAATTCTAGGCTGAACTATTCTAAGGCTGCCCACCTTTGCACTGAAAATATCCATCCAAATTATCCCTTTCCACTTAGCAGAGAGAGAGGAGGGGGGTGTGGGAGTCAGCAAAGGCATTTTTAAAAGCACCTCTTCAGAGCGGCAACTTATGTTTGATCATAGATAAAATGCTTTGTAAAGTACCAAGAGGAGGTATCTATGCATTTAATGACTCTGTAAGTCGGGGCTTTAACATTTTATTGTTGTTTTTATTGCCAGGGATTCCATTTCTCTCTGAGAGTGTTGGGGGTAACGTGTGGTAGGTGCATTACTAAATCAGTCCATGATTAATTAGCTGACATTTACTGAGTGCTTAATACGTGTCCATAACTGAGTGAAAATGAGACTAGTGGACAGATGACTCGTGCTTCCTAATACACTTACGATCTAGTTGAAAAGATGGTCTAAAACCCCTGAAGCTTCTGAGCTCCATAAAATAATATAATCAAAAGTGAAGGTGCAGAACCCACAGTGAATGCAGATGAGGTGCATTGTGGGAAATGCTCATCCAGAGACTTTAGTATTTATGAGAAGGCTCTGTGAAACACTTGGATCAGAAAGGATGTTTAAGATCAGTGGTGGGTCCTGGCAGAAAGAGGCTATGGTCCTTTCTTCTTGCTTCTCAGCCTTTGAACAGTGCAGCATCTGAGTTTCTTTATGTGGACAGGTAGCCTACAGCTCCACTCCTAGAATCTGTGCTGGCTTTGTGATGATAACAAGTGACGGGATTATCTGCCAACTGGAGCCCAGGCTTTGAGAGAGCTTGTGAGCTTCAGGCCACTCACTCTCTTGGAACCTAGTCATCTTCCTTGTACGAGCCCAGGCTGTCTGCTGAAGAATGAGACTGACTTCTTTTGCTTTTAATTTATTATTTTATGTGCCTGTGTGTGTATTTATGTGTATCACATGTGTGCCTGGTGCCTGTGACAGCCACCAGGGGGCATCAGATCCCCAAGAACTAGAGTTAGACATTTGTGAGCAGCCCTGTAGGTGCTAGGACTTGAATTCTGGTCCTCTGAGAAAGCCCCTAGGCTCTTAACTGCAGAGCCATCTTTCCAGCCTTCTTTATTGATGTGAACTATCTCTGCTGAGGGCATTAAAGGTTAGCCACCCTGCCCTATCCCCACCGCTAGCAGAAAAACCTCTTGTGCAGAGCCTTATACTAACCACCATAGACTCAGGCATGTAGGTAGATACTGTTTGGACCAACAGTTTTGGGAACAGATTGCCATGTGATGCTTGATGATTGCTTGGAAGCTGAGAAGTGGAGAAGGAAGGAGGTTGCAAGTAAGAGTAAAGCCTCAAAAGACATAAAATCAAACCCACACTAGGCTAGACCTAAGAGCAATATAGGGAGACTAGTAGGTTTGGATTCTCATCTTTCAGTAAATAGGAAGCCAGAATCCAAGAGAACATGCATTGGAGACCAGCACCACTAGACTGCTATGTGGTGGGTTTTCTTCATTCCTTCCATCAGAGTATAAGATAGGAATCACCACCAGTAAGAGGACAATGAGCACCTGGATCCTGTCCTTCCGAGCAGGACTTTGAGAGAACGAATCACAGTTTGGTAGCCAACCATGAGGTTCCAATAACCAAAGACTTCTTGACTTAAAATCTCTGAAGTCTTAAAATATAAAATCATGACTTCTAGAGCTTGGTGGCACAGGCTGTAATCTTGGCTATTCAGGAGGCCAAGGTAGGGGCACTGCATGTTCAAGTCCTGACTGAGTGTGTCTCAGTAACTGAATAAGACCCTGTATTAAAATGAAAAAGTGCTTAAAAAGCAAAAAGGCTGAGTGTATAGCTCAGTGGCAGAGCCCCTGACTAATATATGTGAGGCCCTGGGTTCTGTGCCTAGCACCGCAAGACAAAACAGAACAAAATGAATAGGAATCGGGAAAACCAATATGCTGTACTTGAAAGAAACAACAACTTGTAGCATCCCAGAGTAAAGACTTTCAAAAGCTTTCAAAAGCTTCTGTTTTCATAATCTGTCTCGATTGCTCAGTGAGCGACTTTACCTCTTCTTTATTCTGCCACTGTAACCATAAAATAGCATACTTAAGAAGGAATATTTACTTTGACGTGCTACAATATTTTCTTTCTCTTGTATGATATTGCTGGAAAATATATCCCCGAGATGTGGTGAATTCTTGCTTTAGAACTGGGTTCTTAAGCCGTTCAGTGTAAGAGTTAGGGCCGCTGGAGTACTCAGGAGAAATATTAAACATATGGTGTGCCTGGTACTTTTTGTTCCAGCACCCACAGAAACTTTGATCTTTAAAGAAAGTGCCATAAAGTACATATAAAATGGTCTTAACTGAGCAAGCACTTCACTCGGCTATGTTTTTACGGGGAAGGCCTGAAATGGCGAAGCATATATTTCAGTAGAGGCAAAGGCAGGAATAGTGAGACTGAAGTGTCAAACACGAATGGAGAGAGAGAGATGTGTCATACCTGAAGTGTACAGCGCCTGTGCGCGACAAGGAGAGGGGGCGTGTTTTAAAGTTGTTATTTTAATTGCTGCCTGTCTCCCACGAACATGTTGCTCCCTTTTGACTGCCAAGTGACCAGCTCATCCAAAACTTTTCTTAACGGAGGACCCTCCTCGTCCTGTGTCCCACCCTGGCCTCCTCCCTGTGTTTGGCCATCCAGAGCGGCTAACAGGTTCCTGCTCACTGAAGCGTCACCTCTCACTCCCCAGTACATCTCCGCAGCCCACTCGGACTGCAGCCTAGCAGCCCGCCGGTCCTCCCAATTGCAGCAGTCAGGGCGACAGCCAGCCGAGGGAGGGCCGAGCGGGCCGGGCTCCGGATCTGCACGGGGAAGGGCAGGCAGGCAGCGCGCGGGGCGAGTTGGCAGCACAGGTAAACAGGCCGGCTAGGCACCGGGGCGCTGTCGCCTCGGCCACCCAGCGATTTTCAGGCACGCAACTCCGCCTCCAGAGCTCTGTCCCCGCGCTCTCGTCCCCGCTGCTTTCGCAGCCGGGCAGCCGCCGCAGCAGCACTCCACACAAAGGACTGTTCCCCGCCGAGCAGCGCATCCACCTCCACTCCTCCTCCGGTGACAGCATCCCCGACAGCAGGGCTCGGGGCGCGGCGGCGCGGGGGGAACCTGTCACTCCCGCAACCAAGGCGGCGGCAAAGGCTTTTTCTCCCTTTTGCTTTTTATTCCTTCTTCTTTCCTTTTTTAAAATTCGCCTCTTTGCTTTTTCTGTGGTTCCACCCATTTCCCCTTCCTCCTCATAAACAACTCTCCTACCCACCCCCATCCCCCAATAAATAAATAAAAGGAGGAGGGTCAGGGTAGGAGTGGGGGCAGGCAAGGCGAGGCAGCTGGAGCCAGCCAGGCAGAGTCCGCACCGACAAGGCGCCCGCACGCACCTCACACCATGAGATGGCGACGCGCCCCGCGCCGCCCGCTGGGTACCAACCCCAGCGTCCCGCATCCCGGGTCCGCCGGCCGCTCGCCTCCTCTGCTGCCACTGCCGTTGCTGCTGCCACCGCCGCCGCTGCTGCTGTTGCTGCTGCTGGGGACCGCGGCCCTGGCTCCGGGGGCGGCGGCCGAGCGGGCGGCTCCCGCGGGGGCCTCGGTGTGCTACTCGTCCCCGCCCAGCGTGGGTTCGGTGCAGGAGCTGGCCCGGCGCGCCGCGGTGGTGATCGAGGGAAAGGTGCACCCGCCGCGGCGGCAGCAGGGGGCACTCGACAGGAAGGCAGCAGGCGAGGCAGGGGCAGGGGCGCGGGGCCAGCCAGCCCAGGACCCTCCACCTTCACAGGACCCTCCTCCCGCTGCCAACTGGACCCTGCTCACTGCGTCCCCCGAGCCCACCAGCACCGGTCAGCCCGGGGACCCCGTGCCCTATCTGGTGAAGGTGCACCAGGTGTGGGCTGTCAAAGCCGGGGGCTTGAAGAAGGACTCGCTACTCACTGTGCGTCTGGACACCTGGGGCCACCCAGCCTTCCCGTCCTGCGGGCGGCTCAAGGAGGACAGCAGGTACATCTTCTTCATGGAGCCCGATGCCAACAGCAGCGGCCGCGCGCCGCCCGCCTTCCGAGCCTCGTTTCCCCCACTGGAGACTGGCCGCAACCTCAAGAAGGAGGTCAGCCGGGTGCTGTGCAAGCGGTGCGGTAAGTGCCTCGCCATCCTCCCCGGGGCGGCCTCGGGGGCTTCCCTTCGACGGCTGCGGGGCGCGGGCGCTCCCAGGTCTGAGCGGTCCTGGGGTGGGGGGGTGGTCTCGCAGGTGCCACCGGCTGGGCGATTTCTCGACGTCCCGACTCTCTGGGTTTTTGCTCCGGGTAGAATCTCAAGTTTGGTCTTCGCTTGGGCTGTCTAAAACTTTTGAATCCCTCGGGGTTTGGCTCCCTAAGTTGATAAGGAATGTGTCTGTTGCTTTCTTAGGCGTTGGTTTGTTGAACTTGGCTGTGTGGTTTAGGCACTGGTGTTTGTGAGTTCCCCTGTGTGATGGGGCTTCTCTGAGAGAGAAATCTTGAGCCAGGCTTGGTTTCCAAGCTTTTTTTTTTTTTTTTCTGAATGTGATCCTGAGTCAAGGGCTGTTTGTGGAGAGCCCGCAGAGGAGGAAAGGCCAGGGTGAGGTGCTGCTACAGATACTGACAGAGTTTTGGGTTAACTAATATGCAACACACAGGTGGATGTGTAACTAGTCTCTATGCATATGTGGGAAGTCCAGAGTGACTTTTCTTGGGAGAATCCTGTCAAGAATTTTGGTCATAGTATTTTGGTTTGGAGGATGTTTTCTCTGCTCTGGAAACCAGAACAGATGAATGTAATTGGGCGCTTTTAATCTAGGCCTTAAAGACTCTTAGATGAGAAGTTTAGCCATCGATTTCCCAGGCTTTTCCCATTTTACCACTGGGTATTCCCTCAGGAGTGTCAAATTATCAGATTTGAGAAATTAGCTGAGAGTCTAATTACATGTCTGAGGTCGAATTGCGTTTCTGCCATTCATAAAATAATTTCTAGGACCTAAATCTCTGTATCCTTTCCTGATCACCATATAATTACTAACACATAGCAGGGATTCCTTCTCAAACCGTAAATTAACATGATTACATATTACACAGTCTAACACAACTAATAGCCTTCTTTTCCTTGATTTTTGTATATTCATTTAATGGATAGTCGGATTAATTGAATTTTCACAAAACTCAGCATCATGACACACTCTG
This sequence comes from Grammomys surdaster, assembly GCF_004785775.1. NCBI lineage: Eukaryota > Metazoa > Chordata > Mammalia > Rodentia > Muridae > Grammomys > Grammomys surdaster. Next base: position 9,056,991 of record NW_021604630.1, on the reverse strand, counting down.
TCTGCGGCGCAAAGTGTGCCAGGTAATAGCCAATTAGACGTACATTTTAGGTTGCCATTGTGATGCTTGTGTCCTGCTACTAATTAATACGTAATGATTTAGGTTTAGTGACAGGCAAGAGCGAAGTTCATCCACTGTTTCTTTATGTTAACAATGTGTTTGGTGTGCCAGGGACCTGTTAGGATTGCACCACTCTGTGGACAGAGGCTCTTGCTAGTGATGCTGAAGGAAGCTGAGTGATTTTGGGATTCCTCAGCTCTGCTTGATAGATGTCACTGTATAACATGGGGAATACTCTGCTGGGAGCTGCCTTACTAGGGAACACGAAAGCTCAACACCACTGTGCTGCACCTTATGTTCTTCTGTTATAGAACCTGAAATAAGACCTTTAAGTCACACCAGAGGTCAGCTTTCACACGTTTTATTATATGCAATTCAAGGAGGATTTTTGACTTTACCCCAAACCATGTGAGTTTCACATCATTTACTATGCATCCCGGGGCATCAACCTAGAGGCGTCTGCAGTTAGCTGTGACACCTGGGACTGCGTGTGCGGTACCAGGCAATGCTGTTAGTAACAGCCTTTAACTAGAAACAAATGTCAGATCTCAGCGATAATGTCCTCCCATGCACCAAGAGCATATCTGGACGTGGAAAATCCATGTTGCCTGGAGAAATCGTATGGTATTTTGTGCCTCTAAGGCAAAAGCTTTACTTTTATAATATAAAATAAAATGCAGATAGCATTGCCCTTATATTTGGCGTCAAAGGGGATACCCAACGTAAATCAGGGTTTGTTAGGAGGGAGTAAAGTTTTGGAAGAAAACTGATAATCTCTGTGCATAGGATTGGGAAGTTTAATAAGTCGTAAAGTTACTGGACTAGATTTTTATAGTCAGAATGTTTGGTGACTTCAGCATTACATAATTTAAAGTAGGCATATATGACATCTTAGTGGAAGGTTTACCTAAGGACTAAATGATAGCTCAGTAAGTTTCTTTTGGAAATTTACCCACAAGGTACATTGTATGAGGTGATCTCAGTAAACCATCCTTAGAATGTTGGGTGGAAAATTGTGTCTGTGTGTGTGTGTGTGTGTGTGTGTGTGTGCGAGTGTGTGTGTGCATGTGTGTGTGTGTGTTGTGTGTGTTTGAAAACTCATGAAAACTCATGAACCCACTCAGCTATGTGGTCTCAGCTAACAATGTCATTCAGAAAGCATCAGGCAAAAGGACACAGACAAGTGGAAAATATCTAAAGTGAATAAGGGCAGATTTGTCCTGGTCAAGTTGCCTATCTACTTTCCTGGTTAGATTTAGGAAGAGGGATGGTGCAGAGGGCCTTATCTAACCACAGGAGTCCCCCCTGGGGTGTGACAGTTCTGGGAAGGCTTGAGCCATGATGCTAGGCTGGGGGAAGGAATACAGCAAAGTCATTTTGTGATATCATACCCAGGGGGACAGTTTCCAGATCTTATGTGCTCAGCTGCAGTGCTGTCTCCTACAAGTTGCTTACTAGTGTAGAAACTCCACAGGCAACAGACTTGCCTTAGGGCTGAGCTAATAGAAAGGTTCCCCTCATTCCTCTCTCTCTTCCCCCATCTACCATAAGCTCTTAAGCAGTGTCTACAGAAAAACCATATAACAGGCTAGACCCTTTGAAACAGAAGCTGTTAGTGTATTTAGAAGACAACATGCAGTTTCATAGGTTGTTTGCTTTTGAGCTGAAGTTTGAATAAATTACATGTTCACATCAGTGGTTTGACTTCAGTCGTTCCCCCTCCTCCCACTGAATGAACTGAGACATGTAGTTAGGGATTTATGTCCATCCAAAAGCAGACTAATGGGCTTTTCAGTTAAATTTCTGTTATTGAAACAAATTATTGTTTGATCTGCAGTGCTTTTTCTTTTTCAAAGCATTGTGGTGGTGCGAGGCAGAAACGGATTTCCCAAAAGGAGTAGCTGTACAGATGCTGAACAACATCTACAGCTGAATCATATAGATTTTTACGTCATATTTTTATAAGCCAATATAGTCTGTGTGTTGTATGATAGTGAGTGAAGATATCTTAATACACAGAAATTATAAACATGCTTATCAAATATTTGTGATAAGTGGTACTTCCTAATGCCCCCCTCCCATCACTGTTTAATAAAGTCCACTAACCTTACAGTGTTAGGAAAACAAGCAAAACAAAACATGGCAGGGATTTTCCCACTCAGCATTGAAGAAAATTATTCTTAATAAAAGCTGTACTAGGAAAATAGAAATACAAACAGATTTTGCTTGGCTGCTTGTATTTCATGAATACACATATAAATGTAATTTCCTAAGCGTTTGTGACTGCTTTTTTTCTTAAGCCATATAAATCTTGCTGTGAAAAAGCTATGCTAGAATCAACTTCCCTCTGTCGAGGAGAGAAACTGTATGTGTGTTTATTTATGTTTATATTAAAACAAGAAAGTGATAGGTCATTTGGGGAAACAGTTCTTTAGAATAGAAAGGGTTTAAAAGTGCATTTTAATATTTGAGTTAAGAGTGTTTTACTAGCACTAGGGGATAGTTCGGATCATTCTGGGGAGTTCTATAAACCCTCTGAATTTAGGAAAAGTTTTACCATATGTCTTAATGCATTAGCTAAGACTGGAAAGCTTAAATAGTCCTGAGGATAAAATGCCAGGCTATGCTTCCCCTGGCCCATGTATTTATAGCAAATGAGAGCGGAAGATGTGCTTGGGGCAGGTTGTAGCCCTTGTCAAATATAATCCGTTCATCATTCAGGGAATCTCCTCTGCTTCGCTATCACTCATTTTCCTCCTGGTGGTTTTCTTAATTGTAAACAACCTGTTTTAAAACCTGGTTTTACATTTCAGTGACAATTTATATGCTGACCAGATGTCCAGAGATCTTCAGCTGCCTTGAGTACTTGGTAGTGCTTAGGTTCTTGTGGTTTGTTTAGAATAAGCTTAAATGATCTGAAAAAACCATCTCTATATAGAGCTTTTAATGAATGGACATTAGGGTCAGCCTTATATAAATGCATGAAAATTCTGGGTATAATACATATACAGTTAAGTTTCTTACTGGGCGTAGCAGTTACAGAAAAGAAGGGAAGCACACAGTGTGTTTTATAGGAAAAAAAGAGATAAGTTTTAGGTTTTTGTTTTTAAATTTTAATTAGACCTTGTGGATAGTTTTCAAGTCACATATAGATGCTTTGAGCCTGCATGTGTGTATTGACTCGACATGTATGTTAGCATAAACTTGAAGTGAAGATTAAAATAATATTATGATAGGTTAATAGGACTTATATGGCTATCTTATCCTGCCCAAATGTCACTTTATAATACACAAACAGGGCTTATTGATACATCTCATTCAGATGTAAAGTTGCATGGCTTGAGACTTGGTGGAGTAGAGGCTAGCCCACCCTAGTTGAGGGACTGTTGTAGTTGACATAGAGTGTTTCCATGTTTCATGGGTGGGTTATCAGTGTACTTGAGACAATCCGGTTTCTAAAGGCTTACTTTCTTGACCTCCGTCACTAAACAGTCTGTATGTGTCAAAGTAGATTTTAAAAAAGATAAAGTTGACAGCTAAAGTGGGTTGCGTAGTCTCTGTTTGTCTCAGATTTAATTGTTAGAAAATAATTCCCCTTAGTATCGAGTAGCCATTAGAGAGAGAGAGAGAGAGAGAGAGAGAGAGAGAGAGAGAGAGAGAGAGAGAGAGAGGGGTAAACTGTATTTCATCTTTTGGGCTTTGAAAAATAAAAGTAAGATGTCTTTCCCTATGGAAAATAGTTTCCTGGAAGACTGCCTCTTAACTTTGACTCATCCTTATTGGTCCTAGGTTAATTTATATTTTCCTAATAATCAGTAGACTAGAAAAAGGTAAGATTCTTTCCATATGGGAGTGTCCTGGCTCTTCTCTGCTCTAGTTTCCTGTATGTGTCCCTTTGCCTCTATTCCTGTTATGAACATCCTGCAAAAGAAGCCTTAGGAAACCACGGGGTCATGGCTGGATCTCAGTGCATGCATCTAGGGTTGATGTTCACAATCACATTGACTACCTGTCTCTTGACATCTTGGGATTCAGCTGCCTTTGGTTTGAATACGTTGGATAACAGGCAGCCGAGATCACAAGACTTTAAGTGCAGGTGTCCTTTTTGTTCCTGATTGGCTCCATGTCCATCCCGTGAGGATACAGATGGTTACCTGTGTAGCATCTCTTAGTTCAGAGGCTTTCCATGAAAAGCCCAAGGCTCTGTCTTTGGATGTCTGCCCTGAAATGGCTGGGAACTGTAAGAAGAGTTCAGAGTGGTATGTAATTCAGGAGCTGGTGGCCAGATTTCCCAGATAGCAGTGGATAGAGAGAACCTATAGAAAGAAATAATTGGCTTCTTAGTCTACTGTAGGAGATGTGAGCTAAAGAGAGCATATATGAGGGATCCCGCTAACCATGGTGTTATAGTCTTGGTTGGGGGTATGCATAGGAGTCCAGGGAATGGAAAAGACTTACTAAAGATGGGAGATCCTCAGGAGTACACTGTTTCCATAGCCGTGTCTCTTGACTGGAAACTGCCAATAAAACAATGGAAGCTATCAAGTTGAGAGGTTAGCTAGAGCCATGCAGTCATGGCTACCACTCCTTGACTGCATCTTTGAGAGATACAGTTTGTATATATTAATAGACTAAGTAATCATTAATCATTCAGTGGTGACAGAGGCACTCCCAGATGTGTATATGGTGGCAATTATTGATCTAGGCTGTATTTGAAAAGGGAACAAAAGTTTTTTTTTGATTTTTTTCCCATTCACATTACTAGTTTGGTGAGATATGTATCTGTAGAACATAGCATCAGAAGCCACACTCTTCCAAGACGCTATTTTCTTCTCCGTGTATCCACAGTTTTGCCCCCAGATAGATAGACGTTTGTGGTTCTGAGAAACGTTGAATTTCCGGAGATGTTTTTTCCCCCGTCTCAATTATTTTTGGACCAAATTTATTCCATATAGTTTATATTCCAGTGAGAAGTAAAATTCTCTGAGTTGTAAATACTTAAGTGTACACAAGAGACTTGGATAGTTAGTAAATCCCTAGTTCTGTTTTGTAAAGATCCATCATCAGCCCATCTCCGCTTTTTGAGTACTTGACCTTAGCATTCAGAAATGCTGTGTTCACCTTTGCTCTGTACTCACGGACATTTGAGCATCTCAGTAGTGTCAACTTTTACTTCACGATAAAATTTAGTTTTAGTAACTGAAGAGGAAGTTTCCCCAGTGTGTCCCTGAGAACTAATACATTTTTTTTTTTTTTTTTGGAGGAGAAGGAGTTGAGATACCTTTTTCTGATTTGTCTTGTTTTTTTATGTCTTGTCAGTTCTTGCTTAGACTGCAGGGAGAACAGCATGTTTCCTTTGAGCTGGACTGGATGATGAGGTCCTTCACTGTCTAGTTGATCCTGGGGCTGCAGTGGGAGATGAGGGCTTTCCTCAAGATCAGAAGTTGCTGCAGGGAATGTACTCTGTGTAATGCATGATAGCCATTACTAAAGAGGAAATTGATGACTACGCTGCTTCCTAAAAATATGTCATTAGACTTTACCTTTGGGAGAGGACTATGCAGGTAGAACCTTTTGGTGCCCTCCAAGGTAAAGTGGGTTAGCTCAGAGTAGGTGTACCCATTGTTCAGTGACAGCACTGAGGTTACCCAGGCTCCACTTTTGTCGTCAGCTCACACACGTCTGCTGGGGTGCCTCCTCGATCTGTTGTCTTCCTCCCATTGCAGAGGATGTTCACACCATGCCCCTGGGGACACCAGAGGTTTCACTGGAGCATGGATTTTATTGGAAAGTTTAGCATTTGGGGAAATGCTGCTATTCTTTGAGCAGATTGTTTTTAGTTGGGAAAGCACCATCTTTGCCACATTAACTATTTTTAGCTAAGTATTTTAGTAGCATGGCATGCTTACACTATTGTGCATCCATTGCTATAATTTCTCTCCAGAAGTTTTTCACCTCCCCCCTTTCTCTCTCTATCCCCGGAAGCCACCACTCTACTTTCTGTCTTGATGGATATGACTATTCCTCATATATGCGATAGAACAGCTCTTGTCCTTTTGTGACTGGCTTATTTCTACCGAGTGTTATGTCTTCACCATCCGTATGTGCCGTAGTGGGTTTCAGAGTACTTTTTTTAATGTTGAACTGTCTCATGTTTTATGTGGACACCACATTAAAAACAGGAATTTTGAATCCACTTACCTGTTCATGACATTCAGGTCACTCTTACCTTTTGCCTGCTGTGGATAATGCTGCTGTAATGTGTAGAAATATCTTCTTGGGCTCTTGCTCTCTGATTTGAGGGGTTTGGTCCCCCAGATGGAATTTCCAGATCTTAGGTGCAGTCTGTGCACTTTCCTGTAGCAGCTGCACTTTATACTCCAGGCAACAGAGTACTGAGGCTCCAGTCTCTTCCCACCCTCACCAGCGAGCATTCCTCTGTAATGTTTTCATAACAGCTATCCTAATGGGCACAAAGGGGTGGAGGACAATCTTTATTTTGTTTTCTGTACAAAGTTGATACTTCTATTATTGTCATTAATCAGACACAAGTTCTCAGAAAATAGGTGCTAATCTATTCATAGCTACAATCGACACAGCTTTCAGAGGCCTGAATCTGAAGCCATCAAGTAATGAAGTTAGAATAGACAACAGCTTACTTAAAACAAAGAGATGTTTATAGAATACTTAGGAAATACTTTTCAATGCTTATCATTGAATTTTGCACGTCATTTTATACTGTTATCAACTTAGCTCAGAGACACACCTTACCATATGCCTAACAGCATCAAAAGCTTTCAACTGATTTAATTTATTCATTGGATTTTCCATTTTTTTTAAAAAATGATTTGCCTGTCTATATTTCTATATTGCTTAAAGCCCCATTCATGAGTTGTCGAACTGGAGTCTGAGTCATTTTGAAGATTCTGTTGTTACTGGAGCTTTTCCTTATTCAGTCCCTCTGGATACTCATACTGACTGGAGGCACCGACACTTAGCACCCTGGTGGAAACTCAGCCAAACCTCGTTCATCTTACTGCAAGAACATCTTTGTCCAGTCTCACTGCTCCATGAACAAGTTCTTAGACTATTTCCTCTGTCTTCCTCCTGTGTCCCCTTTCTCTTCCCATTTCTACCGAGGAGGATTCTATTACCCTTTCAAGCAACTCAAATGCCACCACTTTCCTGGTGTTTCTAGAAATGGTTCCCCCCAGAAATGCTCATGGAAGCCTTTGGACACAGAATGCCTCTTTATGGTCCGCTTTGCTCAGTTACAAGAGCTTTTGTATCCTCTCATGTTCTTTAGCACCTGTGTATTTTCAAGCTCTTCCTTAGGCATGTCTTTCCCTGAATAGGCAACAATAGTATTCTAGTTTACTGTGTTTACTGTGTCTGTAACTTATTCACTAGCAAAAATGCTTTAGCCCTAGGATTTGGAGAATCTTTGCTCCTGGCCCCTTCCAATTGTACTGTGTAGTTTAGAGCCACCAAATTTGTCAGTTTCCTGATACATAAAATTGAAAAGTAGAACTAACATGCTTTTAGAAGTCCATTCAGATGTATGTGGTACTTATCTCTGAAATGACCCACCCTTACTAACCTCCTCTGCTTCCATCTCTGGAACTTCTCCTCTTCTTCCTCTTCCCCTCTTTATCCTCTTCCTCTTCTTCCTCTTTCTCCTCCTCTTTTTCTTCCTCCCCTTCCTCCTCCCTTTCTTCCTCCTCTTTCTCCTCCTCTTCTTCCTCCTCATCCTCCTTTTCCTTCTCCTCTTTCTCCTCTTCCTTCTCTTCTTCCTCTTTCCTCTTTCTCCTCCTTCTCTTCATCTTCTTCCTCTTTCTCTTCCTCCTCTTTCTCTTCTTCCTCCCCCTCTTCCTCTTCCTCCTCTTCCCCTTTCTCTTCTTCCTCTTCCTCTTTCTCTTCTTCCTCTTCCTCCTTCTCTTCCTCCTCCTCCTCCTCCTCCTCCTCCTCCTCCTCCTCCTCCTCTTCCTCACAGCAATATCATAAGGGGAAAAGTCATGGGAAAACAGTGGTAAGAGTTTTAGACAACCCAAGAGAGGATGAAGAGAGCTGCAAGAGAGAGAACCTTGAAGGAAGCATGTGTCCACCTTCCTCCAAACCCTGGGACCGCCACTGTCTTTTATGTCACTTGGTTAATCTGTCTCAAATACTAAATTATTCATATGCATCAGCATCATCTTTACAGAAAGCAAAGCTCACCATGCCTGCTATAGCTTGTCTTCAAAATGATAAAAATCCAACTAATGGCTTAACGCACAACGGTATGCTTTTAAAACAAAACAAAACAAAACAAAACAAAAACTTTAGGTACTTATGTAATAAAATAAACCAGGGCTATTTATACTGGTTTACTAGGAATTTGTTTTAACAGGGTAATTGTGCCACTGTTGGGGGTCTGATAACTAGTGTCAGTGGTGAAATGGATGAAGCCAGCTCAGACTGAGTAGCTTGGTCTCCAGTGAGACCAGGCTTGATGATGCTAGGGACAGATTTCCGACCATGAGGCAGGGTCTAAATCTTTTTTTCTCTGTTTATCATTATAATGGTTTGGGTAGGAAGATGATACTGTCAGTCCTTTTATGGGTGAAAGGAACAATGCGGAAACAAGGTGTCAAGAGGAAGATCATTTGATCTGACTCTGCAAATTGCTGTATAAAGAATCATTACTGGCTTCATAGTAAGGACAGGCTGTTGGGGATTAGCTAGGGATTCCCCCATTCCCCCATCTCCTGCCACCCCTCATGAGTTCTTCCAGTGTGAAAAATTCAGTGATATTTATAAATCATGGCTCTTCAATATATTTCTTAAACTTAGACCTTTCCTTTAAAAAAAATCTAGATTTATATACCAAATAGCTTACTAGATAACCCAGACATCCAACAAACAATTCACAGTACACATATTGAAGAGTGTTTCTCTCCTGCTAGGACATCTATGCACCCATTTATTAATAATGAAACTATGATCACCACAGTTGCTACTACTCTTCTCAGTGGTCCCTTGATGAGCATTTATTCTGTGCTAGATGCAATAATGGGAGGTAATAAAAATCCACTTACCTCTTCAGCATTTTATAGAATTAAAATGCTCTTTTTAAATTATTTCAAACAAAACCCTCTCTCTGTGATACAAGTATTTTGTCGAGTATATAAGCATGTTGATTCTCAGATTCTTCTTTCTCCCCAAATTCCCATTGTCTCTGATCACATTTACCCTGATAACAGCAACTTCTTATCTTTGTCTTCTCCTCCAACAAAACTAGTCTTTTCTACCGATATCAGAATGACTCTTCTAAGCAGAAAAGAACACACTATATCCCTATTTAAAGCTCTTGAGTTGTCACCACAGTAAAATATTCTCTATAATAACACATGATGTCTTTCATCCTCTCCACCCCACCCCCAGTACTTAAAAGAAAATTAGATCAAATTTTATTTTGTGCGTATGGGTATTATTTTGCCTGTGTTTATATCCTTGCAGTATGCACCTGCAATGTTTGCAAAGTCCAGACAAAGGCGTTGGGTGCCCTGGAGCTGGAGTTCCATACGGTTTTGAGCTGCCATGTGTGTGCTCTGAATCCAACTTGGGTCCTCCGGAAAAATAGCCTGTGCTCTTAACCACTGAGCCACCTGTCTCCAGCCTCAAGTATTTTATCGGGTTCATTCTTCTGCCTAGAACCTGGTGCCACATTACTAGTATTGTTCTCCATGTGTATGTAGGTGTAGAGCCTCATGCTCACACAACCGTGTATGCTCATTTCTCAGAGTCGGCTGTTTCCCTGTGTACCTTTGGTATTGTTGCTACCCGATGTCTAAGACTGACCATATTCTTCAGTGGTAGATGGTTAAATAAAACTTTATTAGCTATAAAATAGATTATTCTGAAGTTTGTAAGTATCTTGTGCAAAGGGGCTGTTGAGGTGGCTCAACAGGTAAAGGCTCTTGGTGTCCAAATCTGTCAACCTGAGCTTAATACCTAAAACTTGTGTAAGAGCTGAAGGACGGAACTGATTCCACAAAGCTGTCCTCTGACACCTTTCATACTGTCATGGCAATGTTCATGCTGCTAGACACACACACACACACACACACACACACCACCACCACCACCACCACCACCACCACCACACATACATGATCTTGTAGAGGACAATATCATGAGCATATATTTATAGTATATTGTCCAATACTATGTGATTTACTAACTTATCCCTTCTCTCTCTCTCTCTCTCTCTCTCTCTCTCTCTCTCTCTCTCTCTCT
>NW_021604630.1:8996831-9046643 GCF_004785775.1 Grammomys surdaster | reverse complement strand
TCTCTCTCTCTCTCTCTCTCTCTCTCTCTCTCTCTCTCTCTCTCTCTATCTGTCTGTATCTGTCTCATGTCTATATAAAAGCCTAGAACTCGATACAGCAAAATGCTAACAGTATTTCTCTCTACTGTTTGTATTACATATATTTGGACTTTCTTCACTTTGTTAATCTGTATTTTCTAATATTTCTGTAAGGACTAGTCATCAGTTTTTGAGAAGAAAAAATTAGTAAGTACTATCTCTAACATACACCAAATGTGGGAAGGGACTGTCTTATTTTGTCCCTATAGAATATTTCCTTTAACATGGGGTATGCCTTACAAGGATAGGCTAGCTGATGTAATAAATGGAACCTCAAATATTAACATTTCACACATAATAGTTTATTCCTACCCTGTGAATGGACAGATTATGGGATGTTCTACTCTCTGCACTCCTCTGTGACCAGTGCTAACACCTGAAGCATAGCTGAACACCACCTTAACCCAGTCGGTTTAAAACAAATAGAGTTCAAGTTTGTAATGCTCATTTTCATTTTATGAATACAACTGGTTTCTGAAAGTTCACAAATTTATTTTCTGCTATCTTAATGTCTTGGGAGAGCTCAGTAGCCATGAGCATATCATAAAATGCACCGATATTTATTAAAGATACATAGCATATAGTAACTACAGTCTCTTCCTTATACTCCATTTAGCATTTTATGGGTGAGTTTTGCAATAACTTCTCAAGGTTTAAAGTTCACCGAGTCTATTTTCATTTGATATCATTGGGAATGCAGAGGGTCAGGCTGTATGCCCTGTCTTTTCCTGGAATGTGAGGATGTCTTTCTTAGCTCCATGTTGAGCAAATCATTTTGATATAGGGACTGTGGAGACATGCTCTCCAGCCTTATCACTGCTGACTTAATTGAGTTTCATGATGCACTTTTGTTTTGCTTAGGAGGATAAATTAAAAATGGCTGATAAAGCTGTCTGTAAAAGCAAAATTGTTAGGTTAAACCTGCCCAGTATATTAAATGTATTGACGAGTAATCTATCCTCTGTTTTTAATCACTTTTATTAACTCTGCTGTAATTTTATTCCTAGTAACTCACTAAATAACTGTCATTATAGCCTCAGCAATATTTCTCTTTAAAATGCTATCAAAAAGTCCATGAAAATGATTAAGATGCCAGTATCACCCACCTACATCCTGTTAGCAAGAATACTTGGGGATTTATGATTAGCTGGATAGTTGGTTGTGCTTTGCATGTGTGTGTGTGTGTACACAACCAAGGAGACAAACAAACTGATTCACAACAGGTAGGTAGAGACAATGAATGATTTTGAAGCTGTGAAAATAATTAGCTTTTTATTCATCTGCATCATACACGTCCAGATTATTAATGTTTTAAAAATGTTTTCATTAAATCCTGAGAAGATAAAGTGTTACATGTATAGTTTCAACAATAGTGTCATGATTGTTATTTTTTTTCTGGCCTTGTCTTTGTTGTGAGATTTTGGGTTCTATCGATTAAAAAGCATCTTAAAGCATTTTGTTTCTGGTATTAGTTCAATAAATCACATATTTGTGAAAATGGAATGAAAATTTACCATTAACTTAATTCTTGTCTTTTCCCCATCAATTTAGGTGGCCATCAAACCTTATTTTTCCTCTAATATTAAGGTTTCATTTTCTCTGAGAAAAATTATAGGTACTTTCTGAACTTATTATGTAGGTAAATGAGAATGATGAGATCTTTAAACAATTATATAGAACTAGCAGGAAGTGAGAAGGAAGGAGTTTATTCACTTGCTTATTCACTAAATATTTATTTGGTATCTATTACTGATAGGTTTGACACTGGTGTTTGGACTAACAATGAAGAGGAGATTAGATGTGGTCATTATGAGTTAAGAGCGTAGAAATGTAAAGCATTTGGACAAAATAAAGGCAGGATATCTAATTACAATTGTACTGTGCCTTATAGGGGAATATGTAGGATGCCATGGGAGCAGACAGCAGAGGAATTAGGAAGAATAGAACTCATGATCAGTCTTCCTAGCTTCACAATCACCTAGGAGACACTTCTCTGCGTGTCTGTCTTCAGTGAGTTTTAAATGAGGAGGTATGTCAGCAGTACCATCTCAGGAGCTTGGAAGGAGTCCAGTTGCATGGCAGCTCACAGCTGCCTGTGCTCCCTGACTATAGACACAATGTGACTGGCTGCCCCATTTTCCTACCACCACGACACCTTCCCATGACCTCTTCTTAAACCAGATGCCAGAATAAATCCGTTTTTCACTTAGGTTGTTTCTGTCAGGTACCTTATCAAAGCAACGAGAGCAGTAATAAGAGGAAATGGTACCAAGAAGTGGGGATGTTGCTGTGCAAAGCCCTCCATGCATCATAGCCCTTTGGAACTGGTTTGTGGGGAGAGTTAGAAGATGTGGGGTCTGCTTAGTAGAGATTCGTAGAGTTCTGGAAGCAGAGCTTAATGGAGCGTTCTTGGGGGAGTTTGGGAGACTCAAATGCTAATAGAAATGCACAGAATAAAGTCCTGATGTTTTAGAGGTGGACATGGACTCTACTAGGCAGTGGGGTAGAAACTATTAATGCTAAATTCTGATTAAGAATCCGATTACATTCTCCTATTAATGCTAAATTCTATTAATGCTAAATTCTGATTAAGAATCCGATTACATTCTCCCTGTGTCCTATGATCTTAAGTGAGGCTGAGTTCAAAAGTGACACACTTAATTTATTTATTTAATTAAGTGACACACTTAATTAATAAATTTTTTAATTTATTTGCCTCACAAATAAGAAATTAAGTCTCAGGACTTTGAGCTTTTGTGTAATGACAGAATTGAAAAAGTGGGGGACCCTGACAGATGAGCCAAAGGAATTTCATGTCCTGAGATGACCATGAGCCTTTGAGGACTAATCATGGGATGATATGAATTAAGTGATATGTTTGGTGAATAGAAGCAGCCAGCTGCTTCCTGCTCCCATTTTCCACCTGTTCCTGCCTTGGTGGATTGCACCCATTCCCAAACTACAAGCCAAAACAAATCTTTCTTCTCTCAAGATGCTTCTGTGAATCCATTGAGAAATTACAAAAGAGTTTGGCATTTGGGCTGTGGCATGGTTTTGAATTTTATTTATTTTAATTTCCTGTGTGTATGTGTCTCTGTATAAGTCTGTACATATGTGCAGCTGTTCATGGAGGGCTGTCAACATTGGCTATGGAGTTGAGGATCTGGTGTTTACCCTGATCTTGATCTGTTCTTGCTATGCCCATGTTCCTCCATTCTAAAATGGGAATGTATATTCTATTTCAGTGTGTACTGGAAAAATGTAACCTGATGTTTAAGAAAATTACAGGGCCTCACAAATAAGAAATTAAGTCTCAGGACTTTGAGCTTTTGTGTAATGACAGAATTGAAAAAGTAGGGGACCCTGACAGATGAGTCAAAGGAATTTCATGTCCTGAGATGACCATGAGCCTTTGAGGACTAATCATGGGATGCTATGAATTAAGTGATATGTTTGGTGAATAGAAGCAGCCAGCTGCCTCCCGCTCCCATTTTCCACCTGTTCCTGCCTTGGTGGATTGCACCCATCCCCAAACTACAAGCCAAAACAAATCTTTCTTCTCTCAAGATGCTTCTGTGAGTCCATCTTATTCTAAAGGATATAAGAAAGTCTCTTTATGAATGATGCATTTCTAGCCGCAGTGGTGGTCCACTCCTTTAACACCAGCATTCAGGAGGCAGAGGCAGAGGCAGAGGCAGATGCAGGCCGATTTCTGAGTTCAAGACCAGCCTTCTCTACACAGACAAAGTTCTAAAACAGCCAGGGCTACATAGAGACATCCTATCTCAAAAACAGACAAGCAAACAACAAACAAACAAATCTCTCCCATACAGAAGAAAACAAAGAAAATGATACATTCCTGATGGGTTGAAGAAGAGAAGAAAGGAACGGTAGAGGGGAATTGGGAACAAGATGGAGCCCACACAGGAAGGGGTAAAATACTGATGAAGTACTCCGAGTAATTAAGACTGAGACAGCTGTATTTTATTTAGTTAAACCTGGTAGCATGGCACATTTTAAAGAAGGGCTTTGTGTGTGTGGGAAGGGTAGATGTGAAATGGTTATACATTAGAGATTTGATGGACAGTCTGCACGAAGTTATACTTTTTTTGCAAAGTCATTGTTAAGTTTGTTGAGTGTTATCAAAATGTTGTCAAAGGTCACCATTATATATAAATATTCATATTTTCCTTAAGCCAGGAACCACTTTCATATAAAGACTCCCTGTGACAAATTATCATTCAATTTTTTTCTTGACACTCTGACTTGAGAACTAACTACTGTTTCTATAGCTAGTACCCAGCTCCTATGAGAGTAGAATACATTGTCATGTAAGTGCTTATGAAGTGACACCTGTCAATCAGGTTTAAAAGAATATTTGAGCCCAAGAGTTCTTGAACCATGTCTTAGGATGACACAGGAGTTACCTCTCTCTGAAGCTACAGCTTAGCATTTTAATGAGTAGCAGTCACAACATACAAAGTTATTATTCTGACAATAACTGAATGCATTTTCCTGCACATCTATATTCAGCCTTTTATTGCCTAGTAAGCTTCTGAATTGATGCAGCGATAGCTATTTATATGAGGAGTTTGAGCCACCATGGGAGAATGATTTTGAGTTTCATGCTTTCATTTGTTTATTTATGAGCGAAACAATAGTTTTTCCGTAAAAGAATGCTTTTTGTTTTTTTTTTTTTTTTTTACATTGGGCTTTCCTAATTTTAACACTGTGAAAATAAGCCAGGGCTTATATGTCTAAAAACGAGATATTGTATATCAGAGGAAATGGAGAAAATAATAAAAAGGAAATCCCTAAAATTAAAAATTAAGAAAATGCTCTGAAAACTCTGACTTCAGTGGTAACATCCTCAGTCGGGTGGACCCCAGAGAATCATGGGTGGATTAGTGGGCCGGAAGTTGTGAATCTTGGACAGACTAGTGGTTTGCACGTTAGAATGTGCTGATTCCCAAGATATTGTCCTAGGGACAGTATTTCAAGTGACTAGTCCTGGCTGAGACCCCTGGAAACAAGAAGCATTCGGTTCAGGGCTTGTCCCAAGAATCTGCATTTTGGAAAGCAGTGAAACTATATATATAGTATGTATTTAGGTTTGGGATCTGAGTTCCCAGATACTGAAGCCGAAGCTTCTCTAAAATGGAATAAAAAATAAGGTAAGAAAAGGAGACTTAGAATTTACCGAGTCTGTATTACAGTTGAACTTTTTTTTTTAAACATATTTTACCATGCTTATTCCTTAACATCAATCTTGCAAGATATATCATTTTATTCCAATTTTATCTTGAGATTCAGAAAGATTTACAGAATTTTAAAGGTCACATCCTAGCTGCTGGGAGGCAGAACCTCTATTTGCATTCAGGTCATTTGGTCTGCTGTTAGAACCATGGGGCTTTCAGCACAAGATAGTCTGATGGAATTCTAGTCCCACCTTCAGTGGGGTGATGTCACTTTGTCTCTCTGTGCAGCGTGTCCATTGTCAAAGACTTACTGCTCTGAAAAAAATGTACATAGCTGAGCGGGGAGCTCTCTCTCTCTCTCTCTCTCTCTCTCTCTCTCTCTATATATATATATATATATATATATTTTAACATATACTAATATATATACACTAATATATATGTGTATATATCTACAGATCATATATATCATATATATGTATACACATCATATATATCACATATCTCTCTCACACACATACACACACACACACATATATATATGACACGTTGAAGTCAGATGTAGTTAGACAAACTTGTAGTTTTAAGAGTGTACAACAATCATGCTGTAATTATGGCAAGACTTGATGACGTGTCTCTCAAAGGTCTGTGCTGACTGATTTTTTTTTTTGGTCTAAAAAGAACTACCCCATTATGTACATAAAGTAAAAAACCAAAGATGTTAGAGGCCCAGCAGTGCAGAGCCTGCAGTCGAGAGTGGACTCACACACTGCTTCAGCACCAGGCCTTGGCTTCTGGATCTCCCTCTGTGGTACATGACCTCGTGAATATTGCATGTTGCTCCTAAGCCTTACTTTTTCGTTTTGAATTTGTAGAATGAGAATAATCTGCTTTAGGAATGAGTCTATGCCTATAGAGATAACATATGTAGTGCTCCGAGATCGTAGCAAAGCGTCCTGTTAAGGTTAATTGGGCGCCGCAGGAGAGATCATGGCGGTCAGCTCTAAGTAGCTCTACGTAAGGATATCACTGGGCCATATATGGAAGGATGTAGAAGAAGGCAGGACCTCCTCTATTACTGTACTTCACATTGTCTGTGGACCAGGGCATTCTCAGCATGTGCGCTTAACATACGGTCTTAAGGTTTGCAGCTCTGTGCCAACCTGGTGCCCATCAAGGCTGAGGATTCCTGGGTTGCCTCCAGAGCGACTGCTTTCCAGGTGTTTCTAATGCTCACTGAAGTTGAGAGAGACTGCTTCAATAGACACGGTTCCTCTTGTGTAGATCACAGCTGGAGCAAACCGTTCATCAGAGAAGAGCGTTTGAGCTTCTGCCCAGGCTTCCTGGGGTTCAGCAGTGCTTTTCACGCTGGTTGTGCAGTTGGAGTTCTTTCTGCAGAATATAGGGCATCATCAGTGCTAGCAGCAGCAGGTGGGAGGCACTGTGAGTGGGGGGCAGGGAGAAAGAGAGAGAAGCAGGAGGTATAGATAGATGATAGATGGATGGATAGATAGAGATACATATACATGCATGCATACATACATATGAATGTATATACATAGGTATTGTAGACTAGAGAGGTTACATATAGAATATCTCTTATGAGATACTCAGTAATGATTATCCTCAGAAGAGCACCTGCTGCCCTAGGAGAATCAGGATACTGGAATGAAGCTAAGGAAGTATGGACCTGATCCCATGGGGGATAGCAGAAGACATCATTCTGATCCTCTTACTGAATCCTGAGTTTGGGCTGCAATAGGTTGGGGCAAGCATCGTTGCATAGGGGGATGGAAATGGCTTCCCTTCAAGAATGACTCTTCAGGCATTCATCCAGAGCACACAGGGAAAACCCAGTTGGTCAGATTTTACTTGCCCAGTGGGTGGACAGGAGTGCTAGTTAAATATTTGAGGCTTAAGGGTTGGGGAGGAATTTCCAACTTGCTGTGTGGTTTGTGGAACCAGGACAGGAACAGAATCTTTATCTAGGGTATCTTAGGGGAATTGAATAAGATTAAAAGCAATCTCTTTTGTAAGTAGAATCGAGGTAGGAAAAAGACACAGTGGTACTGTCTTCTCCTTCCTAATGATTGGGAGTTAGTTCTTCAGTGATCTTTCCGTGTGCCAATCCTTTCCTATGTCTAATCTCCCTAAACCTTGATGGAAGCTCAGAGTTGGAGATCATTATACCTATTTTAAAGATGAGTTTACTTGAGACACGAAGCTAAGTGAGTTATGGTGAACCTGGGTTTCAGAACACAGGCTTGTTTGAAACTATCCCTCTGTATTAAATCATTTCCCTCTAGGTTTCTTAGAAAAAAAAAAGAAACACAATGCAGTGTGTATGTAATAAAGCTAATATTATTTAAATCTTGCTTGCTCTCCTTTCCCTCTAAAATGATTTTCCATGACTCATGGCTCCCTTTTCTGGTATGGTTCAATACTGCTCTGTGGGTTATGGAGAAACACGAAGAACTTATCTGATTTCTGTGAGATACGACCTCACAGTGTAGACATAGTTGGCCTGTAACTCACTTTGTAGACTAGGCTGACCTCAAACTCACAGTAATCTACCTGCTTCTGCCTCTTAAGTGCTGTGTTTAAGGGTATGTGCCACCACAACCCTGGCAAGAATTTCTTTTTAGAAAATAATATTTATTCTTTGGAAGTTTTTGTGTATTTACACAGTGTATTTTGATCACATTCATCCATTATACCTCCCTCTAACTCCCCCAGAGCCACCTTCTTTTTTTCTAAGTGCGTGAACTCCATTTTTATTTATTGTGGTTAACCACCAGAGGCCTCATCCTTAGTAGAGAAGCTATTGGTAGGGGATGATTCCTGAAGGAGAAACAGTAACTCCTTTTTGGGGACATGATGAAGAACCTCTACCCTGCCAAGGAGAGAGAGAGCATAGATTTGACCAGAATGTCCCCCAGGTGTTTGGATAAGGGAGATGGAGTATGTCCTGGGACTACAGGAAAATCTCAAGCTGAGTGTTGGATTGAGCTGATGTTCTGGGGGCAGGAGTGTATCTTTTTCTTTTTTGAATATTTCCCGAGTATAGTTAGTACTATTGGCAGAACTGTGTTCCATATATTTGTTGTGAGTTGAAAAAATAATGAAAACAGAGAGTCTCCTAGTTAGCAAACACTTGCCTCTTCTTTGGATAGATTCTGTACTAACATAAGCTCAACTGGAGATAATAAAACCCTCACCAATTGGAGAAAAGTTTTTTTTTTAATTTCCTTTTAGATGAAAAAACATTATATCAACAATTTTCTTGGGAGAAATATAATTTCTGTTTTAGGTAAAGAAAATTAAATGACTCTCTGACTTAAATTTTATTATGGGAAGCAAGTCTTTGTTCTATCATAAGTTTTGTTTGTTTGTTTGTTTTTTTTCATCTGTTGTTGAGAGTTTGAATATAGAGTCATAGTCTATGATATTATTTGGCCATCATTTATATTTTTAAATTCATGCCTACCATCTTATCAGCAATTTTATTCATGTTTTTTATTACTAACATTTAATAGAGATCACCGATTAAAACAATTGCCATCCCTAAGTATGTTGTGAATTTACCAGGCATACGCTTGCTCCTGAATTATATTCTGGAAAATAATTAAAATTCTTGTTCCTATTGTAATGTGATTATCATGATGATTTAGGATTTCCCCAAACAGTTTATTTAATTTGGTCTTTTGTTTCGTTTATGTTTTTTTTTTATTTTCAGGGTAGGATGTCTTAGTAGTTAGGCTTATAAGAGATACAATCCCACAGTTGTTGATTTGAGAAATCCTTTTACAAAGCCAAGTTAATCTGTTTGACTCTCAGGTATTCCTTAGCAAACCAAAAGAATTTTTTTTTGTGGCCATTCTAGAATGTCTGATTGACTTCTATTTGTCCTAAGGAAGGTAATTAGCTTCCTCCGCTCACTGGGGTCTGCTCTTGGCTTTGAATGGATTAGTCCCTGTGCTTCTTAATTTTGGTCATGTTGACACAAATTAGAGTCACTGAGCAGGAGGGACCCCACCCCCAAATCTAGACATTGCCTCCACCTCTATCAGATTGTGCTGTGGTCATGTCTGTAGGGATTTTTCTTGATTAATGATTGATGTGGGTGGGTACAGCCCACTGTGTCAGAGCCACCTCAGAGCAGGAGGGTCTGGGCCATGTAAGAAAGGCCCCTGAGCAAGGAGAGGATGCTGGTAAAGTGTCCCTCTATGGTCTTCCCTTTCATTTCAGTTCTTGCCTCCAGGCTTTTGCCTGGAGTTCCTGTCATATCTTCCCTTGATAATGGATTATAACCTAGAAGTTCTAATAAAACCCCTTCCATCCCCAACTTGCTTGTGGTTTTGTCAACTCAACAAAAACCAAACTAGGGTAGGTCCCAATAGAACTTCTTGGGAGAAGAGAGCTGGCAGTCTGAATCTCTTTCTAAATCTTTGCCCTTATGTTTTAGAAAGTGCTGATTTAAGTAGTTCTCACAGAATTTGTTCTACATATTGTGTAGTGGACAATATTTTACAGAAATGTGGGTCCTTAACTTCTAAACTTTGATTATTATTCTGAGCCTGGTGTCATTCATTTCTGTCAGATCTATGATACTTCATAGCCATTCATGAACAAAGCAAATGGTCCATTAGCTAATAAACCAAACAGCCTGCCTACATTGGCCAGGTCATTGATTTCCATTGATACTTCTATAGCAGAGAACTTTATATAAAGCCATTAATTAAATGATGTACTCTGACCTTTTCGATCCAATGCCCTATGGATGTCTACAGCTTCATATCCTTAGCAAGATGTTAAAGTCATCAAAAATACGATAGCACTATTCTCAACCTCGATAGTCACAGTTGTTAAAATTGAATAAATCAGTTTTGGGTATGTCCCAAACACCATGCTGGCTGCGGCAGATACAATGCTTGCTCCTGTTATAGGAGCTCACGTGTTACAGCCTAAGTGTTCTCTTGAAGGCCATTTTCCCTCCTGAAATAGTTCCTTAGATTTAAAGGTATTGTATCATTTTGAGGTTTTAATCTGAGATCTAGTCCTTTTTCCTGACCACACAACAGGACTTGGGGGAAAAGAAAGAACAGCAAAACCTGACTTTAGTAGAGAGAAGTAATTTATACTTTGAGCCTTGATTTGGAACTTTGAAAATAGATGAGGCTACAGAGTCAGGCTGGGCCCTTGGTGGGCAGAAGCAGGTAGCTTGCTGCTGGAAGATTCCTAAATTGTCACCCACTGCCTAAGAGTTCTAAAGAGCATGTAAACACTGTTCATAAATTTGACACTGAAAACAACAGCATGCAAGCTGATAATAAGCAGTGAACTGAAAATGAGCTGCTTTTCATACAGATAGCATTTAAATTCAGCTTCCATGCCTACCAGTATACATTAGTTTCCATGCTCCCTGGGTTCTTTGGTCAATGTCTAGCTCCTGTTTGGACTCCATATGTCTTATGGCTTCCCAGACCCTGTGCATCAAGAGGAGTGTAGTGGTGAGTTTAAACTCCCCATGCATGCTTTATTTTCTTTGTCTGGTGTGGCAGGCCTTGAACTCATGATCATCCTGCATCAGCCTTTCCAGTGCTGGAATTACAGTCACGCAACACCAGCCTGGCCTCTACAAATGTTGTGGTAGGTACTGATAGAAGTTTCCATGTGCCTAATTATATAGGTTACATGTTCCTAAGCTTTCTTTCCAGGACTGGGATGGAATGGATCTACAAATGTTAGAAATACACAGATGTTAGATAGGAAACATCCAAGAACTTGCTACTAGGATATAAGTGGGCTATACAGGGAATTCTTTGTGTCTGTCTTCCTCCTATCCTGTTTTTGCTTTTCTTCTCATTGTAGAGTTGGTCTCATTATTGATATATCTGTCTTTCTCTGGGCCTTCTTCCTTTATCTGTGGTCAAGCAAGGGAGGGCTCATGTTCCCAGTGATGGTTTGGCTTTCTCTTGCCCACATGTGCACATTAGCTGGTTTTCTTTTCTTTACCTACTGTGTGGTGTCCAAGCATACCAGTAGCCCATGGCAGTGCTGTCAGGGTGACTTCTGAAGGAACCATTGGTCTGCTTCATAAACCTGGTATAAACTGTATTAGGATAAGTAAGTGTTCAATGTTGGATGCAGCTAACATGTCCCTCTCTGTATTTTACCAATTATGTTCTAGATGTAAATGTTTCTAAATATTCAAAATCTGGTCAACTATTTTTGGAAATTTGATCAGTCTATATTTGTTCACATGAGCAGGGAATCTAAGCTTGGAAGGAAGGCACAGGAAAGAATGCAGAAACAACCTTTTCTCCATCTTCCAAAACACTAGAGCATCCCAAAGAAGGTCTCGAATCCTTTCCTCTTACTGTTTGTGGGGTACCTGAGATGTATTCAGCTGCGGAGAGTGTGTATTTTCATGCTAAGATTATAATTCCGAGTCTTATACTATGCCTAATTAATATTTTACATGAAACATAGGGCATTTTTTTCAAATGTATAAGATTTTTCTATAATTGTAAAGAATTGGGAGTGAGGCTTCAGAAGGGCAGAGGTTAGGTATGTTCCCTATTGGGCAGGTGGGAGAGTGGAACTATGCTTTTAAGTAGGCATACAACTCTTCAAAGCACCATTTTGTGCCTTCTGGGGTTTAATTTCACTCCTTTCTGCTTTCCAAGTTTTGTAATCGGAAATCGAAGGTGCTACTATTTGAAGTGTTGGGGGAAAGGGTGGAAGAAAAGTGAAGATATTAGGTAGATGGACTCAGCCTTGTTTATCTCACCTGCATCTCTGACTCTGGCTTTTATTTATATATGACTAGTGGACTCTCTGGATGATTGATTGACTAAGAGTAAGGCAGGGAGAAATGCTTTGTGTATTTGCTGGCTTGTGGACATTTATTATTTTATCTGTCTAGCACTTAGTCATCATCCCGCTCCCTCAGCAAGGAGAGGCGGGCATCGGAGAACTTCCCGCAGTCAAGACACCGCACACTTCATGCAGAATTCATAGGGAAGAATAGGTCACTGATAGGCAATTATACTTGTCTACTCCAAAATTTGACAGGCCTCTTTTGAAGGCAGGATGATTTAAATGAGTAGTGGTCTAATTATACGGGGTACAGGGGAGCAGAGGTACCTATGTACAGAGTGGGCCAAAGTTTGAATATATGAGAAGATATAATTTGTGGTGAAAGTTGCTGAGGAATTGGTTGGGAAGGTCTTTTGCTTTTCTGTTTTGTTTCATTTCTACTGTGAAGTAGAGGCTTGGTCTACTAGTTTCTCAGAATTCTTCTCCAATATTTACTATCATAATTCTGTATGGTCTTTTTACCCTCCTAAAAGGGTAGTCAGTATATGGTTATACTCTATAGTATTTACTTGGCACTTAACTTTAATTCCATTTACTGTTATAATGAGGAAAAAGAGCCTTATAAGGATTTTATTAGATTCTTTGTGCCAAGTTAAAGAAATCTCAATGGATGATGAAATGGAGTGAGCGGGCAATGGCTATTTATCTTCATAGTCAGGGTGGCAACCCCTAACTCCTGTTGCTAAGGAAGAGAAGAACACACCATAGACAACTGGAAAGCCACAATTCAGTTATTAATTAGTCAAGGTCACAAACTCAGTGTTTGATATTGTGGTGGGTAAAGGAACAGAAAGCATGATCAGGAGCCTTTAGGTTTGTAGTCAAATTGTGGAGAAGCAGTCTCTCTAGATGACTACGCCCCAAGATTATTTTTGGAAAACGGGAAATGAGTAGGCTTCAGATATGGATAAACAATTATGTTCTTAGGGACACAGAATGCACTCACACCTGGAGGGATCAAAGTGACTTTTGAAGGAGGTGACACTGGCGGTGACTCTGGGTTTTGAAGTGTAGATGAAAGTGATGTGAGTTGGTTATGAGGCTGTTTTACCTACCGGTGACGGAGCTGCCTACAGTTCTGGAGAAGCACTCTATCATGTACTTATAGCACAGCTCAGAAAGTATAAATAGGAGATTCAAGTGTCCTTAGGCACTAACAATAACAGTTCCCAGCTGGATCTTAAGCCTGGGTCCTCTGGCTCCTAACTCCTCCTTTGCCCACGCTGCTTGCACTATGGCATTCTGAGCATGGGCTTCAGGAACAAAGCGAGCATGCTGTGTCAGGAGGCAAAGCAGATCACCTGCGTGAAGGTCATGTGATTTGGAGAAAAAGATGGTTGGAGAGTTTGGAATGGTGAACTGGGCAAGAACTGAGACTGAAGTCACCACTGCCAATTAAAAGCACAGTGTGGTCAGCCACACTAAAGGTGACATCTCTCAGAGGGATGGTCTAGGGAAGAAATATTCTTAAAGGCATGATTGAAGCGTTATGAGTTAGAATCTTCATCTGAAAAATGAATGATCAATACAATCAGTGTTATTCATTGTTTCTTTTATTGGTCAGTGTGGAAAGGCTCAGGCTTCCTTTATTTAACTTTTCAATTCCTGTGCCTTTGTTTCATTACATGGAATTCATCCTGGATGCATTAATGAGGTGGTGAGATATGACCCACGGCTCCCATCTGTTTAATTTTGCTAATTTGCTCCATTTTCAAACGAGCTTCCGCCGTTGCAGGAGCAGCAGCCGAGCATGAACACAGCTGAAAGGAATTTCTGTTTCACCTCTCATGTCACCTCTGGGGCCTGGGATAATTTTCTTATCTTCCCTTTGCCATTTAGGATGCAGCCACGTTGTTTGCAATTGAAATACAGTTTTTAAAATGTACCCTCCTACTGTGTTTCTATGGGAGAAGCACCTCATCTGGAAAATAAACCACCATGGATTGAAATGAGAGTCTTTTCAAAGGGCTTTAATTATGGCATTAATTGTGAACTGGCCCTACAGCAGCAATCGAGGACCAGCTGACTGAGCTGCTGTGAAGGGAATGGTGGACCTTCTTAGATATAGGTGGCTGAAAGTGAGAGGGACTCATGGGAGGAATTATGTCATATCTATGACTATGAGGTATCAGTTCCTCA
This sequence comes from Grammomys surdaster, assembly GCF_004785775.1. Lineage (NCBI taxonomy): Eukaryota > Metazoa > Chordata > Mammalia > Rodentia > Muridae > Grammomys > Grammomys surdaster. The sequence goes on along the minus strand of NW_021604630.1, from coordinate 9,032,346 downwards.
ACAAAGATGTGAAAATGGTAAGATGATAGAGTTAAAAATCACATATCATATTAATGTATGGATTTGTCAGTTGAGAAAATGACCGCATTTCAAGGTCATAATATGGACCACTGAGAGTTACAGAGAATTTCTATGGGGATATTTGACACTTTTCTACATACAAGTCATGGGAGAATGAACAGCTTATATTCTTTTTGGAATCAAGGGAATGTAGTGGAATAAGATTATGGCTGTGGAGATTCCTGTTCTTGAATCATTAGTTTCGATAGATCCCAGATTGGCAATAGCCAACATTTATTTCAGTTTCGTATTTTTTCAGTGGCCAAAGGGGTTATAGGTTTACTTTCTGTAGTCACAGAAATGCCTAATGCTAACTGAACTTCCTTATATTTCCACAGGTATTTTTAGGAGAGAGAGAGGGAGGGAGGGAGAGACAGAGAGAGAGACAGAAAGATAGAGACAGAAACAGAAGACAGAGAGAGAGAGACAGAGAGACAAAGAGGGACAGAGAGGGAGCAAAAGACAGATGTGGAGAGCAAGAGCGAGAGAAAGTGAGAGTGGGGGGGGAAGAGTTTGTTGTAGATGTCCTTGTTGTTCAGTAGAATAGTGTATTAGAAACAATATTTAGAAGAGTGAGTCAATTTAATTTACTGCACCATTCAGTGAATAAGAAAGTACTATGTCATTAAAAAGAACTATGTAGTTAGAAAATTATAAACAGAGCATTTGATATTGGAATGCTTAAGTGCTAGAGGAAGACAAAGGCAGAGGTGAAGGCCTGACTGTATTTACTATAAACTATTATGAGAAGAATACAGCATTGTATACATGGTTCCTGGTGCAAAGTGGGGTGTAGGAGGAGGCAGGAATTGTTGGAAGAATGAATGAATGTCATCAGCATTTGTATAACAAAGCTCATACATAAATAACAAATCTTGGCATAATCCATGTATTACCCAAATAAAAAATTTGATATCAGATACAGACAGACATTGAAGAATATGATTTTGCCTTGCTTTGTCTTTAGATGAAGTTCAAACTTTTCTTCGATCCTCCTCTTCTCTTTAACCCAGTATCTGGCTTCATCTCTTATAGTTCTCCAAGCCATGAGAACTCTTTTGCATGCCATTTCTCTCAAGGGGCCTAACTGAAGCAATGCAGTCAGAACTGAGTTCTCACTGAGTTCTCCCTGAGTCATGTTCCCACCGTGGTTCAGCTCCATTCACTGTGTTCTGTTCACAGGAAAGTCTAGTCCAGTCCTTCTCCACTCACGGGCTCCTAGGCTGCAGGCTTTTCTTTGTCTCTTTGTTTCTCTGCACCAGACGGTCTGGTGTCTCTCTACAATCAAACGTTATTAATGAATCATACACCGCCACTGGCACACTTTAAAACAGGCATTCTTTTCCATTCTATTACCTGTAAGTCTGATAACAGGTAGAAGCCTGGCCAGGTAAGAAAGGCTTAAATTTAAAACCCTGCTGAAGCTGAGACAGAAGGATTGTAAATTCAAGAAAACTTGCCTGAGTTACAAAATGAATTCAACACTAGCCTTTGCACTTTAGTGTGATCTTGCCTCAAAATGAAAAGGTATGAGGGATAGAAATGTAAACCAGAGGTAGAGCGCTTGACTAGTACACAAGAGGCTCAAGGTTCAATCTACAGTAAAACACTCACCCTACACATACACATGCATGCACAGACATGTACACATAGCCCCCATAATACTCCCCCAAATACCCCCACATAGACATACACATACACCCATGGGGCACATGTACATGCATGAACACATGTATGAATGTGCACTCACACACCTCACACACACCACACTCACAAAATCCCTACACATACACACATACCCAAGCTCACGTGCATACACTCTCATGCATGCACATATGAGTACCTCACATACACATGACACACAGCACCCCCTACATACACATACATACACAATGCACCACATACACTTGACACACAGCACCACCCCCCACACAAACACACATACATACACACACAATAAGTAGGGTATGAAATTATTACCAGAATTGTCATTCCTTAGTTATTTTATAGAAATGAAGGAGATCCTAAATGTGATTTTCATGTGAGTGTATATCAAGCTTGACAGATGTTGCATTTCATTACTGTCACCAGATATTGACAAGTAGGACTACTTGAGGACAATGTAGACAAGGGTCACAAAACACCAGCTAGATAGAGGTTTTATGTTTTCACCATCTTTTCCGTTGTTCGACAGGTATTTCATACTGTAATATTGCTTGTTGATTTTTGCATGTGAATTTTAGGGGTGAAGGTTGTATAGAATCTCAGTACCCCAATCTACAGTGAATAGAATGACAGGACATCAGGAGGAAATTAAAATGAAGATGTTTTATATTCATTTATTTGTTTAAAATACCATTATACCAGTTACCATGGTATTGTCTAGAAACTTAGGGTGTAAATTGGACTTCCTTCACTATGTGGAAGTGGCAGCACAGTTAGGAGGATCCTCAGAAGCATATTTATTGTAATAGCAAGATTTTGTTTTTTTGACAGATTCATTTCTAAAGGAATTCTCTGTACTTTGGCTAGGTCTTGGTTGCATTCTCACTTCCTTCTAAAATAGACATTAGAAACAACATAAATCTAGGTTTTGCCTAGCTAGTGACTTAGAATTAATGATGTTTTGGTGCCCTTAGTCAAGAAATCATTTTTAAAGATATTTATTTTATCTGTGTATCTATGTATTTATCTATGTATCTATGTATCTATCTATGTCTATGTATCTATGTATGTATGTATCTATGTATGTATGTATCTATGTATGTATGTATCTATGTATGTATCTATGTATGTATCTATCTATCTATCTATCTATCTATCTATCTATCTATCTATCTATCATCTAATGTGTGTGTGTGTATGAGGTGGGGACTATCCATAGAATCCAGAAGAGGATGGCACATCCCTTGGAACTGTAGTTAGTGGTGGTTGTGTGCTGCCAGATACGGATGCTGGGAACCTTCTTCCCCTCTAAGAGCAGTCCACAATCTTAACCACCAAGCCACCTCTCTAGTCCCTTAACTTCTAAGCTGTCTCTCCAGCTCCAAGAAATAGTTTTGAAACACATCGCTGGCATCAAGATCAAAGCAGAGGGAGCACTATAGGAAAAGAAGTGGGGAACGCTGGGGATGAGGGCTGCCTAGCCTGCTCTTCATTGTATGCAAGGAGACTGGAAATCAGTGTCATATACAGATGGAGGTGGCTTCCTGATTCTCTCAGCAGCAGAAAATAGAATTGTTCTCAGGACACATGTTTGGTCTCTCACAATCCATCAAAAATAACAAAGAGTGAGCAGTATGACGACAAAGCAGAGGAAGAGGGCCAGCAGGTTGAGTTTGATAAGATGTTGGATAGGAGGCTGCGTTTAATGTCACCATTGGAGAGGACTCACTTCCTGTCTATTTGGATTTGCTCATCTTAAACCCTTTCCCTTGTCAGTCTGAGAAATGTCTACCACCCAGATTCTTTCCTTTCCCTATTAAATAGCTTGAGAGCACAAGTCAGGGACATTAGGTAGGATAACACTGAGAATATCTCTTAACTCTGTAAGCCAAAATATCACTGTTTGGGAGAAGAGTTACTTCTCATTCCTCCCTTCCTTCATTCTCTGCCTATCTGATACCAGCCTGGTAGCAAGTGAACTGGGCGGTGACACTGGGCTGGGAAGCAGGAAGCTTTGGCATCAGCATGCATTGTTTATCTCATTTAAAAAATGGCAGGCTCATTAGAAAAGATGGAATGCAGACAAGTTCCCTGAAGCTGTGGACAAAAGATTCCCACAAAGCAGCAATCTGGAGCAGTTTAGGCATAGATTTTCTGAGGTTGTGGGCAATAGTAGCTGCATGTGCTGGCTTGTTGTAGGACCCACCCATGTATTATGACTGACTACCCACAAAAGTGTGACCTGTAACACTGAAGTTGTATGTCATCAGTGATAGCGATGACCTAATGCTCAGTGACTCCAAAGAATGCTGCTGTTGTTTCTGCAGCAGCCTCCACAGTGCAGTTGCCTCTACCTCTCCCCCCTCCCCTTCCTCCTCCCCCTCTGCCTCCCCCTCCTCCCATCCCTCTTCCCCCTTTGTCTCCCCCTCCTCCTCTTCCTCCTTCCCCTCTGCCTCCCCCTCCTTCCCTATCTCCTCCTTCCCCTCCTCATTTCCCTCCTTTTCCTCCTCCCCTCCCCCTCCTTCTCCTCCCCCTCCTTCTCCTTCTGCTTCTCCTCCTTCTTCTCCTCTTCTTCCTCTTCCTCTTCCCCTTCCTCCTCCCCCTGCTTCCCTCCTCCTTTCTTTCCTTCCTCCTTTCCTCCTTCTCTTTCTTCTACCCCCTTCTCCTTGTCAAATGATTTTGGTACCTTCTGGAAGAAGGTAGGTTTGTCAGGGAAAGTGCAGTAATTAAAAAGAACATACCAACAATAAAAGTTAATTTAACTGTAAGGATGACTCATCTAGTTGGCTTCCTCAGGTAGGGATGTACTCTGGATTAATTTTTTTTTTTTTTTTGGAGAGCAGACACATCTTTTTAAGTGATTAAGCAGTTTGTCTGCATCAGTCTTGGGCGAAAGTTTCTCCAGGGTACATTCCTGCTCTGACTCTCCTGTGTCAATAAATAGGATAGACTTACAGGACTTCAACTGTAGGCAACTTTGGTTTAAAGAAATAGAGAACCTGGAAAGTAGTATTGCCCAAGAAACTGCTGTATGGATTAGTGTTTTAGCAAACATTTGTATTCTTGTGACTTTTGGCTATTCTAGCTAATGTAGGCAGGATTTGTGGGGACAGATTTTGATTTCACTTTTGCGGTTAGCTAGGACTAGAATTACTCCATCATAGTTGACTCACTGCTTCCAAGTGACAGCTTCAAATGTCACAGTTCCCAGTGATGTGCAAATCTGGTAAGGTTTTCTTTGCCACTGCCAATACTTGTTGTAGGATACAGCCACTTATAGGTGTGTGACTTTCCATTATTTTCTCTCATCACTTACCCGACAAGAGGGAAACCATACCTGGTGCGGGAAGCCTAGCTAACTACTCGGTTTTGGGAAGTCACAGTTACTGGGCTAGAATGTAAAATCACTAGTTTATTAAACCAGCATGATCCCTAGCAACAATCTATAAACATTTGTCCTCACACCCACAGATAAGTGTAGTCTTCACCCCTCATTATGGAAACTTCTTTATGCAACAGATGGTGACTGATACTGAAAACCACAACCAATCAAAAAGCAGAGTCGTGGCTTTTTTTAAAAAAAAATCCTTTTTCTTCTCATCCTTTAGTCCCTTACTCCTTCTTTCTCTACCTCTCCCCTTTTCCTTCCTTTCTTTTATGGTACAAGTTCTCATTATACAGCCCAAGTGAACCTTGAACTGGGGCTTCTCCTCTCTCAGTCTTGCAAGCTCTGTAGTTACAAGTGCATGTCACTCTGCTCGGCGATTCACTTTCTTAATGATTTCCTTTGAAACATACCGAATATTTTTCAATTGAATGAAACCTGGGATAGGTTTGTTTATTGATGGTCTCTTAATGTTCTATTCCAGGATCCCTATTTCGATATCTGTGGTTTTTTGAAATGTATCTAAGATTGTCTAGGCTATGTTTATAGGGGGTGACCAATAATAGTATATGGTGTCTTGTTTAAATAGATTACTGTTTTGTATTTAGAGCCTGCAAACTAAAGATACTCTAATTAAAACCTGAGCAGAGTTACCTGCAGGTTTTGAAGATTGCAAAAACCACCATCCACTGTCCTGCAACAGACTTGTTTCTTCTGCATCCTTCTTAGCATCTGTTTTCAGTGGATAAAAGGGAGTGTGGGTATTTTGCATTGAAGTCTTCCTAGTTTCAGAGCTTATACCCAAGACTCCACAGCCACAGCATACCACTTTATTTTAAATTGTATTTTAATATATTTATTGTGTGTGTGCCTATGTTCATAGGCGTGTGCATGTGCAAGTTTTCATGTACTTGTGGATGTCATAGGAAAACTTTCAGGGGTCACTTTTGTCCTTCTACCATGTAAGTCCTGGGAATTGAACTCAGGTCATTGGATGTAGAAGCAGGCTCTTTCACCCGCTGAACCACCTCACTGGCTCTAGCTTTGGCTGTGGCTGCTTTAGAGATGGATTTCAGACCGGGAGCCTATAATCAGGAATGCCTCCATTAAAAGAAAGAAACGTTTCTGCTTTTGAGTTTTCATGTGTGAACATACTGGTCGGAGTATATGTAGGCAGGTATCAGGCTTTGCTGAAGTCTGGTGGACTTGATGTGTCCATCCAACCCTGATGAGTCATCCAGTCTGTGCCTAAATTCTAAATGGATTTCTTTCCCTTTTCAGCTCTGGATTGGCTCAGTTGAGCTGAGTTGCAGAGCAGTGTCGAGACCCAGTTTCACTGATGCCTCAAGGCTTTGAATCATTGAGCCTAGATAGTAACTCCTGTTTATAAGTAAATGGCATGCATTATTGCATGTGGTAACCCAAATGTGCTTTCATGACTAGTACCACTTCGTACCAACTATATCATTACTAAAAGCGGTAGCCACACTGTATAATCCCCAAATGAGCATGCTCTTTAAAAAAAAAAACAACAAATTTGTTTGATTCTTATATCTCCAAGAAGAACTACTCTTCTTTCATAAAGGCTCCAAATGACTTGTCAACAGTAATTTATCTCTAAATACAGAACTTTTGACACTAAATATTCTGCCTTTTGTATAGCACCCATCTTTCTTCTCCAAAGTCTTAAAGACTGAAGTTTAGTAATTTTAAGGAAACAAAGTGCAACGTGTTCTATTAGACTTAGGACTCATATACAAGCATATGAAATGGAGGTAACCATGATATAGTCTCACTTTCTAGAACTCCTTTCCTTTCTCGGGGCTTCCATCTCTGATCAGAATATGCAGTCATGGTGCTAGTAGGTAAAACTGTTGGGAGATCTGAGCATGAGGACATCCCTCTGCTCCTAACTACCCTGTGTTCAAACTTTTGTGTACAGTTAAGCTACTTGACTGACAAGAGATGCTTGCTTCTTTATGGTAGAAAACACTCAAAGAAAATTTTTGTAAGATCTCTTGCATCTCCAATGCCTTGTTTAGGGCTATAATTACTGTGATGAAGCACCATGATCAAAAGCAATTAGAGGAGGAAAGGGTTTATTCAACTTACACTTCCAGGTCACAGTTCACCATCCAAGGAAGTCAGGAAAGGAACTCAGACAGGACCAGGAGGCAGGAGCTGATGCAAAGGCCAGGGAGGGATACTGCTTACTGGTTTGCTCTCCATGGCTTGCTCAATCTGCTTTTTTATAGACTCCAGAATCACTAGCCAAGGGATGGCACCACTCACAATGGGCTGGGCCTTACCCATAGATCACTAATTGAGAAAATTCCCTACAGGTGGATGTCATGGAGGCATTTCTTCAACTGAGGATCCTTCCTTGATGACTCTAGTTTGTGCCAAGTTGACACAAAACCAGCCAGTAAGACTTCATTCCTCTTTTTCTTTCAGTCATGCTGACTCAGTCACCAAGATGTGCTCCTGTCCAACGCCTACAGGCTATTCTTATTGGGATCTCCTTGTTCCTCACCTGAAGCATAGTCCATTTTGTATGTTTGAACCAATTATAGCACCAGCAACTGGTTTGAAAAGCAAATGAGAGCTCCAGCCAGATCCATTTAATCAGAGATGCTGGGGACATGGACACAGAAAGATCTGCATCGATATACTTTCTGTGATATTTTGATGCATGTTCACATTTAAGAACTAGGGCTGCTCTTAACTGCTGGGCCATCACTCCAGCCCACAAGATTTATTTGTTTATTTTTATGTGAGTATACTATAGAGTCTACACACATGGAGGGACCCATGGCTCCAGCTGCATATGTAGCAGAGCATGGCCTTATTTGGCATCAGTGTTAGGGGAGGCCCTTGGTCCTGTGATGGCTTGATGCCCCAGTATAAGGGGGATGCTAGGGCAGTAAGGTGGGTGTGGGTGGGTGGATGGGGGAGCACCCTCATAGAAGTGGGGGGAGGGGGAGGGTTGTGGAGGGGAAATGAGAAATGAGGAGGATAACATTTGAAATGTAAATAAATAAAATAACCAAAAAAAAAAAAAAAACCACTAGGGCTGTAGTGGTTAAAAGCAAAGATTCTTAGATCAGCAGGCAGGTTTCAAACCATAACTGTTGCTTAGTAGCTACTACATGTTGCTACCCATGTTATCTTCAGCAAAGACAGTTTAGGGAATTTAAACGTTATACTTCTTTATTTATGTGTGTGTGTAGGGGTGTGTGTGTGCGTGCCTATATGCACCATGACTTCTGTGGAGGTCAGAGGACAGCTTGCAAGAGATAGCTCTCTCCTTCCACCACATGGGTTCTAGAGATCAAATTCAGTCAGTCAAGCTTGGCAGGAAGCCCCGCTACCCACTGAGCCATCTTGCTACCCATGTGTCTCTTTAAAGCTTATTTTTTTCCTGTTCTGATACTCTGCAGAATGGAATAGCAATTTCTTCTGTAGAAAGTTGAGAGGAATAAAGGGGATGCTGCTGCAGATGGCATGGTTTAAGAGATGCCTGACATGAGTTGGCATCCATTTGAGGGAGCTTTCAAGGCTAAAGGGGTACCACCAACCTTTGCCATTGCCTGTTCAGTGCTTGGTAACCTGTTGCTTATGCCTGGTAAGCTGGCATTTCACTAGTCCTTTCTTTCTTTTTCTTTTTTTTGTCATTTATTTATTTATTTATTTATTTATTCATTTATTATTTTATACTCCAGATTTTATTCCCCACCCTGAACCCCTGTCCACCCTCCGACTGTTCCACATCCCCTGTCTCCATGAGGATGTCCCCACCCTCCCACCCCACACCCAACCAGACCTCTAATCTCCCTGGGGCCTCAAGTCTCTTGAAGGTTAGGTGCATCATCTCTGACTGAACCCAGACCTGGCAGTCCTCTGCTGTATATGTGTTGAGGGCCTCCTATCAGCTGGCGTATGCCGCCTGGTTGGTGGTCTAGTGTTTGAGAGATCTCAGGAGTCCAGGTTAATTGAGACTGCTGGTTCTCCTACAGGGTCACCCTCTTCCTCAGCTTCTTCCAGCTTTTCCCTAATTCAACCACAGGTGTCAGTAGCTTCTGCTCATTGTTTGGGTGCACATATCTGCATCTGACTCTTTCAGATGCTTGTTGGGTCTTTTGGAGGGCAGTCATGATAGGTCCCTTTTTGTGAGCACTCCATAGCCTCAGTAATAGTGTCAGGCCTTGGGATCTCCCCTTGAGCTGGATCCCACTTCGGGCCTGTCGCTGGACCTTCTTTTCCTCAGGCTCCTCTCCATTTCCATCCCTGCAGTCCTTTTCTAAACCTACACATCTTCTGTGCTCCATTTTCAGTGGTCAGGGCCTGCTCCTTTCTGAAGAGAAGTGGAAGGGCAGTGGATTTGGAGAAGATTGAAAGTGGAGAGCTGGGAGGAGTAGAGGCAGGGGAGGCTGTAGTCAGAATGTATTGTTTGAGAGAAGCCATTTTAAATAAACAGAAAAAAAAAGAAAGAAAATGAGACTAATTTCCACACTGAAATCCCTAGATAAACCATGTTTGAAATTTTGCTTAGGTATTTTGTTTTCTGCAAGCAAGTCAGTTTTCTATCTGGGTCAGAAAAATCTCTTTCGATAGGGATTTAATATTTAAAGCTTTTGTTTAATGATATCTGACTGCATGTTGAAATTCCAAATAATCATTATTTCCTGCCTGCTGCAGTGTGAATGTATGCTCCAACAGTCCACATACTGGAAAGACAAGTCCTAAGTTTAATTAAAGATTAAATTCAAATGTAGGGCCTTTGGAAGGAAATTAGGGGTAAATGGGGTTATGAAGTCATGAACCTTATGAGGGGACCTGTGGCTTTATAAGATTGTCAGCTCTCACTGAATGGTATGTTGTATGGTGCTCTTCTGGCTAGAGGCTCTTACTGTATCTTGTTGCTTCTAGAGTTTCGAGAAACAAACTTCCTATCTTCCTTTTCTCTCCCTCTCCTCATGCCTTTTCTCTTTTACTTTCATTTAAGACAGGATCTTGCTCCATAGTTCAGGATGGCCTTGAACTTGTGGACACCAATATGGAGTCTGCTGGGCTCTATAACTTTCTCGAAGCCATTTTTTTTTTTCTGAGATTTCTGTTGACCAGAGATGACATCAGTATGAATGATACTTCCTAAGGAGCCATACTGAATTTTAGGTTATTGAGAAATTTTCAACATTCTTGTAGAAGCCAGTATTTGGGTATCTGTGTGACTCTATGACTTAGCCTTCAAATGCTTAATTATTCTCAAGTTCATTCTAGGCAGGTTGATTAACAATCCAGTCTGACAATTTTTTTTTTTTAATTTGTCAGTTAGGCTTAATGTATCCCTTGTGCTTATTTTTCTCAGATTGAAGCTATTTCTTACTGCAGAAAAGAATTTGTGTCTAACTACCGTGTTTTATACAATGTAGCATTGTGACTTTCTACATTTTGATCTTGGATTCATCCACATGGTCATTTTTGTTAGTTAGTCCATCTAAATTTTTGGTTGGCTTTCTGCCAAAGATAAAAATTAAAAAAAAAACCCACTTAAAACCAACTAGAAAAGCCTTTTAACTGGTTACTTACTTACATATTTAACAACTTTTGAACTCTTCAAAGTCTTTTATGAATGTCACCTGACCCTGCTAGCTCACAGGACAACATTTTTCTATCTGGGTTATGTTTTTGCCTGAAATAAGGGTTCCACGGTCAGTTAACACAGGAAAGGCTACACACTTATGCATACTTACGCTGTGCCCCTTTTCACCCTTACCCCTGATTCATACGTCACAGTAGCATTTGAAAAGTCTCTGAGATGTCCTGCAGTGAGAAACCGATTATCGTGGCTTGACCTATTTTTTTTTCCCCTTCCTGAACACTTACTAGCATCCCATGAACTGATGGTTCACGAACACCTTTGTGACCCCTGAATTTAAGTGCTTCATTTCTCCTGTTTGCTTTGGCTTATATTTTTAGGTATACATTTTACTCTTTACATCTTTACTGTTTTTTTTTTTTTAGTCTAAACCCATTATTTGTATTTTATATTCCCATATTTATTTTTGACAGGTCTTCTGTGACCTCTGTTCAGCATTTTTTTAGTGCCAGTTACTTTGAGGAAAGGCATCTTGTTAATTAGTATTTTTTCCTATTCTACATATATAAAACTTGTTATTTTGTGTGTGACATGAACATACACACCCACACAAACATAAATTGCATGTGCACACATATACTTTCAGGAGTATGAATATGGATGTCAGAAGGAGGCTTTCAGTGTTTTCCTCAGGTGTTATTTGCTTTGATTTTTTTGAGGTAGGGTGTATTATGGCTCAGAGCTTGCCACGTCAGGTGGGCTGGCTGGTCAGAGAGCCCCAGAGATCTCTATCTGTGGCAACTTCTCAAAGTTGGATTTATAAGCACATGTTACCCCCACACTTTTTTTTTAAACACAGGTTCTGGAGGTGCAACTCATGTCTTCTTGCTTGCAAGGAAACCACTTTGCTGATAGAACTATGTGCTCATCCCTAGGGATAGTTATTTTAGTGTTTTGTTAAGAATAATACATTGGTAGTACTCATGGTTATAATTCTTTGCAGTTTGTGCTTTTCATGCAGTAATTCATAAGAGATATTTAAGCTTTATTGATTCTGATAGGAAACAAATAACTGAAATTACATATCAACATAGACACTTCCTAGTTTATCGTCTAAGATAATGCTTTTCAATCTGTGGATTGTGACCCTATGACAACTCCCTAGCTCCAAGAATTTCACGACAGTTGTAAAATTACAGTTATGAAGTAGCAACAAAATAATTTTATGGTTGGGGTCATCACAACATGAGAAGCTGTGTTAGGATCACCCAGCGTTAGGAAGGTTCAGACCTTCCTAATGACCCCTGCTCTAAGTCATTTGTACTGTCTCTTGCCTCACATTTTCTGACATTACGCCTTTTTTTGTTCATTTTTAGCTCTGCTCATCTTGAATGCCTATCTGTAAGTCTGTTTTCCTCACCTCCCTCAGATCTCTCAACTGTCATCTTAGTGAGCCTGGCTTGAATTGTTTATAGATTTATTCTAAGTATCTCAACATCCCACTTATTCCACTGCAATGCTACCTCTGTATTCTTTCGTTCATTTGTATATTTTATGTATTGTTTTTGCTTCTTCTTCCTTAACAGAAAATGACTCCCTTGTGGGCCTGGACTTTTATCTGATATGCTCCTATATACTATGCTCTAGGATAGTATGACATATTTTAAATGCTCAATAAATTTTGGTTGAGTTAATAAATATTGTAGTTTCAGTCAATATACAGAATGCATTCTATAACATCTATAAAATTTAAACTTCACTTATAATAGAGAATCAACTAACTGTACGTAAAAAAATAGAAACATAAATATTTAATACTGAAACATTAAAAGTATTCTGACTTTCTTTGTGTGTGTGTGTGTGTGTGTGTGTGTGAGAGAGAGAGAGAGAGAGAGAGAGAGAGAGAGAGAGAGAGAGAGAGAGAGACACGCAGGGTCTTGTTACAGAGTCCAGGTTGGCTTTGAACTTGGTACCTTCTTGCCATAGCTTCTTGATTACTGGGGTTATGTGCACACATGGCTATTTCTAAATCAAAAGAATTCCCTTTTAAGATTATCTAGAAGCAAACATATTCTTTGTCTTAATAAGACAGAAATTGTATATATAATTTATAAAAAGACTTTGCTAAGAAAATAACAGAAAAGAAAGACATATAGTTCTTAGTCTTCTTGGGGAAGAAACAGGAGCTCATCATTGCAGAAATTTTGTCTCTGTACTAATGGAAAAATACAGATGAAATATTATAAGGAATATAGAAGATATTATACATGCCACTAACAAGATCAATATGTAAAGTAATTTTCATGTCAGCACATTTGTATAAATATTAGAAATTAATAACATTCTGTTTATAAAATAACTTGAAGAACATAAAGTACCTGGAGGCAACTTTAAATATAATTTTCTCTGTGGACATAAAGAAGAACGAGATACAGAGAAATTTAGATGAATGGAAAATAAATCATGTGTGTACAGAGAATCCCAATTGCTACAATACCTGATTCTCACAAATTATGTTTTACATTTATTTATGTGTCTATGTGTAGGTATGAGCATACTACTATCGGTGCTCATGGAGGGCAGAGAGGGTGTCAGATCCCCTGAAGGTGGAGCGACAGGTGGGTGGAGCCAACTGATCTGGGTGCTGTGAACCAAAGTCCGGCCTTTTGCAGGAGCAACATGTACTTATATGGCTGAGACATCTCTCTGGTTCCTCTTACTACTTCTAGAAATCTTAGCAAACTAAACTGAAGGAAGATCTTTATAGCCTTTCTCCACTGCTCCTATGAACCAGGCAAGTATATTCTTAACAATAAATGTAAAAATAAATGAGGAGTCTTATATTAATATATATTAACACAGTTTATATTGTATATTGTATTAATTATGTTGCCAATTAAGACAGTATGATATTATATACTTAAGATAATATGTAGAATCAGAAGGAAAAAAATATAGAGCTCAAGAGTATGTGCTTATGGAAATTATCTTTACAAAGAATCTGCCTATAGGTTAAAAAATAGAGAAAGATTTTTCAATAAATGCTATATCGTAGTCATTGGTTATCTATGCAGAAAATGATCATATCACATTTTATGTGTTAAAAATTAAACCAGTTCAGGTTACAGGGCAATCCGTAGGCTTGTTAGAGGAAAATCCAAACACAAAAGTTTTTACCTTGGGTAAGGAGGAACTTTTATGAGAAAACCATGAGCTATACATAAAGAGTTTGTTTCATTATACACACTACTGTATTCAGCAAGATCTCTATGAAGAATTAATCCAGTGGGAGGAGATGATTATAATATATATCACTGTGTAAATAATAGCAGACAATAAGATCCATGTTAGAAAGATAATTAGCCCAAATATAGTGTTCAAAGACTTGAAGCCATATCTTACAAAGGAGAAGACAGATATAACAGTGATGGTAAGAAGACGCACAGTCTCATTAGTAATTAAAGGATCACAAACTTAACCCACTCTGGTAGCCTCTCTTAGCTAGCATCTTTGAAAAGCTTACATTGATCACACTCGTGCTGTAGAGGTGTGAGGAGAAGGTGTACTCGTGCAGTGCTAGAGAGAACGTGACGTGTCTGAAAACATACACGCTGAGAAGACACTTTGGCTTTGACCCCAACAAGTTGAGAACTTCCCCTGGTCTCACACCCAGGTACAGTCGCTGATATTTTACAACTGTATTCTCTACAGCATCATTTTAGTATCATATAGAACACTTCACTGCACCAAAGATCAGTGCAGTCTGCTCAGTCATCTTCTGTTCTTTGCCTGTCAGTGTTGCCTCCTGCAGAATGCTATATAATTGACACCATACACTATGTAGAAGCCCTTTGGTAAGCAGATTTCTCTTCGTAGTAGGCCATTTTGCGCCTACAGTGGATGCAGATTTAGTTGTTTTGCTTCTTCATGGGTATTTGGTAATATAGGTGTTGTAATTCTAGTCATTCTAATAGGCAGAGGCAGAGATGAAGGAAATGACTGAAGTGTCCATTAGTATAATGTTTTAAAGATTGAAACTTATGTACATAGAAAAGTGGCAAAAATGTTTAGATGCACATTTTGGTTAGTATGTTGGGCAAGATTGTGTACTATAACTAAGTAAGATGCCAGAGTTGTTCACGTAAGCCTGTAATATCAACTACTTGGGAGGGGGATTGTAAGATAAAGGTCTGTGTAGCCTATGGAAATTCAAGGCCAGCCCAAGCAGATTAGTGATACCTTGCGTCAAAATGAAGAGTAAAAAGAAGGCTGGGACATAGTTCAGTATAGAATGCTTGTCAGTAAGGTACAACCAGAGAAGAAACTTTGCTGACGGTACAGAGAACCTCTATTCCACCAATTTCCTGCATGCTTAAATTTTTTTTTCAAAATGAGAATGAAAATCAAAATCTATGAGTGTTGTTTTCTCATAGATGAAACACTATCCTGCTATGAAATCAATGAACCACTGATAAAAACCACGGGGCTACAAGACATCATCTCAAAACATCTTAAAAACACCACAGGGAGTGAGGAGAGGACACTGTGTTAAAAATAAAACAAGCAAGCAAACAAACAAACAAAAAAGATACAGTTGACTGAAGAGATGGCCCAATGGTTAAAAGCACTTGCTACTCTTGCAAATGACTTGGTTCAATTCCCAACACTCGTATGACGGCTCTCAACCATCCCTAACTCTGGTTTCAGAGGATCTGGCATCCTCTTTTGACATCAGAAGGCCAAGTATACACCTTGTGTGTGTGTGTGTGTGTGTGTGTGTGTGTATATACATGCAGACAAAACACAACACTCATGTATATACTATCTCCCACAGATGTGTTCATAGACCAACCAGTCTTGACAAGCCCTAATCAAGACACTGTTCCAGAGTGATTCTAGATTGTGCAAAGATGTCAATTAAAACTAATCATTATTCCCTTTTATTTCTCCTCTGCGTGAAAACTCAACAATAAGGTATTGTTTTTGAGGCAGAGGGGCAACCCTCATTGTATACCCGGTTCTGTTGCCGACCAGATTTTATATTTCTGTCTCCAAGAATCATTCAGTCCCGAATGTTTAACACAGATGCTTCAGATGCTTTTGATGTACATAGACCACGGAGAAACACTGTTAGGACTCACATTATCACCTTGACTTCAGTATACTGGGAATGAATCTATTCTTTCTGTGTTGCTGTGTAATTACTAACAGGTAAGATATCTCTAGGTGACATAACTAAGAGTCTTTTAAGGTGACTAAGTACATTTATACTGTTCTTGCAGTGGGCCCAGGTTTGGTTCTCAGCATTCATGTGGTGGCCCACAGCTATCCATAACTCCAGTTCCAGGGCATCTGACATCTTTCTCTGATCTCCATAGTTATGAGGCTTGCATGTGATACAGATACTGACATGGCTAAACACCCACATGCATATAAAATAAATACACCCCAAAATACTGTTTCACTACCTATATTTATCTTAAATTTTATTAGAAAAATATATTAAACCAGTACTGTTTCATATACGGCTGAAGTTTTAATACAAAGTAATAAAGGAATCATTTTGACCTTATAATAAATTTAAAATTATAAGTCAAATTCCCAGGGTGATATAGGAATATTTAAGATTCAGGAAGTCATTTCTCCTATACCAAAACCTTGGTAATTCTGAACTGGATGAATCTCCAAATGGTACTCTCTTCTCATATGATAAGACTTATTATTTTGCTTTTAGTATCAATTTGTCTCCTTAGTTTTACTTTTAAAAATTCGAGCTAACATTAATACATTCATAATGTTTGTGTCAGGAAGGGAAATGATCTATTGGTATACTTTTGTAGTCAGGGGTATCTATTGGAGACTCAAATCTAACCATGGCTAGTAGATAGTCTGGATCATTCGTACAAAATTCATCAAAATTAAATGCGTTAAGGAAGATTCTATTTTAAAATAGATTCTGTTTTAATTTTAGAAGCCTCTTCTGCCTTTTACTATGTGTATTTATAGTGTGATAGGCAGATGTTGTACATGAGAATACCAGGACAATTGGGCACAGCAACAAACATATTTTGGTAAGCAAGTATTTATAAAACTGGGCGCAGCAACAAACATATTTTGGTAAGCAAGTATTTATAAAACTTTATAAAACTTCACATAATATAAATAGTCAGGAATAGTTGGCATTCTTAAGTGGCATTTGAATAGATTTATTGAGATATGATTCATTTATTCTACAGCCCACTGACTTGCAGTGTGGAATTTTGTGGTTTTCTGTAATTTAGAGTTGAGTAATCATCACTATGAGTAATTTTTCAACATCTTCGTTCTCTCAAAAGAAACCTGATATCCATTGTCAGTTGCTCCCATCTTTCCTTCCATTTTCCTCAAATTCTAGGTTATCAGTTATTTGTTATTTAGGTTAATGGATCTTCATGCTTTAAGTATTGCACATTCTCAGAATAGTGTAACACACAGCCTTTGTGATTGGCTACTTGACTTTACATGTTCCCAAGGTTCAATCATTTTACAGCATGTATCATGTTATTTCTTCCCATTCTGTTATTGCATTGTAGAAACATGCTTGTTTACTAATTTTTCAGTTGATAAACATTTAAATTGTTTCCAGATTTTTATTGTAATTTCACATAAATAGTGGGGGTGTGACTATTCATGTACAAATTTTACCTTATCTGAGTACCTTTTCTTTTGCTGTGATAAATCA
This sequence comes from Grammomys surdaster, assembly GCF_004785775.1. Classification (NCBI taxonomy): domain Eukaryota; kingdom Metazoa; phylum Chordata; class Mammalia; order Rodentia; family Muridae; genus Grammomys; species Grammomys surdaster. Next base: position 9,014,916 of record NW_021604630.1, on the reverse strand, counting down.
TGACCAAGGCAATTTATTAAAGAAAGCATTTAGTTTGGGGCTTGCAGTTTTAGAGTGTGAGTCTATGACCATCATGGTGGGGAACATGGCTGTAGGTAGGCAGGCATGGCACTGGGGCCTTAGCTGGGAACTTACATCTTTATCCAGAAGCACAGGCAGAGTGATAACTGCAAGTGATGTGAGCTTCTGAAACCTCAAAGCTCACCTCCAGTAACATACCTTTTCCCAAGAGGCCATACTTCCTAATTTTTCCCAAACATTTCCACCAACTAGGGGCAAAACATTCAAGTATATGAACCTTTGGGGGCCATTCTCATTCAAACCACCACATCTGAACTTTCCTTTTTTTTTTTAATTTCTGAGAGTAGAATTGTTGGTAACTGTCTAAAAAAAGTACTTTGAATGCAAAATTATGGTTTTTAAGACTAATTAAATTTCTATATTAATTATTAATAAAATATCAATTTTGTTTGTCAATAGTTTTACATGAAATGTTTCCCAAAAGTTATTCTTGGCCAAAAAAGTCATTAAAATATATTTTGAACACAACTGCTTACAAATGCTATTCTACATCACAATTTATCATCATTTATTAGAATTGTCACAGCCTTCTGTGACATATTTTGCTCTTGGAACATTTTATTATCGCCTGTGCCATTTAAAATTTAGAGAAAAGATGGCATGGTATCTACTTCCTGACCTGATGCAATTCATATTTTTTGTGGATCTCTGTGTTGCCTTTTATAAATAAATTATATGTTGTTGAGAAAGTGATGACAGTTTTCTTATTCTTTCAAGATAGCTGTTTCAAAAATAATAGGAGTATATTTCTGGGATAAAAACAATATTTGTGTATCTATATCTGTATCTGATAGTCTATGCTTTCTTTGTTTTCCTATTTGTTACTAATGTATTTTAAATCTTGAGGAAGAGATCCTTTAATGGACTTTTATGTTCAGTAAAGCATAATTGGACTCTGACTTACTGTTTCTTAAAGACTTCTGTGATAAGTTGACTGTCTTTAGATTTTTTTTCAGGACAGGTCTTTCTTTAGGATATTTCCTTTTGCATCTATGTTTGCAATTATATTTTAGTGCTCTGTTGTCAGAACAGAATGTTTCTGAGTAAAGAGAGCCAACTGAATATGACAAATAGCTTCTGAGAGGCTGTGGTAATTTGAATATGCTTGGCCGAGGGAGTAGTACTATTAGGAGGTGTGGCCTTGTTGGAGTATGCATGGCCTTGGGGGAGGTATGTCACTGTGGATATGGGCTTTGAGACCCTCCTCTTAGCTGCCTAGAAGACAGTAGTCTTCTCCTGTTTGCCTTTGGAACAAGATGTAGAACTCTCAGCTCCTCCATCCTCATGCCTGCTCCCACCTTGGGCTGAACCTTTGACCCTGTAAGCCAGCCCCAAATAAATGCTATCCTTTATAAATAGAGTTTCTTTGGTTATGGTGTCTCTTCATATCTATGAAACCCCAACTAATATAGATGGAGAGACATGAAATGGAAGAGAAGCATGCTTCTCAGGGAAGAGAATGCACAAAGAATACATTTAACTTGAATGGTTTAGATTTGTTTATTGACCAGAAAGGCAATCCTTTCATTGCCAGATCACAGAAACACAGAAGTGTACTTAGACAACAAGAGACATTCGGTACCCCTTTTAACTAAATGAGATACATCTTTAATCTCTGGGTAGAGAGACCTGTATGACTGCAGAGAATTGAATGAAGCCCCGCCTCAATTTGGCTGTATTTGTTGTAGAAAGGATGCGTCTAAACAGCAGAGCAATGGTACCACGGGGGAAGTGGACTTCAGGGAAGAGCTGATTAGGTAGAATGCAAGCAACTGTGCTTAAAAACAAAATGGAAGAGAAGCTAGAGGATCAGGATTGGATGGAGGAACCAGGTGAAGCATTCCTTTGGATAACCATAGTGGGATCTCGAGAGCTCAAGTGGTTTATCAGGAAGAAAGTTTTATGTGGTACCACCTTTTTGTGTCAATGGTGAAGAGTCTCCTTTGATGCTCCAGCATTTTGTGTACCTCAGACCTTTCATCTCCTATAGGTGTCCTTCCTAGGACTGTTCTTTGACAAACCTCCCAATGGCTGGACCAAGAAGTTGTTCCCTAAGTCTCTGTTTGGGTGGTATTTCTCCTTATGCTAACCACACTGCATTTGTCACAATCCCTTCAACCTCAACAAAAGCTTTCTAAAATATCTTTTGCTTATAAAAGTAGTATAATTAGATGTAAATGGAAATTTGATGTAACAGTGGTTAAATCTGTTGTTGGACAGCTTTGCAAACCAAGAGTGTTTATTATGATTTGAAATTTGAATGTACCACCCTCCCCCCTTCATGTCATTAGGTGAAAGCCTGGCTCCCAGGTGATGGTATGAAGAAATGGGGATCTTGGGAGGCGTTTGGAGCATGAACACAAATCTTCCACAGATGGGATTAATATTAATGCCTTTATAGAAGAGCCTTGAGGGAGTTCACATCTTCCATCATATAAAATTTTTTGAAAGAAGTGTCTATGAGAAGGTCATTCCTCATGGAATCTTTTGACAGCCTGACCTTGGATATCTTGGACTGAAGAACTGTAGGAATGAAGTGTGCCTCTTCATAAGCCACCTGGTTGATGGTATCTTGCTCTAGCATCCTTAATAGACTAAGTCAAAGTGACCCTAATATCTATCTATCTATCTATCTATCTATCTATCTATCTATCCATCCTGAAAATCAATTACATGTAAAATATCTGAGACTAGACATGCTGGGTTGCAAGGCATTATGCTTTGGTTGTACTTTTATTTGTTCAAAACTATACAAAGGCCCACTAACCACTTACAGAAGTTTTAACATTCTAGATTGGATAGGGGTAAGCAAGAAGGTAAGATTTTGGTGATTTTTTTCCTTTTATTTTTTTAGTTTTGATTGCAATTCGGTTGAGTTGGTGTACTTATGTGCTCATTTAGTGTGCTAGCCCTATTATGTTTTGGTGTAAAAATGTCACCATACATCTGGCTTAAAACAACAGGACATTGTTACCTGAGGTTTTGTTAATTTGTTAACTGGAATTTACAGTTCTGGGGTTAGAAGTCTTGAAATGATTCTGACATGCTAAAATCATGCCACTAGCTCCTTTTATGACTTTTAAAGGAAGAATCTGTTTTCTGGCTTTTTCTAGCTTTTAGAGGATAAAAAGGCCAATTTATTGCATAATTATCGTTCTTTATTTTCAATAGAATTTTAAGGTAAGAACTTATTATATGTTATGTGTGTGAGGGTTTTACCTGCATGTAGGCATGCATAGTACATAGAAGTCTTGCGCCAGTCTCCACAGGCCAAAAGGCAGTGCCCAGTCACCTGGAACTGGATTGTGTTCCATGTAGTTATGAACTGCTATGTGGGTGCTGAGAACCAAACTCTAGTTCCCTGTAAGAGCTACAAGTGCTTTTAATGACTAGTCATCTCTTCATCCCCTTTGGCAGTATTTTAAATTTACCTCAAAAAGAATTCAGAAAAGCAGGAGTACCCTGTTAGAGGAAAAATAAAACCTAAGAGTTTGTATCATGTATCTTCTTGCCTGCCTTTTCCTTCTCTTATGCATCTTCTAATGGAAAGATGATCATTATTTTTCTAGTTTATCTCTAGCTTCCCTGGGAGATTCTTAGGGTATTTTTAAACTTCATTTTTACCACTGCATTCAACAATATTTATTGAGTACTGGTCATGTATCTTTTTTCTGGAACAGAACATTTGCAATACAATAAAGACAACTAAACAAACAAACAAACAAACAAACAAATGTATGTTTCAGTGTTTTAGTTGGGAAAGAGAGGATATATATATATATAATTTTGTGACTAGAAAAATATGGATCATATAAAGAAGGTTTGAATGGCAGGGATAGGCAATGTCTGTGATACTAAAAGCTTTGCCAGCAAGGTCTCATTAGGAAACTGGTAGTTGAGTACAGACTTGAAGGAATTAATGAGTTAGTCATGAATGTGAGGGTAGGCTTTTGTAGGAGGGTATGTCTTAGTAAAGACTTGAAGAACCTTTAAGAGTCACTTGAGTAACTGGGGAAATTGTGTGGAGGTGGAAAGAACATCTGTCACAAACTTCCTAAGGCAATACAATTCTAATGCTTCCAAGGAAGAGGAGGGGAGTATGTACCCATGCCCTTGGCTGAACTGATGACTTCAGAGTGAAGCGAGGACTTTTGGGGTTAGAGCAGGAAGACCATGCCGCGGAATCGATGCAAGAGACATAATGTGACTCAGAGCCAGAAGGTACCATGGGAGTTACGTGAACTCTTCAGATACCATGGGACCTGATCTTTGAAGTCAGAGCCAGGGAGATTTTCTGATAGCCCGGCTGTTGGGTGTGATAGAACTATCAATGGAATTCAAGTGTGTGGTAAATATAAAGATGAAGTTAACGGAGACAGAGAAGGCTATGGGAAAAGCAGCATTGGCAGAGAGGATCTGGAGTTAGTGTTGAGTACAGTGGAAAGGAGAGATCCTGTATATATTCTAGTGGCAGTGATGAACAGGCAATTTCACCTATGAACCCAGAGTTAGGAATGATTTGCAATATACATAACTATGGGCTCTACCAACTTAAAGTGGATGATAACCAAGCCAAGAGATGATATGAAGCCACCACATGAGGATGTGAAGCCTGCTTGAGAATGAGGGGAAGGGTGGGTTCTGGACTTTGTCCTGTGCTTGAAATAAGAGCAAGATGTGAAATCAGCAAAGACACTGAGGAAGAATCCTAGCACTTTGTACACTCTTTAACGGAGTAGGTGAGAGGTTTATTTAGTGGATGAATGCACAAAGATGTTGGCAATTAGCATAAGAAAGTGGTGAATTGCATTTTAAAAATAACAGATTAAAAAGATAAAAGGAAGGATGAATTGGATCTATTTAATCAGCAAATGGGTTGGAGCAAGTCACAGAATTAAAGTAAAAATCAGTCCATTTTTCTATTCTATAAATATGAATAAGAAAATTAATGAGAAACATTCATTTCAGTATGTTAAAGTGGGTTTTCTCAAATCTTCATAGCACTTACTATGGTGGTGTGGTTAGTTTTTCAGGAAGACATGCAAGATACACCATAGAGAGAAATAGAAGTTTTTGGTTTGATTATTTCTATTGTTTTCAAATTGGAATACAATTTAGAGTAGACAAACTAAGTAGCTGAAGCTCATTTTAGAAATCATTCCGTAAGTGTAATCTATGTTTCTCATAAGGAATTAGAGAACATTGTCTAGAATCAACCTGGGAGAACTAACAGAAGGTTCTTGTTCAAGTGAATTTACTTCATATGGTTCATAATTTCCAGTAAAACCATAATACCCACCAGCATAATGGTGTGTATTTAAAATCACTTAGAAAATTTACTTAGTAGGAAAGAGTTGGACATCTTCAAGGATTTTATGTTCTAGGGTAAAAAGTGAAAAATTTATGTAGATGAATGAATATATATTAGTGGAATAAACACAGTGTTAGAATTGTGGTCCTATTTGAGCTGGATCTTCCTTTCTCTTTTGAGAACAAGATTTATTAAGTAGACTGAGAAAGTAGCAATGTCAGTCAGCTCGGATTCTGACAGGTTGGAAGACGAATGGAAAAGGCAAATCAGGGACTCAGCTGCCCTGCTTTGGATAGAGACTCTAGAAGGACAACCACTGTACTTGAATAGCCAGCCGCAAGTACTCTTTGGAAAACAAATTAGATGTTGGTGGTATTGAGCCTGACCTGTTTATGTCTCAGTGTGAGAAGGGAGGTAAATCTTCTCAGGACTGAAGAGCCGTAGGCTGAAGGTAGAGGGAAATGTTTCAGAAGGGTAGAAACTAAATTGGCAAGAGTACTTTAACAAGCTGGCCTTAAACCAGGAAATCCAGATTTCATGAGAATTTTAACGATATTTGAGGATATAATCTAGATAGGACTATTACTGGAGACCTACTAAATATTTAACCTGGGGAAAGTTGTACGAAGCCTCGTGCTTCTGCTTGGTGGTGTGTTGTATAGGGGCCTCCAGGAAGGCCTCAGCTGATCTCTAGGTCAGTCTGAGTTGTCTGCTGTGGCTACACATTTCTACAGCTCCCTCTCTCTGCTGCTCTTACTTCAGCTACAAACTTCCCGTCTCTGCAGAATAATTTCAAATTTCTTGTAAAATATAGAAAAGCAAGTCTTCCATCTCCCTCCGTGAGTTATTGGGGTAGGAGACCCTTCGTACATAACATATAAATACTGTAATTTTTAGACCTGTCTGGAAATGGTAAGTAGAGAATCTCTTCAGAGTAGAATCTGCCCCAACATTAATTTGAGAAATCCCCACTCAGGGAATTAAAATTTACATTTCCAATTAAAGCAGACAAGAACTGTTTACCGCAGAGATCCAGAAGTTGATGCTGTTCTTTATTACGCCATGCGATAGTTATGGACCCTCGTTTTACAGTTATCTCTCTGAAATGCAGTAAAATAAAGAATACCCCATACCAGAGCATCCCCCACGCAATGAGGCATATGCTGTTTCTGAGACTCACAATATGTTTTTCTGACACCATGTTTGCTCATAAACATGTTTATTGTAAGTGCTGTCTGAGGCAAGTCTGCTTTCTTAGGGAAATCTTCATTTGAACATATTAGCCTCTGGCTCTTCTTGTAGGAATGAATTCTGCTCAGGAGCATTTTGTAGTTTAGCTATCGATACCACAGCTGGGGGCTGATGTGTACCTTGATGACCCAGGAGATGGGTGAGGTAGAAGATAAGGGATTAGAAATTCTGTGACTGTATGGAAATCTTATTTGTAAATCTTCTGCTTATCTCTCTTTTTTTATTTTTTGAAATTAATTTTTCATTGGATATTTTATTTACATTTCATATGCTATTCCCTTTTCCCATTCCCCCCAGCAACCCCCTATCCTTTGCCCACTCCTTCTGCTTCTATGAGGATGTGCCCCAACCCACCCACCCACTCCTACCTCCCCACCCTCAAATTCCACCACACTGGGGCATCTAGCCTTCACTGGACCAAGGACCTCCTCTCTCACCTATGCCCGACAAGGCCATCCTCCTCTACATATACAGCTGGGGCCATGTGCTCCCTCACTATGTGCTCCCAGGCTGGTGGTTTGGACCCTGGGAGCTCTGGTTGGTTGATATTGTTGCTCTCCCCATGGGGCCACAAACCCCTTCAGCTCCTTCAGTCTTCTCTCTCACTCCTCCATTGGGAACCCCTTGATCAGTACAATGGTTAGCTGTGAGCATCTGCCTCGGTATATTTCAGGCTCTGGCAGACCTCTAAGGAGACAGCTATATCAGGCTCCTGTCAGTATGCACTTCCTGGCATTCACATCAGTGTCTGCCTTTGGTGACTGCACATGGGATGGATACCCAGGTGGAGTAGTCTCCGATGGCCCCTCCTTCAGTTTCTGTCCTACACTTTGTCTCCATATTTGCTCCCTTGAGTATTTTGTTACTCCTTCTAAGAAGGACCAAAGCACTCACACTTTGGTCTTCCTTTTTCATGAGCATCCTGTGGTCTGTGAGTTGTATCTTGGGTATTGTGAGCTTTTGGGCTAACATCCACTTATCAGTGAGTGTATACCATGTACGTTCTTTTTTGATTGGGTTACCTCACTCAGGATGATATTTTCTATTTCCATCCATTTGCCTAAGAATTTCATGAATTCATTGTTTTTAATAGCCGAGTAATACTCCGTTGTGTAAATGTACCACATTTTCTGTATCCATTCCTCTGTTGAAGGACATCTGGGTTCTTTCCAGCTTCTGGCTATTATAAATAAGGTTGCTATGAACATAGTGGAGCATGTGTCCTTGTTATATGTTAGAGCATCTTCTGAGTATATGCCCAGGAGTGGTATAGCTGGGTCCTTAGATAATGCTATGTCCAATTTTCTGAGGAACCACCAGACTGATTTTCAGAGTGTTTGTACCATCTTGCAATCCCACCAACAATGGAGGAGTGTTCCTTGTTCTCCACATCCTCGCCAGCATCTGCTATCACCTGTGTTTTTGTTCTTAGCCATTCTGACTGGTGTGAGGTGGAATCTCAGGGTTGTTTTGATTTGCATTTCCCTGATGACTAAGGATGTTGAACATTTCTTTAGGTGTTTCTTGGCCATTTGAGATTCCTCAGTTGAGAATTCTTTGTTTAGCTCTGTACCCCATTTTTTAAAATAGGGTTATTTGGTTGCCTGGAGTCTAATTTCTAGAGTTCTTTGAATATATTGGATATTAGGCCTCTATCAGATGTAGGATTGGTAAAGACCTTTTCTCAATCTGTTGGTTTGCTGTTTTGTCCTATTGATAGTGTCCTTTGCCTTGCAAAGCTTCTGTAATTTTATGAGGTCCCATTTATCAATTGTTGTTCTTAGAGCATAAGCCATTGGTGTTCTGTTCAGGAACTTTTCCCCTGTGCCCAAGTATTCGAGGTTGTTGTACATATCAGAATGGCAACTTAGGATACGTGTGACCTGGTCCCACCTTATGGTTTTGCCACTGAAAAGTTGATGACTTTGGCGTCCACAGCTCTCTGACTCTAGAGAAGTCTATGCTATTCTTCTGATGTCTGAGGATGCCATTCTCACAGTTATTGCATGCCAACAATATATTCGATATATTCTTTCTTTTAGTAGCAGGAGCTTATAAAGGGAAAGGGAGGAGGTAGAGAGGACAGCATAGAGGAGCTGCTGAAGACTGAAAGGAAGGCCTGTGAACAGGCAGACATCCTGTAGACATGGCTGCTATCACATACAGCTGGCAATTTGTTACAAAAATCCATTATTTCCATGCCTGGAAATAATGTCTTGAAGCCTACAGAGCCTGCAACATTTGTTTGTGATCTAACATGGGTCCGTTTCCCTAATGGCTAGGCTATGAGAGATGCTGGCCACCACTCTCTTGGTCCTCTTAAATTGGAACAGCCTAAATGTGTTTTTTTGGAGGAGAGGGGGATGATTGCTTCCATGTTTCTAATAGAACTCTTGATTGTTTCTTTGGTTTCTTAATTGGAAAAACATTATGGAAATTAAAGTTGAAGAAATTACTTGAGAGAATTTCTTAAAAATAACTAAGAAATGCTGAGAGCCGGAGAAAGTCTTCCCCAGGGAAGAGCACTCCAATTGGTTATCCAATACCAAATGGTTGGCCCTTAAAACATATACTAGTAACTTTATAAAGCCTAAATGGGTTATATTTATGAACTTATATGTCTCTTTACATATATGCATTTAATCAAATTAAGAGAAAAGAGGCCATGAATTTGAAAGAGAATTTGGGGAAAGGAAAGGGAATAAAAGAAATATATTATAATATCAAAAATAAAATAACCTAAATTAGATGGTATCTGTATATATTAGAGCATGAAGTTTTTTTTATGAATGAAATATTGTATTTAAAAATTTAAATATTTTGCTTTCTTTCAAGAAATAGTAGTGGAAAGTATATTCTATAGTTTTAAGGTATTATTCATTTAAAGCTAATAGCCAATAGGTGTAGGTAGCAATCATTTAACAATAATATCATGATGATCTGTCAGAAATTATAACATTTTAGAGTTGTATGGGGCCAGTTGCCTTATTTTACAGAGTGGCTAACTAGGTATTCAATTTTATTAATTTTCAATATTAAAAAGATTTTTTTCTTTCATAACTATACTTTAAAGATTAAAAGAAAATGTATCCTTTCAAATATATTACGTTCTTACATGTTTATTATGTGATAAGTCATATCCTGATTCAGAATGGGTGTCGGTGTATAGAAAAAAAAAGAAAACTGAGTGTCTTTGAGTTTTGTACACTAATGGGAAGAGAATTTGCCTAGTGATGGCAAATGTGAAGGGAATGTAAAGTGCTTGCTGCAATGGTGTCAGGATGGAGGGGGAAGAGAAACAGAGCACCTCTGTTATCTCATTGAATTATAATGGTGGACCTGTAAGTCAGGCTTAATTTGTACTGTTTACAGTGAAGTAACAAGAGTTCTTGTAGTTCTAAGTTCAAAGAAGGCTGAAATAAATCAGTGAGAAAACTTAAGTGAAGATTAGTCATACAGTTTTCCCAAGGATCAGTCAGCCAGGCAGGGTCAGAGCTGGGACAGTCAGCCAGGCAGGGTCAGAGCTGGGATATAGTCTCTTCCTGCCTCTTCCTAGGGTCCTCTGAGTATCCAGATGCCTGTTTGTGTGGTAGATAAGGATAGTACACAGACCTACAGATTCTACGCCTAGTAATTTGACGACCATTTTACACAACACAGATGATAACGGTAGATTCAGGGCTCTGGTTAAAGCAGTTTTGATATCAGTATTTATGGGAATATTCTGTTTTGCGAATAGGTTGACAGTAACATGTGGATTTAGTTTATTGATGAATAGGATCCACTCCTTTGGTATGATGTTGTCTTTAGGAAGCTATTGGCTGAGGCAAACTCAAGACATAATCAAGGTCACTCATACAAACTTCAGAGCACTCTGAAATAGAAGGTGCATGTGTCTTCTCATCTAATGAGTGGGCTGTGTGGGAGAGGTTCCTCTGAAAATTGAATCAGTGGAGACCTCTGATCCTGTAACTGCATCTGAAATCCTTTTTCTGGCAAGTCTTTGGTGATTTTAATTTCTTCCTCGAAGAAAACATCTGTTGTAAGTATTTGTAGTCTATTTGTCTGTGGGTTCTACTTCTTAATTAGTGAAGATATAAAAACTCACAGGATTTTGCAAAGACTCTGGTTCTAGTTACACAAGTGAACATTTCTGATTCCTCCTAAGTGCCCTATAATCAAATAGGAGTTTACTTATATCTTAAACTCTCTAAACTAACTTCAACAGATACACACAAACACACAAACATACATACATACACACATATACACAAACACACATGCATAAACATACATACATACACACACAAACACACATACATACACACACTACACACAAACACACACACACACAGACACACACAGACACACACAGACACACACAGACACACACAGACACACACAGACAGACACACACACGCACACACACACACACACACAAACACACAGACAATGTAGTCTCCTTTGTTTGCCAGAAAAGCTGGGTCTTTAGTCCAGAAGAGTTAGTTTCAGAGCAGTGGAGTAGAGGTTTCAGACTTGTGCTGGGCAAGCAGTCATTTCATCAGAAAAAGGAGACACTGACCAAAATGAGACATATAAATGGTCACTGTCCTTTGGGCAAGACAAGCCCACCCTTATTTAGAAGCCTCAGTTACAGGAAGGTACACCGTGGTTGTGTTTCTCCTCCTCGCTTCTTTGAAGCAATCTTTCTTTCCAAAACACTTAAAAGACGTGTTTGATTCCTGCCCTTGCAGCTGTGTTACAAGCCTATGCTGACACACACAGTTTCTCCCAGACAAGGACCGATTGTGATTTATGAGCATTTTCAGGGTGCTAGTGATGTGTGGAAAGGGTGCATTTTTATCCAGCAAGGCCACATCGTTTTACGTGGCAATAAAATTATGTTACTAATCAGTATCAGGGTTAAGAAGAGAATCATCTGCTGCAATTTTATTTTGATTAACGTTCTGTGGTGTTGATTAACTATTTGTCTACCAAACTACCATAAGAAACACTTAGTTCTTCCTCAGGCCTGAAGGGAGAGATTTTATGAAAGGCCAGATGAGTAGAGTTAGAAATCTCAAATATAGTATACTAATATGGTTCTTGTTTGTTGTAGCGGAATAAAAAAATTGTAAGTGATGTTGCCACTTAAGACAATAGCCTGGCGGTTCATCTGTTAAACACAGTTACTATGTGGTCTCGAAAGTGTCACAAAGCAATCTATCTTGCCCTCCAGAAATCTGTTGCTTAGCAAGCATCAGCTAAAGACAAAAGGGAGATCTGGGACATTTGCTCACTTTTAATATGCATTTGAACACCCGTTTTCACCGGAAATCCTTCCATATCTTGGTTATATTACAAGATAGCTCTGAGTTTGCTTCAAATATAGACATAATGGATCCTGTGAAGGTGCAACTTCTCACAATGCCCCACAATCTTGGGGGAAATTGGCTGAGATGTGGAAGAAACAGTGTTCTTATTGGTTAGGGCATCATAGTTTCTGCCATTGTGACTACTGTGGTCTAAACTGTAGCATATGGATGATGAACCATTCAATATTGTTGGTAATATTACCTTCTACTGTTAATGTATCTAATGGGAATTCTTCATTTCCCATGGTGTCTTTTGCATCCATTGTCTACTGAAATAGGTGCTGACTGATGGCTGATTTTGACATCACCAAAATTCTCAGAACAAGTCAAGGTCAAATCCAACATTATTATGAACCCAGACCTATTACAGAGTCAGTTCAAAAGACTTGATCTTATAGATAATTGACCTAAATATGTGGTCACACCTCTGTAAACAAAGACCAGGAAAATAAAGTTATTTTAGCCTTGACATCTGAATAGACAGCTGAGTTTTGATAACAAGAAGGCCACGGATCAATACCCAATTTGAATATTATTTTTTTTTTAAAAATTCCGACTCTCATTTCCTCTCTATAATTAGAAGGAAGCTTTGGCTGTTTTATTTGACCTCTCTAAAGTGTGATGTTTGTATTTCATGCCTGTCTTTCTTCCTGAGAGTATCCTTCAGGTCCCTTGCAGCTTTCAACCACATTAGCTTTGTGGAAGCCTCCTTGAAGCAAAATAAGAAAAAGATCTTTTATGCCTTCTTTCCTTAGTTTTGAGTTAATTGTCAATTCTAATTATCTTTGCAAACAGATTCATGCAGAAACATGTGATTCTTAGGGGAAAGAGGACCCTGAGGCTAACAACTTGGATCTGGAGACAAAGGCAGAGGAAGTTTTCAGATGAAAATCTTGCCTAGTACCAGATAAGGGGGCATTGTAGCTTGGAGAGACAATGGCAGACGTCCACACATGTAAGGCTGACTTTCTTTTTAGAAACATACACATAGCTCTTTCTCTAGGTTTCTCAACCTTACCTTAAACACATTGTGAAAATGTGCTTGACATAGGTGCATGTAGCATATTTTTTGTATATATTATTGGTGATCTTTTAAGAAGGAAGTTACATGTAGCCATTCTGCTAAGCTTTTTTTTTTTTGAGAAACAAAGAAAGTCACACAATACAACACATACACTCTCCCCCCCACACACACATGCATACCATACACACAAACACATACACACTATACACACAAACACATGCACACTTGTTATACACACGGATATTAAGCAAACTATGAACATACAAACAAAAACTACATATGCACACATAATGCAAACACACACAACACACAAAAAATACACATTACATAATGCATACATGACATGTACACATTATATACATACACACTACACACACACTGTACACACACATACAACACACACTCAACACAGACCCCACACGTATCATTCACAGAAACACACACACAGAAACACAGACTACATACACATTCTACACATACTACACACATACTACACATCACACACACTCCACACAGACTACATATACCATGCATACAAACACAAACACATGCCACACACTATATACACATACATTATACACACAGTATATATACTACACACCACACACCACACACGCAATGCACATACTACACAGACCACAAACACGCATATGCACAAACAGAAATACACACACTATACATACAATACACACACACAAACAGAAATACATACACTACATACATATACATTACACACATACTACACAGACTGCACATACATACATTACACACATACATACCACCCACACTGTGTACACATACTACACACAGAAACACACAAAAACACACAGAAACACATACTTCATACACATAAATTACAGATAATACACACACAGAAACACACTACATCACACATCACCCATACTATGCACCCCCTACTCCCACCCCTATACATTTGAGAGTTTTCTAGTAAAAGAACTACCTCTATTAACTACATCTGGATGGCATGTTTAAGTGCGAGGCTGACCTGACACCCCATAGGAAGAACAACAATATCATCCAACAGACCCCCCAGAGCTCCCGGGGGACTAAACCACCAACCAAAGAGTACACATGGAGCGACCCATGGCTCCAATTGCATTTGTAGCAGAGGATGGCCTTGCTGGACATCAATGGGAGGAGAGGCCAGTGGTCCTGTGAAGGCTCGATGTCTCAGTATTGGGCGATGCTTAGGTGGTGAGGTGGCAGGTAAGGTAGCACCCTCATAGAATCAGGGGGGGAATAGGACAGAGGGTGTGTGGAAGGGAAACCAGGAAAGGGAATAACAGTTGAAATGTAAATAAATAAAATATCCAATTTAAAAAAAAGAATGTTCGTGATGAGGTGGAACTGCAGCTCCTTAGAGTCATCAAGATGCTTGTGCCATGGGTTGCCCTACAGTTGTTTCTGTGGCTTTCCAAATGCACACAAGTCCTGTTCATTCATAGCCTGGTGCAAAGGGAGTATCTTCATTATAGCTTTGTCTTGTGGGTTGCTCGAAGGTTGCTCTGAGTAGAAGCATTGCATTAGAACGTTGGTTCTGTGCTCTTTGCCCAGTACTCTGCTCTACTGCACTAAATTTCTCAGGGAAAATGGGATTTGTGAGTTTAGTAGAACTGGGAACTCTCAGTTCCCACTTCACAAAACCAAATAAGATGTCAGAGCACAGATCCAGAGACTTAACAAGCTCACCAGATTACTCCAAGGAATCACTGATACAGATAGAAGCAGTCTCTGTTCTTTTCCCAAGGACTCTGATGCTCTTTTGTGGCTGGGATTTGCATTTTAAGTCCATATTTAGCAACTGAAACAGGTGAGCAGAATTCTTCCTTAGGGCTTTGGGCAGGATGTTACTGTTCTATGACTTAGCTAGCTCTATTGATGTATTTATCTTTTGTTCCCTCATTACCCTCTATTATAGAATCATTGTCCTATGCTGCAAACATAGTGTTTCATACAATTATGCATAGCAGTAGAATAGGCTGACACCATTGCATAAGAGATGACAATGCTATAAAAAAGGAATGAAGGAAAAATTACCTAAAATTTACTACCTTAAAAATATAGGTTTTTTTTTTTTTTTTTTTTGCCTGTTTTCAGGTAGTATTGGTGTTATCTGGCTTTTACATCTTGATGTAGTTTAATCTAAATTCATAGTTATTTTCAGCCTTGTAAATGCCCAATGACCACCATTATCCATAAGCTTCTATAACTGAATATTTTTGAAAGCCTTATAAATTCAAATATGATTAGCATATGAAAGATGTTATAGTCGAGATGAGATTTTCTCTATAGTTAATCTGTAAAAAGAAGATATTTTTTTATAATGTCTCAGCACCTGTAACTTTTAAACTCAACAGGTTTTGTTTACTTCCCCCAATGGCCATAGGTTGAGAAATGAGTGTTGTATATTGTTATTTTTTCAAATTGTTTACAAGACTTCCAAAGTAGATGTGTGGACTATTTATAATTTCCTGCTGAGAAGTTTTGATCTTGACTTACCATTCTCTATAAAGCAATGAGAGGGGCACAAGATTTATAAGGCTATTCAACAAGGTTCCATTGAGAAATTTACACACTTTTCTGTGGTGTTATGATCTCTGTATCAGCATCTAACTTGAACACAAATATGTGAACATTCATTCAGATTTAAGAGTAGTAAACATGCTTCTATAAGATTCTTCTATCTGAATTCTTAAAATATGTTTATTGAAAGTTCGTAAAGTTTCCAGAGGGAGAATGAATATACATATATTCATATATGTATCTATATAGTGTGTTCACAGCCTTCATCACAATGTATAGAAATTTGTCCATTTTATGCTGGAAACTGGATAGGAGCAGATGTTGGTTCCTAAACTAGAACTTTGAAGGCCGGTAATTAAAATAAACATGTCTCTGCCAAACCTTGAACAAAATTAAAAAATTTTAGCATATAAATTAAAGCTTGGTTAAAACTAAATTTATCAAGGAAATACATTTGTTTTACATTACTGGTTTCAATTATTCTGAAAAAGCTTTTATTTTTATGGAACACTGAAGATTTTTAAAAAGTTTTAAACAATTTATTGGCCAATTGGACCATTTAAAATGATGTGTGAATGGTTAGCTTAAATATATGAACTATTAGCACATTGTTAAGCTTACAGGGAGACATTAAAAAAAGATTATCCTGTACTTTAGGTGCACGTTCTCAGAGGCTTAGAGAAATCTAATATAGACCTAAACCAGATAAAACTGTGGGCTGAGAGACTCTGTATTTTCTCTACTTTCTGGTTCATTTGTGCTTTCTGTTGGAAATCTGTATTTTTGAGAGGTCTGCAGTGAATTATTCATAGTCAAATATTTCCAACTGTAGCTTACTTCCATGGGAAAAAAGAGGTTGTTTTCTTGCTTTTAGAATCTTTTGGTTCTCATTGGACTTGTTCAACGTTGCTTAATTAATCTTTCTTTAATTCTCTCTCCCTGACAAGTAATCCTTTCTCCTAAAACCCTCAGTAAGTCCCACTGGTGATGCTAGCATGGCAGGCCCTCCCTTTCCACCCTGCTTCAACCGGTCTTCAGTTTCCCCATGTCAAATGTGCCAAGCACTTCCTTGCTGTTCATTTCTCTTATTGCTTTTTATTTTTTTTTAACAAGGATCCAGTGAGATCATCAGGTATGACTGTCTCTTCATGGAGAAGACGACACTTTCAAAACTACTTTAGATTTTTTTCTTTTTTGCTATGAAGATTTAACTTAAACACTTTAAAATGTACTCAGTTTATCCAATTTTTTTCTCTAAGCTTCTGAAATGCAAATGCTAAGCAGAGCTTGGTCCTTTTCAGGCAATTTGGGTTGATGTATAGAATATGAGTGAGCTAAAACACAAGAGATTTCTATGGAGGTGGGTGAGGCAAGAGGACGATTGTTTCAGGTCAAATTGTCCAAGGCTGAGCTTTGCTTGTTTTTTTTCTTGGGTGAATTTCTCTAATACCTTCTCTTTTTCTCTGCTTTCATTGTATATATCCATTGAACCTGACACTTAAGGAACAGTGTTTGTTGTATGTGAGCCTCTTCTCCACTGTGCTTCTTTACCCTCCTCTTTTGGATGGCTCCCTGTTTTATCAGTTGGCTGTGTTCACACAGACAGTATTTCTTTTTCTTTCTTGTAGTGTATACATGATTTATGTAGCTAGCTAAAATCTAGGATTCACATATCACACATAGTATATGGCACTTAACATTCTGAAACTCAAAATTGGAGATAATCATGATCTTTGACTGTCAAAACTTTTGAGTAAATTATTTTTGACAGTCTCATAAATACATATGTATAGGTGGTATATTATAATTTTACCCCTACTATTCTCTGGTATTCCCCTTCTTTTTCCTCTGAAGGCTTTTAAAATATTCCCACCTAGTTTCAAAATGGCTGACCTGTCAGATAAATGAACCTCCTGCTTAAGTAACCATTAGCAAGCACCCCAGGAAGGATGAAGCCCCTTATATTTAACTTTTTGTCTGTGTTCTCTGTGTCATCAGTGTCTGTTCTTCCATTATAACTGTCTGAAGCAGAAGAATTTCCCTTTGCAATGCAATTTTACAGAGTTAAAACTTACATCCATTTTTTTTTTAACCAAAGGAAGACTAACAACACTTTGAATAATCACTGAGAAACTATGAATGCCATGCATGGGATGGATGGTTCCTCTGGTCTGCTTTTGGGTACTTTGATTATTTACTTTAGAATTCGTATCTATAATTATCGAAGAAGGAGCCCTTCTATAATTTGGATGTAAGGATGCAGAAAGCACTATGTCATGAGATATTTTTAAGGGATACCTGCTCAAATTTTGATTGACTTTTAACTATGGTCCTTATCAAGTCTTCAAAGATCATTATTAATACATGACTCTCTTTGATTGGTTAGAAAACTTCATGTTAGGTGGTGGTGGCATATACCTTTAATCCCAACATTCTGGAGGCAGAGGAGAGACAGAGGCAGAGGCAGAGGCAGAGGCAGAGGCAGAGGCAGAGGCAGAG
>NW_021604630.1:8905621-8996821 GCF_004785775.1 Grammomys surdaster | reverse complement strand
CAGAGGCAGAGGCAGAGGCAGAGGCAGAGGCAGAGGCAGAGGCAGAGGCAGAGGCAGAGGCAGAGGCAGAGGTAGAGGCAGAGGCAGAGGCAGAGGCAGAGGCAGAGGCAGATGGATCTCTGTGAGTTTGAGACTAACCTGATCTACAGAGTGAGTTCTAGGACACACACCTAAGCATAATAATAAGAACAATGTACAGAAAACCAACAGCCAACATCAAATTAAATGGAGAGAAACTTGAAGCAATCCCACTAAAATCATGGACAAGACAAGGCTACCCGCTCTTTCTTTATTTATTCAATATAGTACAAGAAGTTCTAGCTAGAACAATTAGACAACAAAAGGAGGTCAAAGGGATACAAATTGAAAGGGAAGAAGTCAAATTATCACTATTTGCAGATGATATGATAGTACATATAAACACACCAAAAATTCTACCAGAGAAAACCTCCACCTGATAAACAAAGTAGCTGGACATAAAATTTTAACTCAAACATATCACTAGCCTTTCTTTGCACAAAGGCTAAATGAGCTGAGAAAGAAATTAAGGAAACAACACCCTTCACAATAGTCACAATAATATAGAATATCTTGGTGTAACTCTAACCAAGCAAGTGAAAGATCTGTATGACAAGAATTTCATGTCTCTGAAGAAAGAAATCAAAGAATACCTCATAAGATGGAAAGATCTCCCATGCTCATGGATTGGCAAGATTAATATAGTAAAAATGGCAATCTTACCAAAAGCAATCTACAGATTCAGTTCAATCCCTACCAAAATTCCAACTCAATTCTTCACAGAGATAGAAAGAGTAATTCTCAGATTCATATGGAATAGCAAAAAACCCAGTATAGTGAAAACAATTCTCAACAATAAAAGAAATTTTGGGGAACCACCATTCATGACCTCAAGCTGTACTACAGAGCAATAGTGATAAAAACTTCATATTGGTACAGAGACAGAAAGGTAAATCAATGGATCAGAATTGAAGACCCAGGAATGAACCCACACACCTATGGACACTTGATCTTTGACAAGGAAGCCAAAAACATACAGTGGATAAAAAGAAAGGATCTTCAATAAATGGTGCTGGTCTAACTGGCAGTCTGCATGTAGAAGAATGCAAATTGATCCTTTTATCTCCTTGTACAAAATTCAAGTCAAAGTGGATCAAGGAACTCCACATAAAACCAGGTACTCTGAATCTAGTAGAAGAGAAATTGGAAAGAGCCTTGAACATAGCAGTACAGGGGAAAATTTCCTAAACAGAACACAAGTGGCTCAGGCTCTAAGATCAACAATTGACAAATGGGACTTCATGAAACTGAAAAGTTTCTGTAAGGCAAAGGACACTGTCAATTGCACAAAATGCCAACCTACAGATTGGGAAATGATCTTTACTAACCCTATATCTGATAGAGGGCTAATATCCAAAATATACAAAGAACTCAAGAAGGTAGACTCCAGAAAACCAAATACCCCAAGAAAAAAAATAGGGTACAGAGCTAAACAAAGAATTCTCAACTGAGGAATCTCAAATGGCCAAGAAACACCTAAAGAAAAGTTCAACATCCTTAGGCATCAGGGAAATGTAAATCAAAATGACCCTGAGATTCCACCTTACACCAATCAGAATGGTTAAGATCAAAAACTCAAGTGACAACAGATGATGGTGAGAATATGGAGAAAGAGGGACACTCCTCCATTGCTGGTGGGATTGGAAACTGGTACAAATACTCTGGAAATCAATCTCAAGGTTTCTCAGATAATTGGAAATAGTTCTACCTGAAGACTCAGCTATAACTCTTCTGAGCATATACCTAAAAAATGGTCCAATATGTAAGAAGGACACATGTTCCACTCTGTTCATAGCAGCCTTATTTATTTTTATTTTTTTATTTCTATTCAATTGAAATAATATATTGGCTTTTTGGAAAATGTGAACAATTAAAAGAAAATGCAAAGACTTACAAAGAGACAGCATTGAGAAATACAAAAGAAAGCATTCTTGGGCTGACAGCTATACAATGTCTAATCTATAGTTTACAGAAAGTATCTAATTTTATAATTTTTTTCTCAAATCGTAATTAATTCACACAGGGGTTATAAACACAGAAAGGCAGGATGTGGGGAAGGGAATGACATTGGAGTGTGGGTGTTCAGGGGGAATACAGATATCTTCAGAACCGGGTATCGGCTGGGTGAAGGTTCAGGGGACAATTCACTATGACTCTGCCTATGACTCGCTTGTCCTTATCTAAGTTGGTATTGTCTGCCCAGGCTACCTATTTACAAGGTCTATGACTACTCAGGCTTATAAATTTCCACAAAAGCTGCCTGTTGACATTAGCTTATAGCCATCTGTTTCAATGTTTTTCCACTGAGACCCAAGACTTGGTTTTAGTATACATGTATGACAGGCCTATTGCTGATTTTAGACCTATGGCTGATTTTAGGCCTACAGTGTGTAAGCAGGGCTGTCCCTGACATCTCCTCCCTTCTCTAATTGTAGAAGGGCTGTGGCAATTCTAAACTTGTGAAGGCGGGGATAGAGGCCTGACCTCCAGTATTTGAAGGGGACCTTGTAATAGCAGCCTTATTTATAATAGTCAGAAGCTGGAAACAACCCAGATGTCCCTCAAGAGAGGAACAGATACTGAAAATGTGGTACACTTACACAATGAGTACTACTCAGCTATTTAAAACAGTGACTTCATGAAATTCTTAGTCAAATGGATGGAACTAGAAAATATCATCCTGTGTGAGGTAACCTAAACTCAAAGGGACATACATAGTATGTTCTTACTGACAAGTGGATATTAGCTCAAAAGCTCAGAATACCCACGATGTAACTAACAGACCATATAAAGCTTAACAAGAAGGAAGGCCAAGGTGTGGATACTTCAAACTCATATAGACAGGAGAACAAAATGATGGGAGACAGAGGGAGGGAGGGTCTTGGGTGGAAGAGAGGAGAGGGAGAAAAAAAGTGGGGACAAGACCAGGTATGGGAAGAGACAGGAGAGAAGTCTAGAGGGTCAATAGAATGAATAAAAGTATGTAGCAGTAGGGGGTGGTGAACTTGGGGAACCACCAGAAAGTACCAGATCTCAGGGATGGGAGAGGTTCCCAGGATCCAGTAGGGATGACATTAGCCGAAATACCCAACAGTGGGGAGATAGAACCTGAAGAGACCACCACCAGTAGACATGGTCCCTAGTAGAGGGGTGGGACTACCAACTCATCTAAAATTTTTAACCCAGAATTTTCCCTGTCTAAAGGAAATGTAGGGACAAAAGTGGAACAGAGGCTGAAGGAAAGGCCATCCAAGACTGCCCCACTGTGCGATCAAGTCCATCAGCAAATACCAAACCCTGACATTGTTGCTGATGCCAAATGTGCTTGCATACAGGAGCCTGGTATGGCTGACCTCTGAAAGGCTCTGCCAGCACCTGACTAAGATGCAGATTCTCACAGCCAACCATTGGATTGAGGTTAGGAACCCCTATGGATGAATTAGGGGAAGGACGTAAGGAGCTGAAGGAGGTTGCAACCTCCTAAGAAGAACAACAATATCAAATATCTAGACTCCTCCAGAGCTCTCAGGGACTAAGCTACCAACCAAAGAGTATACATAGGCTGGTCTATGGCTCCCACTACATATGTAGCAGAGGATTTCCCTGTCTGGCATCAATGGGAGGGGAGGCACTTGGTCCTGTTGGAAACTTGATTCTCCAGAGAAAGAGAATGCTAGAGGGGTGAGGTGGGAGTGAGTAGGTGGGTGGGTGTGAGAGCACCCTCTTAGTGGCAAAGGGGAGGGGAATGGTGTGTGGGGTTTGTCAAGGGGAGACTGGGAAGGGGAATAACATTTGAAATGTAAATAAATAAAATGATTAATACATTAAAAAAAGGAATAAAAAAGAAAAAATTACAGAGTAAAAAATAAAAACAAAACAAACGCTAAAAACCCCAAACTAAAACCAATCCCAAACCAAATACAACCTAACAACAATAACAAGGAGATAGATAGATAGATAGATAGATAGATAGATAGATAGATAGATAGACAGATAGATAGATAGACAGGTAGATAGATAGAGCATAGTATCTCTTAGGTCAAATCTGAAAAAATGCCCAGCAGTGGTGGCACATACGTTTTATCCCTGAACTCAGGAGGCAGAGGCAGGTGGATTTCTTTGAGTTTGAGGACAGCCTGGTCTACAGGATGAACATTTCCATGTCTCAAATAAAAAATTTGGCCACTCTTTTCCAAATAATCATAAATAGATCTGTTTCTGATTCAGTTTTAGGAGACGGCCTTGGGGTATTTAACAATGGAATTCTATCATCTACAGAGCTATGGAGGAGAGCAGTTTCAAGAGACTGAAAATAGTGCTTCTCCTTTGCTCTTTCATTCTTCCCCTGCCCTCCCGCCAGCCTTCTCCCTGCACTAGGACAAAAGACGTGGTGAACACTGGAAAATAGTAATTTATGGAGAAAGCCTGTGTTCCATGCTTTATGAAAGTAAATTGTAGAAAATTAATGTTGTGACAAGATGATTCTATTTTGATGAACAAAACCATTGAAAAGCTATCAAGCCCCACTGTTTCTCCATGGAGAGAATTTTTCTCAGTGTGTTCTGTATTTGTATTCTTGGCTTTCTTCCCAATTAGTTTTTACAAAGAGAGGTAATTAGGGAGCTAGGGTTTTGACCCACCTTGTGAACAATAAGAATTCCTGCCACCCATTTCCCCACCTGTTAAATCTATTATTAGCCCTCTGTGCTCTCGGGGGTGGGGGGACTCTCACAGTGGTATTTCTACTGAATAGATGAAGTAATGTAATGTACAAGTAAAAAACATTTTATAGATGCTTTATGACCGTTCAAGGACAAAGGCCACAAAGACCCGATTGCTTTTTTCATTCCAGATGATTGAGTTCAAGTATGGTGGATTTATTTGTTTTTCTATCATCTCAAGTTTCTTAGAATAGCAGCAGTAAATAGCAGAAAATTATGTTTTGCTTTAAAATTTAATCATTCTGTATTATTGTATTTACATGGTCAGAAACCCAAGTGTAAATAAATCTGTACTAAAACAAGTTTATTTCTACGTGTGTTCTTTCAGCTAGCTTCCTTGAGTCTACTTAACTTCCTCGTGTAAACTGATACTATTTCTGATGTATCTTGTTAGCTTTGTAATGCATGCCTAAGCTAAAAATAAATCCTCACACCTTCACATTTTACAAAAACGAAGCACATTTTACACAATATTTCACTTAATATATCATACCTTGAAATATTTATATACATATATTCAAAAATTAGTTTGTTTTCTTTTCCCTTGTTCCATTTTCTCTCCCTTCCTCTTTTCTTTTTTCCTTTCTTTCTTTCTCCCCCATTTTTGGACACAGGGTCTCACTGTGCAGTTCTGGCTGGCCCAGAATTCTCTATGTAGACCAGGGTGGCCTTGAACTTTATGGAGACTGTGTGCCTCTGCTACCTGAGTGCAGGGACTAAAGAATTGAGCCACCATGTTTGGATTTTGTTTGTTTTTAAATTATATTTTTATTGTGTGTGTGTGTGTATATATCTCTGTGTGTGGTGTATGCGTACATGTATGTGTGTGTGGTGTGCACACATGCATACATGCAGGTGTGGGTATATTTGTGTATGTGCTTGTGGATTTGATGATCCATCTTGTTGACACAAAGTTTTTATTTTCCATAGCTGTGTATTTTTTTTTTTTTTGCTCACAAGTAACAATGCATGATAATAATTGCCTTACTTAGAGATATTTGGCTCATTAAAATCTTTCTGATATTTAAACAATACTGCAAACGAGAATATCATTTATACATTTATATTTATGTACTGCCAAATAAATCTACAGAAGCAGAATTACTTGCTTAGAGAATTTAAAAGATGTTGGAAGAGACTGGCAAGTTGCCTTCTCTGGGCTTATGTTAATTTACTGTCCTAACTGGGTATACATGAGCTTATCAGTTTCCCTTCAGCCTTGACAATAGAGCTGGCCACTGACTTCTGAAATTGTGCTAACATGATAAAAATAATATATTCATAATTTTGTTTCTCTTACTGAGTGAGGTGAGAACTTTTTCATGATCCTGAATAATTTTTTCCCTGCAAATTATATTGAAAGTGTGTTTCATTCTTTTGCTCCTTTTGATGTCATTTCTCAAGGTCTCCTAAATACCCTAGGATGTAAAGTGAAAAAGGTTTTCAGAATTGTATTTCTGTATTCTGAGTTCAGCTCTGCCCTCTCTCTTCATAGGTCTCTCTTCCCTGTCCTGAATGTCTCTAAGCCAATGTATCTGTGTTTCTTTATGGCATCTGGAGGTTTTCTGGTGTATTTAGAAAATGGTTCTTGCCTTTAAGGTTAGAAGGAATTCTCCTGGCTTTTCCTTATTTCTGGTTTCTATTATTTTAAATCTTTGGTTCATTTAAACTTGCCCAATAGTATTAAGAGTACTTTTTCTTTTCATGAGTTAAGTTCATTGGACCTTTTTCTCACTGAGTGAGGAGCTTCCTTTAACATGCTCTTAAACTTTTCTGTACACTGGAGCCGTAGTTTTTGATATTTGTTCTGTGTCACTGTCCACTGTATACATGTGACAGAATTAGTTGAGGCTAATTTGACACCTAGACTTTCTACCTACCTTCCATAAATGAAATCTCCTAATTATTTGCTGGATAGTAGTTTTTCAATTATGTTTTCTTTCTGAACCTCCAGATTGACATGTTTTACTAAAACACATCTTTGCAATTTTATTTAAGTCTAATTTGTTTTCTATTGTGTGATTGTTTTCTGCTATGCCTAGATATTAACCCTCAATATGCATGATAATGGTCACCTTGTTTCCAGTTTCAGAGACTTTTCCTAGTATTTTCTTATCAAACAGGATGATAGAAAGTGTTTATCTATATCAAGTGCAGATGGAGCTATAGCTGGTCATGTGACTGCTTCCTTAGACATGTGTCTATTCATCTTGCATAGAAATGTGGCCTTGTGATTGATGTGTGCCTGTGTTTAGTGTACTGAGTGAGAACACTGACTGAGCCTGTTTTCCACACCTGTGCTTCTTCATGCTGGTGGGATACCAGGAGTGGCTACAACCCAGCCTCCATTGTGTGGATCAAACAAGGCTGTCAGGAATGGCAAAGCTAAGAAGAAACTGGGGCCCTGGGAAATCTCTGTTCAATGGACCCTTTTCCTGGAACAACACTTCAGATTATTCTTTGACAAAGAAAATAGGAAGAATCATTCTTAAAACAATTTTTTTTTGTCCTTTAGCTAAAACACTTAACCCTTTATTATACAGAGTTCTTTTAAATTCTAAGCTGAAGATTGAAGCTAGCCAATCACAAGAGCACTCCACCACTTGATACACATAAAGACCCAACCCTGAGTCTTCTTTTTAGTGTGTTTTTCTTTATTTTGGTGAAAGGTCTTTTTACTTCAGTCACAGAGATGATCGTGTTCCAAGTCCCTCTAGATGCATACTGATAGATTCACAGCGTTTGACTCCCCTTGTTTCCTTGATGAGTCATCTTGATGTGATGAGCCAGTCTTTCAGTGTTTCATAGATCTCTGTGCCTAAGATTTGCCATCCGTTTTCATTCTGTGCGATCTTTATATGCAGTCTTAAAACCAAGGTTATTGTTTCTTTATATAGAGAATAATCATTCCCTTCTCAAGTTCTGGGATTATTTTTGACATTGAAAATTACTATTTAAAAGCGTGGGAAAATTCTCCTATAAAAGTTCCAAGGCCATGTTACTAAGAAAACATCTTTTAAATATTGGTATAATATCTTAAGTTCATTTGTTGAATATGGACTATTTACATTTTCCCTTTTAAAGATTTAGCTATTTTCCTTATGTATGCATATGTCTGTGCCTATGTATGCATATGTATCATGTATACACAGAGGACTGCAGAAAGAGAAGAGGGTATCTATTCCCCAGAACTGGAGTGACACCCAGTTGTGAGAATCTATGTGGGTGATGGCAAGTGACCCTCTATCCTCTTCAGAAGTAGCAAGTGCCCTTAACTGCTGAGCCATTTCTTTAGCCCCGAGGTTCCCAACATGTAGGTCATGACCCCTTTAGGGGTCGCATATCATATATCCTGCATACCAGGTGTTTACATTAAGATTCATAATAGTAGCAAAATTATAAAGTAGCAATAAAAATAATTTTTGGAGTCACCACAACCTAAGGAACTATATTAAAGGGTCACAGCATTAGGAAGATTGAGAACCTCTCCTCAAGCCCCTGTTTTACAGTTTCTATGATCTCTTGAATCCTGTCTTCCTTAGAATAATATACATTCCAATTATGTTTTTAAAAAAGAATTGAATAAATGAGTTCCTCCTGATAGTTAAAATTTTCTCTGTTTTCATGTGTTTTGTTATTTTGTGATTTGCTTCCGTATTCTTGATTAGTTTTGCTTTGTTTCATGTATTCAAGTTTTTTTTCTGAAAAACAAAAACAAAAAAAAAAACCCAAACTCTTAAACTTATTAACTACAGTTTATACTAATTATCCACTTCCATTTTTAGTTCTTTTTTGAACATGTAATTATGTTGTAGCAAGTGTACATCATTTTATAGATCCTTTTAACAAACAGAGTTTCATCCTTAAATTAACAGTTCTCTAATCATTACCAAATATAGCACTAAAATAAATGCACACACTACGTTAATAACACCCAGGGATGTGAAGAACAGTATTCAGAATTTCATTCTTTCATTATGCATTTAATTTAAATGCTCAAATTTTTTTCTTGTTTTAAAATTTTATAATAATCAAACATCATGAGATCTTCGAATTGTGTTTTAGCTATGTCTTAAGAATTTAGGAGCAATGTTTTTTTAATATTAATTTTACCCAAACTGGTAAATACTAGTCTTCTCATTTTCTTTGGGGGAGGATTCATTTTACAAGCAGTTTTAAAATCATCATGAGAAAAATTTTTAAATCATTTCTAATTTATTTCTAGTTCTAGTTTGTTCTATTTAGAGTATATTTCTCTGTTACTTTTAGAGTATGTGTATTCTGATTTTAGTAGTCTAATATTCATTTCTCATGATAGCAACTTTCATAAGCATGCCAGAAATAGGGACTGTTGAAAGGAGGATTTGTTTTTGTATTTTTAATAAACAGTATTTGTGATTTGCCAAACATATGTAACTTGCTAACGACGAAACCGTTCTCCTAATTTCAGAGATGAGAATTAGTCTACTCCAGTTGGGACATTTCTGCCTTGTGTTTTCTATAATTTCATTATTGCAAATATCTTACTACATTGAGGTCATTCACTGCAGCGATGTTTTAATTGTAAAATATATTCAGGTGAGTTCTACAGTGTCCTTTTTTTGTGTCCCTTTGGGCTTGTTTTCTTCTTTGATGATGAAGAGCCAGGGCGTCTGCTCAGGCTCTTCTCCGTTTGGTTAGTATATATTCAGCACATTTTAATTTTAATTATTGGCCTATTTAAGATGTGCATTGGATGTCTGGAATAATTAGTGAATGAGGGTTCACTTTTCAATTGAATCCTCAGATCTTTTAACAAGTTCAACCTCTTGGTATCCATATATGTATTTACTGAGTCCTGTCTTATTTAATTGCTTGCATCTTCGGGTTCTTCAGTGGCCTTTCACTATGTTGTATTGTTTTTCTGATTTTATGATGAGGGTATATTTTCTTTAATGTTTTCTGTATACCTGTTCATTTATAATAATAATAATAATAATAATAATAATAATAATATAATATAATATAAAAATAAAAATAATAATGATAACAACAACAATAACATTTTTTGTTAGTACATCAACTTTCTCCTAGGTTCAATGATAACCCCCCCATCAGATTCTCTTTTTTTTCCTTTCTCAGAACAACTTGATAATGGATAATGGAAATAGCCATTTCTGATGTTTACCTCATATAAAATATGTTTATATTTTTATTCCTGGTTTTGGATTGCTTTGTTAACACTTTGTGTGTACAAAGGAAATCGATAAACCTTTAAAACCTTTTAGCTTCTTCCTCTTTCCTTCCAGTCTATTCACAATACTATTTCTGTTGGAATACAGATAACTCAGGTTGCTTTTCCTCCATTTCAATCGTCAGTTCACCTTTTATGCTATTTTCCTCAGTTTGACTGAATTTCATCTGCTATTTTTCTAGAAATATTGATTTTCATATGGCTTTTCTTCTCTTCCCATCCTTTTCTTTTGCTTTTAATGTGACAGTGCTTCACAACATGTTAATTATACAAAGTACCACAGGATACTCTGTTGCTTTCGTTCCTAAAGGATGATTGCACTGATTGCTTTTCTCGTGGATGTCATCGTTTTTTTATCAACTTGACACAAACCTAGACATACTTGGGATGATGAAATCTCAGTTGAGTGATTTTCTGCATCAGACTGGTCTGTGGGCATGTCTGTGGCCTGTGGGCATGTCTATGGCCTGTGTGCATGTTCTGTGGGGTCACTTTTGTGACTGTTAATTGATATAGGAGGGGCAAGCTAACTGTGGACGGAACCATCCCTGAGCAGGTAGACCTGGGCTATAATAAGAGAGGTATCCGAGCAAGCTTTGTATCAATAGTACTGCTCCACGATCTCTACTTCAGTATGTGCCTCCCAATTCCTGCCTTGGCTTCCCTTAGTAATAAGCTGTAGTTTGTCAGTCAGATTTGCCCTCCAGTTTGCTTTGGACAGTGTTTACTACAGCAACAAAAGATGAACTAGGACAAAGATCAAGCAGTTCATTGATAGTGTTCAGTGCAAATGTAGAAAAAATCTGAATTTATGCTTTAAGTAATTTGTCCTGTTGGCTGAGCTGACTTTAGGACTCTTTGCCATTTAAAGTTCAGTTGACATTAGTAGGTCATGTTTCTGGATTGTCTGTCCTGGGTTTGTCTTTCCTTATCACAGTATACCTTTCAATGCTTCAAGTACTTTTTCTTGTATTTCAAGGGATTGTTTTTAATTGAACTCTAACTCTCTAATGACAATTGTCATCCTGCCTTAGATTTCTTCTAAACTACTCTATCTTGGGGTAGTTGGGCCATTATAACATAAATAGCATATACCTAGTAGCTCATAACAGAAATTTATTTCTGGGGCTGGTAAATCCCAAATCAGGATGCTGGTGCGAAGCTGCTGTCGAGTTTAGGAATGGCTGACTTTTTGCTATGTCCTTGCACAGTTGCAGGGTGAAGAAACTCTCACTGATCAGTAGAGAGTAGAGTTGAACATGCGTATCTGTGGAAGCACCAGCATCTAGACTGTAACACAGGTCACGTATGTGTTCTATGTGTTGCTCTGTCTACTTTCCCTGTTGCCTATGTCTGTCATCTAGTCTGTATTTTTTTTTTCACTTAGTTGCTTTCAGTTTTATTTGCTAGCTTTCAGGAATCCTGCTCTCTTTTTCATCAATATTTTGATCTTGTATTTTTATCTTCATTTGGGTGAGTTTTTCCCCCTACAACTGCTTAGTAGCTCATATTTAAAGACTTTCTGTTAATTTTTATTCCTTCTTGGTTTTCTTTTTATAAAGTCAGATGTTCGGCTTGCTTTCTGAACAAGCAACATTTTTTTTTTTTGATTTTTCGAGACAGGATTTCTCTGTGTAGCCTTGGCTGTCCTGGAACTCACTCTGTAGACCAGGCTGGCCTCGAACTCAGAAATCTGCCTGCCTCTGCCTCCCAAGTGCTGGGATTAAAGGCATGTGCCACCACTGCCCAGCCAACAAACGACATTTTGAGCAGAAATTTCATCTTTTCTGTGGTTTATCTCCTCATTCTTCCTCCGTTTCTTAGATAGTAGTTCTGTCACACACAAGCTTGTTTAGTAATATTGTCTCTGGCTTAAGAGGGTTCAACCTGTGACTTGTTGAGGTTCACTGCTATAAAAGCGCCATGCACCCAGTTTGAAAAGATGGTTTGAATTTGAATGGGAATCTTTTCATTAGGCTAGCCATAGTGAGTATGATGTACTCGATGCTGGGCAGCAGCCAATGGAGCTCCAAGTCAGCTATGAGATCAGGAGAGTGAGTAACTGACATCCGACAGTGTGCTGCATGTGTGTGCTGAGCTATGATGGTGATAGGTTAGCTGCACAGAATGTATTTTCATGATTTGATAGTAGAGATGTGTGGTGGCTTTGGCAAGATGTCATTCAATTATGAACTGAGCAGCATGAGAAATCAATATGGAATGAATTGGGGATTTCTACTTTGAGAGCCAAAATAGCATCGGTGTCTATGAGCTGGGAAGGGTCAAGCCTTTCCCTTTACATCCTTTCTCATGAGTTCTGCAGAGGCAGAGGCTCACTCCTAACGGACTCCTTTGCTCACCTCCTCACATGCATCTGTTCCTGTCTGTAATCTGTCTTCTTGAATGTTTATGTGATTCCACCTCTTTCTAATCTGTGTCTGAGGGTGGCAGCACTTTTCCCCACCCAGCCCATTAGCATCTTCCTCAAGCTTCATATAGGATAGGTAATGATGTCATCCTCTTTCATTCTTTGACTTCTTGTCCATGGTGGTCCATTATTGCTGGTATTTTCTGAGACCGGTCATAACTTAAGTGTTTAAGTATTTAATCTCATTGTTTACTTATTTCTTTTACTTTCTTTTGGCTTCTGTCAGACCTCTGTTGACAGAATTTTGTCACATACAGTCACACACACACACACACACACACACACACACACAAACTAGCTTGAGCTCTCAAGGTGCCATTGATGTTGAGAAATGTGTTTGTCAATATCTGACGAAGTCTTCAATGGAAAGACCAACTTCACTGCCATTTTTAAAAATAATTTCTCTGGAATATTTCTGCCCACTTTCGATTGCTTTGGTGAAGGAAGTATAGGATATTTAATCCCTTGATGACATGTCCACTATAAAAGGGAAAATTTGATATTTTCTGACTTTGTACACGTTATCATTATTTTTGAATTGATGCCAATGTGTGCAACTTAACATGAGTTACACACTGCTGATTACAACATCAACTAAAATTTAGAATGGTAAGATATAACAGCATTTTGTCTTCCCCACCTTAAATCATGGTCAGTATTATTTCTAATTTTCTATATTCCTAATTTCCACGTTCCTGGGGTAATTGTAGTATATTACTATAAAGTACTAGACTATAGACTTTTGTAAGAAAAGTGCTCCTTGCTGTGACATCATAAGCATAACATGTTATTACAGCCAGGGGTAAAAAGTACTGTATGTCTAGACATAATCACACAATTAGACACCTGTCTGTCATCAGTGTGTCCATCAATCAGTCCTCTAGGCACTCACCTATCAATTGTCTTTCCGTTTATATTGTCTAAAGTCATTTACTCAAATTCAGGAAGTCTTGAACCCTTATAAGCTGCTTGCGCTCCAGTGGAATCAAGTAATTCTTTGAATTTTGGAAACCTAAAATTGGCAGATTTTGAATGGCCCTTGCAACTATGATAAACACTTGAGGAAAAGGATGCTTGCACCAAGAGAAAAACACAATTGCAGTCTTTGGTAGCCTTGTGGTTTTCTGGTTTTCATGGTTTCTTTTTTCCCTTTAAATATCTGCTGTGTGCATATGCAAAGAATCTTGTAAATATTAACATTTTATAAGGAAAATTACTTCTGTCATCTTAGTTTCTTTCTTCAAGTTACTTGTTTGTTTCAACAGAAAGAAAAGTATTTTTTTTAATATTGTTTAAAAAGTCTATACTTTTTAAAGGGTTAAATAAAGCCCAGAGTTTGGATCATGACACAGTCTTGAGTGCAAACGTAGCACAGGGTAGAGAAAGGATTATGAACTTGGTAGTATTAAGAATGGAAAGAAAGCGGCGCCTTGAGAACATAAAAGTAAATGAATATAGACAGCTCCACACCAGAGCCTGGATAGTGCTTGGAAAAGTATCACCTTATCTAGATAAAATGACCCGTGAATAGGATCCATGAAAGTCGAGCTTTTTTCATGTGAGTTTACTTGCTCACTTGAACTGTTGTCTTCTTTGTCAAAGCATAGATCAGCTTTCTAACAGAGGTGTGAAGCATGGCAAGCTTATGTCAATCTCTGAAACACTTTCAGTATAATTTAATCAGGGAAATAATTAATGTGTATAATAGACTTCTATTTAAATTTGCTCTTAATGGTGCAATTTCTTATTTGTTAACTTTTGTGGCATAATTTATTTTTGTCAAGACTAAAAAAAAATGTCATAACCAGCTGGCACTATAATTGCTTTTAGGAAAGGCACTGTGTCTGGGGATAAAAACTTGATAAATCATTTAGAATGAAAGGTGAGAGACTTGGAGGATTGTAGCCCTGGCAACAGGTTAAGGTGTTCTGCATGAGAAAGCACAAAATGTTTATTCTAAAGAATTGTAAAACAAGGGAATAGAGGGGCTAACAGAATCTTGAAAAATTATTTGTTACAGTACCTAACATTGAGACTTTGGACCTAGGATACCATTAGCACATTGAAACACAACTCTCTCTCTCTCTCTCTCTCTCTCTCTCTCTCTCTCTCTCTCTCTCCTCTTCTCCCTCTCCCTCTCACCCTCCCTCCTTCCCTACCTCTCCCCCTTCCCCCTCCCTCTTCTCTTTTCCATTTAACACAAGATAAAATTTCTAACCATTTTAAATTCCTAACACTGTGTTGTGAACTATAGGTACCATGGTCTATAGTAGGTGCCAAGATCAACTTCTAGAACCTTAGTTTTAACTACTGAACAACTCACCACTATCCCTCTTCCTCCCATGCCAATCACCATTATATTCCTATCTCTGTAAGTTTATTGATTTTATTAATTCTTAAATAACTATATTGTGTATATTTATAGCATGCCGGACCTTGTTATAGGATACATGTAGCTAGAGAAATGTTTGCCATTGTAAAGCAAATAAACAGATCTAACAATTCATATGTTCTTCCCTCTATTCAAGAACAACTAAATCTACACAT
This sequence comes from Grammomys surdaster, assembly GCF_004785775.1. Lineage (NCBI taxonomy): Eukaryota > Metazoa > Chordata > Mammalia > Rodentia > Muridae > Grammomys > Grammomys surdaster. The sequence continues at coordinate 8,981,814 of NW_021604630.1, read as the reverse complement.
TCATCAGAAATACAAAATCCACTCTGATTACCCTCAGTCTCCATGCCGTGCTCCAGACTGTCTCTGGACGCATTCATCTTATATATCTGCTATGTGCTGTTGCCACAACTACACCTCACTGTTTCTCCCTCCCTGCTATTTCTGGTTTTTGTCTTCTATTTCTGTTTATTTGGATATTTTATATTTTTATGTAAGTGAAATCATGATTATTTTTTTGGTTCTATTTCTTGCTTAGCATAATGCTTTCTAAGTCTAACTATGCTATATGGCAAAATCTCTTGAATTTTCTCAGTTTTTGGTTCATTGAGCATTTGAAATAATGCAATTTTGATCATATTCACCCTCTCCCCTAACTCTGCCCAGACCCACCCACTCCTCTTTCCTACCCCTTATGAAGTACTATTTGTGCTGTGCATATATATACTCTTGGGTGTATGGCTACCCACCAGACCACACCCAACTGATTAAGAACCATCCTTTAATAAAACTGACTCTCCATCTCTCAGCGGCAATTAGTGGCTAGCTCTTTAGATAGTGGTAAGACTTCATACTCACTTCCACTCTCCATGACAGAATTTTGTCTGGTTTGAGCTTGCCTAGGTCTTGTGCATGCTGTCTCAAATATTGCGAGTTCATATGTGCAACTGCCCTACTGTGTCTAGAATATATTGCTTTCTTGTAGTCATCCACTATCTTTGTCTCTTAAAATACTTCTGCCTCCTTTTCTGTAATGAGCCTTGAGTCTTGGGGATAGGGGTTAATTTAGTTTTCCCACTTAGAGTTGAGCATTTATCAGCTCTTTGGATGGCCGTGGAACTGTGTGTTAATCTCTATTATTGCCAAAAGAAGCTTCTCTCATGATGGTTGAGAGCTGCACTAATTTGTAGATATAATAACAAATCATTAGGAGTCAGTTTAATACTATATCCTTATAGCAGAGTTAAAAATAATAGGTTCTCATATCTAGTCTCAAGTTCCTGGCCCAGATAATATGCCAGATATTGGTTTCAATTTGTGGATTAGGAAGACCTCTTTCTTTTCTTTAGAGATAAATATTACTCAATTTGGTACATATAAACACAATAAAGCTTCTTAATTCATTCATCAGCTGACCAGTTATTTTTATAGCTCGACTATTATGAATGAGGTGAGTGAACATGGCAATGAAGATATTTTTACATTGTTATGATTATATTTACATGGGTATATGGCCCAAGGAGGTATTTACAGATTTTATAGTAATTCTATTTTAATATTTTCATGTAATAAATAGATATTCTACATAACTACTAGCAGGATACAGGAGTTTACCTCTCTCTAGCTTGTCCTTGACTATTGTTAGATTCTGAACCTTGATGTTCATTATTGTCAGCTTTGTGAGACCATGTCCCAGAGTGGCTTGGGTGTGCATTTTCCTGGTAATTGAGAACTCAAAGCTAGGACAGGGAAGTAGGCTCAGATATCTTGATCATCCTGATGAGCCCTTAGAAACAGTGATCATGGGACTTTGTTTATTGCCTTGCTTGTTCTTTGACTATCTGTGTTTATTGTCTTGCTTGTTCCTTGACTACTTGCATCTATTATGTTGCTAGTTCCTCAACCTAGAACTGACCTTAATAGTTGCATGTAATTGAAAATGGTATAAAAGCAGATTGGGAAAAAAAAAGAACTCAAAGAATAAGGAAGCTTTAGTGCATATCTGGGTTTTATTCTTTTATACAATCATCCTTTTACAAAATCATAGCTATTTAGGATTTAAAATCAAACACAGAGTTTTAAGATAGTAATTTTAATTTTACTAAATACAACATATCATTGTTTTTCCAAAGTTGTAGAAGTTTTTGTATCAGACATCAATAGCATTGCTGAAGCCTACATCAGTATCTCAGATTCTTTATAACAGATCATTTCATAGCAGAGATAGTTTGTGCCATTTCTGTATTTTGGGGACAGGCTGCCCTCAGACTATCATATACAAGAGGTGTCCTTTTGACAACCATCTGCCAGTTCCCACAGGTTGTCACTGTAGTGCTTAAAATTTGACTCAGCTCTAGTGACAGGACTTGTTTTTTTTTTTTGTGCTTTGGTCACTTTTTAGTTATAGAATGATTGTCAACCATCCTTACAGGACACTCTTGGTAATGTTGACGTTGCTCCTATTCCCCTTCCATCCGTCTCTGTGGAGAGAGGCAGCACTTGATGTGAACAATATATGCTTGTGACAGCAGATGCCCTGATCCTAAACATTGCAGAGTTGCTCTGTCACATTGTTCAATATCTGTAAACCTTCTTCATTATAGAAAGAGGAGGCAAGCAACAGATTTGGACTCTAAGTTTGCCTCCGTGTACACATTATATTTTTTATTAGCTAGTCCTTAACTTATGTAAGTTGGGAACTTTTATTGAGATGCTCAGGAGACTGCTGTGCAACCTCATCTTTCTGGTAAAACATTAGAGTCTGGCAACTCTAACCAAACAGGACAACAGTCAGCTGAAGATCCTCCATGAGAAGGGTGTCAATTATGTACGTGAAAATAAGAAATTGACTTTCTGATTCAGAAAATGATAGAAGTAGAGTGTTTGGCTTTGTCGTTTGGTTGTGTAGATTATTTAGAAAATGTCGTGTTGAGCCATGATGATATTCAAGCTAATACTGATTGCTTGTGGCTGAACTGTCAATGAAATCACATCTGTGTTTACTTTTTGTTGTTATGGCTACTATCTGACTCTATTAAACGAAGTATGAAGGAAAATCAGTGTTGATGGTAAGGAAAGTTGTGTCAGCATTAGGACCTGGTAGATTAGGGAAGTAAGTGGAATGGGCATGTAGATCTGAAGATCCAAGTCTCCCCTGCCAACTTTCAATTGTTCCTGCTCCAGTCTTAAAGATGGTGACGGCTACTCAGTGCCAGGGTGTCTTCAATTTTGCAAGTCTATCATCCAGTGCAATTAAAACTATACATCCATATCTATTCTCAAACAAGAGAAGTGTTGATTTTACTTTTAGTGATGGTGTTTGGGTGCTGTCCCACAAAACGGTGCAACAGAGCATGACAGGAAGCTGTGTCACTTGGGTTTGCTGTTATTGATGCTGATGATGTTTTCATTTGTCTTCTGTATTACTGTTATCTGTGTTTAATACTTTTATGTTTTAAGATTTTAATGTAATTACACCATTTTTCATGTCTTTCCATATACCCTCTTTACTCTTTCAAGTTCATTTTTGATGTAAATATACTTGTAGTGTCTGTGTGTATTTGTTAGCATGTGAGTACATGCATATGTGTGTGCACATGCCTGAGAGGCCAGAGGTGGCTCTTAAGTGTCTTCATTAATTTTTTTTTTTGAGATGGGTGCTTTCTCTGAACCTGGAACACACTGGTTGGCAACACTGTCTGGTCAATGAGCTCCAGGGATCTCTGTGTTGCCCTTTTCTGGTATTTACATGGACAAAGAGAACCAAACCCAGTGTCTTGTCTTTATTTGGTGATCACTTTACCTGTGCCTGGGAATAACCCAAATGTTTGAAAAGCCATAGTTGGGAATTAGCAGTCTGGAAACAGATTGCCATGGTTACTGTGTATAAAACGCTATGCTTAGTGCTTCCTTGAGTCTTGTGCATGGGTGTGTGTGTGTGTGGATTTAGATATTTTTATTCTAGTTTAGTTAAGGCATAAAAATCTTTTTCCATCAGTCAGAAAAAAAAATGAAAATGACTCTAGTGTCTTAGAAACATGATTACTTACATTCTTTATTTTAACAGATACTATGCTGCTGAGAATTCCCTGTGTGTGTGTGTGTGTGTGTGTGTGTGTGTGTGTAGTGAGCTACTTAGAAAATTAATCTGGTTATAGAGGAAACTGTCAGCCCTACGTTTCTTATCTGATATTGTGTTTGAATTTACTCTTTTTTATCATATACTATTAACAGAGCAATAGGCACGTTATGAATGAGAATTTTCCATCACCAACTAGTCTTTAGTTCTTGTTTCAAAAAATGAATCAAACTAGGTTGACTAGGATCATATGTGGTCTAGAGTCTGTTTTTATTTGATTCAGGCATATCATTTATAAACAAATTCTCTAATGCACTGAAGTCACTCAGTGCATGCCTATGCTGCTTCATGCTTTACTTCAGCATGCACTCTGCCCCACAAATACTGTGTCTTCCAAAGACGTCCAAAATGCTTGCATCAAGGTTTGTTTATTACAACCCAAGTCCTTACTCTCTGTGATAGTCATTGTACACAATTGCTTGATTAATTTTATCTCTCGCAGAAAAATAATGCCAGTGGAGAAACATATCTTAGACATAACCAACTTAGAAACCTTTATGAAGAGATATGTGTATAATTTTAAGAACAACCCTTTCTATTACTGGGCATAGTAGCACATGCCTTTAATTTTAGCTCTAAGGAGCCAAAGGAAGGGGTATTTTAAGCCAACTTGGGCTGAATAGTAAGATACTGACCTGAGACAATAAGACCAGTAGCAATAAGCATTCAAATTGAGAGAATGTACTTTCACAATAGTCTGGATTGAATATTTTATATCAAGAAAAATAATCATAAAAATAAGACAAGAACCTGTTTAGTAAAAACTTTTCTACAGTGAAAATTTTCATAGAGTATATGTGTAGTTCTTTCTATTTATATTCATAGGGGAGGGCCTGGCTGTTTCAACCAATTATCCTTAATAACTTTGCTTAATGAATGATTCTTCTAAGAAAGGATATTTATATGTAGATGACCTGATAAAACATCTATCACTTGAATCAAATAGTTTGATTAGTTTTCTGTGATTGGTAGCTGATATTATTTTTCTTACAAAACTGTAGTCTGTAGTAATTATAAAACTTGGTCAAACTGGTTAAATATATCTTATCTACTGTGAACTGACTTTGGAGTAGTTTTAGATATATTTTCTTCTTTGGTATTCTTGTAGGTTATTGCCTAAAAGTCAGAGAAATAAGAAGTGTCTTCAGCACCTTCGTATAATATTGTTCCCATGTCTTCATCACAATTACCTTTGCTGAGAAGAGAGAAATACTCAGAAAATCAAAGGGATAGTAGATGGTATATAGTAATTCTGTAGGTGCTATGTGAAGCTGGGTGTCCATTTGTGTTCCTTTATGAGAAGCTCTCTCAAGCCTGAAATAAATTCTCAAATTGAGCTGTGGAAAGCAAGTACATTCTGAAGGGGGAGGGGTGGAGAGATTGGTATTTTATTGGTCAATTCTCATTTCATATAACATGTATTGCCTCTATGACTAAAACATCTGGCAGACTTCACTTAAGGGAGGAAGGGCTTTCTGCAGCTCATAATCTCAGTCACCATGTCAAGTTAGACATAGCAGCAATCATGAAGGCAGGCATGTGTGCTGACAGCACTTCACATCATGGGGGAACAAAGGATCAAAGTGTGGCTGGAGGTGCTGTGCCTAACCTTTGAATGCCTACTTCTATCAGCTGGCCCTCCATTTCTAAAGCTTCTACAGCTTCATAACACAGGGCCACAGCTGGGGAACATGATTTCACATCAAGTGCATCTGGAGGGCATTTGAGATTCAAATCATAAGACAAAGAAGTATGGACTTTTGACAGCATAAAGTTGTTACCTAATTATTAGAAAGGCCTCAGTTACAATGCGTTAACTCTTCCATTAAAGCCAAATGAAGGATGCTTCTTTCATTTAAGCATTGATGGGCAGAGGGAGACACTTGCTACTGGGGCATGAACACCTGAACATGAGCCACAGTCATTGGGATCTGTGTCAGCACTAGAAGAGACGGTTGACAGGATAGAAAGGACATAAGACAGTATGGTGTGTGTGTGTGTGTTTTTGTGTGTGTGTGTGTAGTCAAAACACATCAGATACATGGTGAAAATGTCAAAAAACAAATTCAGTTAATAAAAAAATTATTTTGGACTATAACAGATTATATATGAAGTTCCAGCCTCTAGGTTTGTGATTTTTAAGTGATTTTTATTGAGTCTTATTTTGGGGGATGATTTAGTTTGACAAGAGTATATATACAAATACACACGCACACATATAGGATATATATGTATACATTCTTTCTTATGGGTATAAGAGCTATATGTTGTGTGTGTTTGTGTACTGTACTATGGAAAGCTGTCTATACATTTCTGGTTTTGAGTCCATGTTTTAAATGTTAGAAAACATCTAATAAATTACCAATATTTCCAGTTTCTTGCTCTTGGTAGTTTCCGTAACACTTGCCTCATATTTCCGTTGCTGCGTATATCAATGTGTATTTCAATGACTTGATTACTTCAGGAACCAATGTTCCTACTGGCTTTAGAATGTTTAGGGTATCACTTTTTAAAAAAATTCCAAGTAACTGGCACACAATGGGAGTGGCATGAACATTGGAGGGAAAACTCAAGCCTTTAAGAGGAAACATGGAACACTTCAAAATGCTGCGAGCACTAATTCAAAAAAAGGAAGCCAGCAGCTCCAGTAAAAAGGAGGAGGGCTGAGCTATAGAAGCTGGATGCAAGGATGACATCCGGGATGTGGCTTCTCTCATCTCCTTTGTTTTAGCTTTTGATTGCTCAACGATCTGTCAACAAGATCATTCCTTTATCAATATATTTCTCAGGAGTCAAGGAAGGCTCTCCAAGGAGAAGGACTACCTGGGGCTGATCTTGGTGGGCAAATATGCTTATTTTGATGGATGGATCCAAGATGTAGAACTGATAGAGAGAAGGTGGCAGGGTGTGGTGGGGGTGTGCTTTGCTCCACCAAATCACATATGACTAGAAATTGCAACCAGACAGCAATCTGTGAAGCTAGCAATAGGAGTTCCTCCGTCTGGTGCCTGCTGTGGATGTCTGGCACCCAGCAGCGCCAGATTTGGTATAAGTGGGGCTTCTGTTTAGGAAACTGTGCCAGTTTTTTTCTTTCTTTCTTGAAAAGTAGATTCTGGCTTTTATTTCTATATTTGTGTATGGGGCAAAAAAAGTCCTTAGAATTACAACTGTGTTTATTATATCCAAAGCATTAGATCTTGGCTGGTTTTCTACAGATTATTATGATCCTGTATGGATGCATCCGCTGCTGCTTTTGAGAGTCATGAAAATAGTTTTCATTCTGCAAGCTTTTACATTCTAAGTGAAGCATAATTTCTAATTCCCCTGCCCCCCTTTTTTGTACATGCATTTATGTTGGCCAATTTGGTGGTTTTTATAAAACCTGTATTATTATTATTATTATTATTATTATTATTATAGGTTATTGTCTTTCTTCTTTTTGATCCTTTGAACTGTTGGTGTGTGAGAACAACACCTTCTACCAAGTAACCCTTGGTCCTTGACCCTTGTCCCTCTGATGAGTATCATCTTTTTCTCCTCAGGAAAGTACAATCTGTTTTCACACCTTTCCTTGCTTCCTGGCTCTCCCTTGAACACTGAAGCAGCTGCACTTTCTTCCTTCTTTTTATTACTTTAGATTCAATCTAGGAGCCTTTTTATCTGTGTTGGAAACATGTGAATCTCTATCCTAACCTCCTCCCTCCCAGACTTTTTAAAACATTGAGTCTCTAATATTGTGTTTTCCAGAATTCCTTCACAAAGTCAATTTAAAAATATTTTTCATCACTGGACAGCTTTGTATGTAATAGATAGTGGTCAAAAATAAAGAGTGAGTCTGGGGATATGGCTCAGCAATACAGAGTACTTGCCCAGTATGCTTCAGGCATAGGATCCATCCCGTACCACCCCCCCAAAAATAAGGAAACAATATGATGCAATCTAAAGTTTGCCTTTATCCTTCCATTCACTGTTAATAGCACAAAAGCTGCATCTTTGCCCAAGTGGTCCATTGAGGAAATGTTCTAGATCCTTAAATAGCACTTTCTGTTTCTCAAAAGCATCTCATTAAATAGTCTTCATTGCCAGAGTAGCACATAGTTTACTCTCTGGATTCAACAATAGTTCAAATCATCTTTTGCCCTTTACCACCGTTCAAAGCCTTCTATGCCATGTCTTTTAGTGCCAAACCTATTAGTCACTTCCCTGTCCAAGGCCCTGCAGAGCCTTGAGACAGAAGCAGAAGCTCACTAGTGTGAGGTGCAGAGTCTTGTCATCTGGTAGCCTCTTCTGTGGCAACTGCTCAAAACTCTGTACTGAATAATTAACCTGTAACTAGTATTACCTCTGTTTACTATGGCGTGTCACTACTATTTCCCATGAGTATTTTCTTTAGCCTACAATTTCCCTTTACCTCTCCATGATTTGGATAAGTATCCCTCCTAGGCCCTCCAGAGGCCCATGCATACAGAGTTCTGTCTGCCCATCTGTGGTGCTGTTGGGAAGTGGTAAACTCTTTAGGAAATGGAGCCGAGTGTAACATCAGTGTGGACAGGACCTTGAAGGTGATAATGGGACCAGGCATTGTCTTCTTCCTGCTTTGCCAGTATTAGTGAATAGAAAGACAACTTCTGTGTACTGTGATGTTCTGTGGCAGCATAGACCCCAAACAGTATGGCTTGAACATTGGACTAAAAGCCCCCCAAACAGGCAGAACTGTGATTCAAAAGACATGGAAAACTAACTAAAACAATGTCTCTCCCTTCAAAGAATGGACTCCCGATGGCTCTTCAATATCAAATATCTGTCACTGCCTTTATGTCTCATTTGCATGTTACTTGTCTGTGTTAATGTAGTCATTGGGCATCCTCCGATTACTACCAAACCGCACTATTAGTGTTAGTTTACTGTTCCTACAGTAGGCAGAGTACACAGGCTTCTATCATAATGTTGGTTGCAGATACTCTGGATCAATGAGTAAGTTCATCTAAGAAATATTTAATCGTTCTTAAGTATTCTCTGCATTTTAATTCCTTATTCAACCTTGATAGCTTTAAATTATACTCGCAGCCTTGAATATTGATTCTTAGAACACTATCACGTTCATTATTGACTATACATTTAGATGTATAACAAGACACATTGACTCATAAGCTACATGAATAGTGGCCCAAACTCAGTAGCAAACAAAGCTGTAATATTTTTGTATATCAGATGCCTCTGTTGTATATCCTCATTTTATTTTTAAAATTCTGTTGATTCATTTTTGTTTATGAATGAATGTATATGTGCATGTTCTTGTGCATGTGCGTGCATGCATGTGTGTGTGCATGTGTATGTGTGTGTGTTTATGTGTATACAGACATGTGTCTTTTACAGCATGCAAGTATGGAACCCAGAGGACAGCTCTTGGGGGCCATTTTTCCCCCAGTCATCTTGTGGGAGGGATCAGGGCTCTAACTCAAGTTCACATGGATAGAGACATCAGTGCTCTCTGAGCCATCTCTTAGGAATCTTTGTTTTTAATGAACATGTTTGTTAATTTTTGCATACTCTTAACATGTAAAATGGAAGATATTTAGAGATTACAATGTGGTATTTCAGCATGTGTTTAAGCATGTACTAGTCAAATGAGGCAATTAGTGTTTCCATTTCTTTTTTATTTACGTTTAGAATTCTTTTAGATCCTTTTTATTAGTTCTTCACAAATTATATACTAGTCTGAAATAAACTCAATACAGAAAGACAAATGCCACATGTTACCTTTAACATGTATACCTGAATGTTGAATAGTGATTATTAGCGGTTGGGCTAGGTAAAGGAGAGGGGAGGTAAAGTCCTCCGAAGAACACTAACCAACTACGCATTGACTAAGTCTGAGAAAATGTGGCTTTGCCCTTATGTGGTCAGTGAATGCTTAGACACAGGTAGATGGAAGATGAGTTCTAATTTTCCACAGCACATTGAAATACTGCTGCTCCAATTTGTTTCCATAGATGTTAAACTGGTAACTTTTACTCTAATATTTTCTTTCTTTTTGAGTTTTATACATGATATTTGAGCTACCTTCAACTATTGCTGTGATAAAACACCTTGAGTTTATTTCATTATATAGCTTCTAGTCAATCATCCAGAGAAGGCGGGGCAGGGACTTAGGCAGGGCAGGAAACTAGAAGCGGAAACAGATGCAGAGGACATGGAGGGATGTTGCTTACTGGTTTGTTCTCTATTAGTTGCTCATTCTGCTTTATAATAGAGCACAGGACCACCTATCTAGATGTAGCAGCCTTCACCATGGGTGGGGTCCCCTACATCAATCATCAGCCAAGAAATGTCTTACAGGGTTGTGAGCAGGCCAATCTGGTGGAGGCGTTTTCTCAACTGATGTTTTCCTCTTTCTAAGTAAATGACTTTAACTAGCATTGAGTTGATCTAAAACTAGCCAGCACAATCTATTCCATCAGCTGAATATACAACCACATCATTATTCAACCAGAACCTTTCCTTTCTCCTTTGTCCCCATGATGGAACATTAATATTGATAGCACAATATGAAACATTAATAACTTAAAATGAAAAGTTAAAAGTTCAGCCCCTTTAAAACACCTAAAGTCTCTGTCAATGTTCAGTCTCTCCAAAATTCCAAAGTCTCTTTAAAAATTCAAAGTCTTTTAACTCTGGGCACAATCATGATCACCAAAACAAAACCAAAGTTCCACAGTATAAAGAGATCAGTGTTTGATGTTTGGGATCCATGCATGATCTTTTGTGCTCCAAAGGACTTTGGAACAATGCCATTTCTTCAGTTCTGCTATCTGAAGTGGACACAGCTTTTCTCCTAGGCTTTCCACAGTAACATCTCCAAAATGTTGGAGTCTCTGCTATATCCAGGCTATACCTTTACCAATAAACCTTCTTGGTCTCTCTGTGGACTCTAACTTGCCACATAGATCTAAACCTTAACTTCTCTCCATGACCCCTTCTATCCTGGGGTTTCTGATACAAATAAGACTATAATTTCACCAATAGCCTCTCCTGGCTTCTCTTCAGGGACTGTAGGCTTGCCACATAATGCTAAGTCTCAACTGCTCTCTTTAACCCCTTCATGCCTCTAAAACCAGCACCATCTGTGTGACTGTTTTACTACTAAGTTACCTGCCAGCATGAGATGCTGCCTAGGTCCCTTCTGTATCACATGCTGTAAGTACCAACCCCAAAGAAATAGTCTCATATTTATGCTCCTCAATGGTCTTGCTTTCTTCTTAATCATTGCTGATTATTCAGCTCCGGCTAACCTATATTATTTGTCACAGTAAAGCGAAGACTCCAGTGGTGCTAGTCGCTTGTTAATCTAGGTATATTCTTCAGCCCCAGCCCTATAGATTCCTATTTCAATATATGAGTACTGTATTTATATCATTTCCACCCTCCTTCTGCCCCATCCAATTCCTTCAGCATCCTTCCACTCCCTCCCAAGTTTATGACCTCTTCTTTATTATTATGAAACATACACACATATATATATATATATGTATGAGTGTGCACGTGCATGCACATACACCCCCCCCACACACACATATGCAAAAATCCCCTGAATTTACTTAGTTTTGCTCACATGTACATGTGTTTAGAGCTAGCCACTTAGGATTGAGTAATTTTTCAGGGATTCACCTTGGAGAAACTGACTCTCACTCTCTCAGCAGCCACGGATCGCCTGTAGCTCTTCATGGAAGGGTAGGGCCTTGTGAAATTTCTGTTATCAATGTTAGCATGTTGACTGGTATGGTCACTATGCAGGTCTTGTTTTGGCAATCACATTGTTGAGAGTTTATGGGAATTAGATCCCCTTTAAAGTTCAGCAAGAAGGTGCCAAACCCGCTTCAGGGTCTGACTGATCAATTTAAATGCAAACCAATTCAGTAGCTGGGTTATAGAGGGACATATTATGGAAATTTTCAGTAATAGGATCTTTTTAAAACTAATAAGGAAATATTAATAGTTGGTAATCTAATGATAACCTTTTGTTTTTAATATCGGTCCTGAGACATGAGTTGTTTTAATGAAATTTATAATATGAGAGCTAATATAAACAGAATGTATTTTGATTTAAGCTTACATGTTAGGTTTGTTATTAGCATTTGTCATAAGGAATATTTGTGGATTTGCAGTGTATTTGTCATTTTGAGTCTTAAAAGAGCAAACTCTGTCCATTTGACTACAAATACAAAAATAACACATGCATGGTACACTTAACAAAAGCTCAGGTCTTACCTGCCTTGTGTGATAAGGCAAATCAACCCAGTGTGAGCAGAGGATTTGTGGAACTTTCTAGCCATGTGTTGTTGCTGATACATATCCATATATGCATATACAAATACACATATATATAAATATACACACATAAACACATACGTATATGCATATACACACATATACACATATACATACATATATACATATACATATATACATATACACATACATATGCACATACATATACATGTATACATACATAAACATATACACATGCATTATATGCATATGCATCATATACATATATACCTATACGTACATGTAAACACACACACATGCACATGCACACAAACACTGTGAGAGCCCCATTTAGCATGAGATAAATAACATGGAAACACAAGTACCCCATTGTAATCAGCTTTTCTGTAATACTTTTTACCATGTTACTGTGGCATGAATACTCGATCCCCAAATATACACGTGTGAAAATTCTGACCCCCTAGGATGGTATTATGAGAAGGTAGTATGAGCATTTAAGAAAGATGAGGTCTGGGACCTAGAGTGATGATTTCATTGCTAAAGAGCACATGTTACTCTTGCAGAGGAACCCAGTTTGGTTTCCAGTACCCACATGACAGTATACAACTATCTAAAATTTAGGCCCAAGGGAATTGACATTCTCTTTTGACTTCTGCAGACACCAGACATGTATGTGTTATACATACACACATGCAGATAAAACACTTGTACATATAAATCTAAAAAGTTTTTTTTCTTTTTTTTTTTTAAATAAGGAGTTTGGTGTGATGTTCCTTTGTCACTGGAAACATGCTCTTGATGGGGGTTGTAGGATTCTGATTCCTCTGTCTTTGGGTGTGATTTATAGAAACATTTTATTTTGTTTTATTTTTCATTATGTGCATATGAGTGTGTGTGTGTATGAGTGTGTGTATGAGCGTGTGCTCATGCACACACATCATTGCAAGTACCTGAACATTCCAGAAAGGGTATTGGATTCTCCTAGAGTTTTAATTACAGGTGGTTGGAACTAGCTGACATAAGTACTAGAAATCAAAATGGAATCTTCTGTAAGAACAGTGTTTTCTGTCAACCACTGAGCCATCTCTCTAGCCCTTGTCTTTGCTTCTTCACAATGCTTTGCTCCATTGTACGTTCTTGCCTTGATACCCCATTCAAGCCAGAAGTTCAAAGCCCCAGGACCCTTAGTTTTAGACTGGAACCTCTGATACTATGAACCAACATACACTTTTCTCCCTAGAAGCTAATTGCTTTAGTTATATTCTTATAGTTAGAAAAAGCTGACCCACACATCTTTTAAATACATACTCTCTCTTTCATTGCCCACCTATGGTGTAGTCTTATTTTCCTCTGTTAGAAACTGAAGACTGAGACTTGCTGAGATTAAAGGAACATTGGCCATGTACTCCCAAATGGAGGTAACATTCATAACCCTTAGAGGTCAATCAGCTTTGTGTGTTAAATACATGAAAAACCACACTTAGATGTGTTCAGGGATGTTCCTAAAGTTATATAATTATTGGCCAGGCAGGGGCAAAGTCTCAGTCTCCCTAGACCTAGTCAGTATTTGGCTGGTCAGTGTTCTTAGTAGGACTTTATGTCGTACTTATTCAACATTTAATACAAAGAATTGATAATGATTACATACATTTTAGTCAAACTTTTATAATGTGAATTAGCTCTGCAATATACATACAGCAGTAAGGTCTAACATTAAAAATACATATTCTATAGCTACTCATTTAAAATAGAAAAATCTTGGCAGGGAAGGGGTGCTGCAACTCTGCGAAGGACATTAGTCTGAAAATTAGGTGCATAGTCTGTGGGAGCTACACAATTGCTTTAGTAACAAAGCTTTACAAGACTTTGAATTTATCTGGTGATTGAATGCATCTTCATAAAAGTCTTCAGGAGCCCAAGAGAAACATGCTGTCTTCACAATTCATTTCCAGTGTGTTGGCACATGTAAGGAACTGGAGAGAGTGAAATCCTTGCCTCTCCTTGGAGTGAAGAGTCTGTTAGCTAATCCTGCCAGGCAGAACTCGATCTCGGAGAGTTTGATCCTTGGCCTTTCAAAAACTAAAATACTCTTTAAGTGCCTGCTGTTTTAACAAATTGCTTTTGATTATGGTATTGAGAAATGAAAGGGTGCCAGCATTTCTTACAACCTCAGTACTAATTAGCATTACTAATGATAACACCACTTATTTATAGATGCTCTTTGGCGAGGCAGAAGAATGAGTAACAACGCTTCCTACTAGTTGTGTGACCTTGTGAAGTCATTTTCCTTTTTGTTTTCTTTACAGTAAGCATAATATCCTCCACTCAGTTGGGCATTAGGAGATGTACATAGCAAACCCTCTGTCATTGCAAACTCGAGGTCCCAGCTCCATAACTTAATAATGTGGGTGCTTTGGAAGGTTTATAAACACACAAGCAGGGGCTAGCAAGATGGCTCAGTGAGCAATGCTGCCTGCTCTTGAGCCTGAAGACTTGATTGTGATCCCCAGGAGTAAATGGCAGAAACAGAGAAGAGACTCCTGAAAGTTGTTCTGATTACACACACACACACACACACACACACACACACACACACACACACACGCACTGTGTTTTTTTATCATAATTACTTGCCTTGTAAATATCACATGACTTTTTTTTTAAACAAATTTTGTTTGTTTTAATTCAGGGTCTCATGTAGCCCAGACTTGTCTCAGGTATATCACATAGCTGAGACTGGCTTTGAATACCTGATGTTCCTGCTTCTAAATTCCTAGGACTAGGATCACAAATGTCTACCACTGTGCCCAGCATTGATTGTTTTATTTTGTAAAATATTAATAGAGTTATTACTAAATTATCAATAAAAATATATAATAAATATATATATATATATATATATATATATATATATATGCATTTTAACTTCAGATAAAGAGAGAATTCCCAATCATTTCTTGAAATGGCCCTAAACATGTGAAAATATGTTTTCAGCATTGCGTTTTTAAAATAAAAATATGGAAATACTCTGAAAAACCTTGGCAGTTTCAAGCCAAAATTAATCCTTTCTGTAAAAGCAAATACATACATCTTTCTTACTAACATATGTTAGCTTAGATTTTCTTAAGTCCTACTTTTAATAATGGTTTTTAAATGCTTTAACCTCCTTTCTAGTTCACCACCCACCAAAGGTAGTGGAAAAGAAAGGTTATTAGGATACGGGGAAAGTGAACCTGTTTAGAATTGTTTTCTTGGAGTAGCTCTCATCTGCCTTGTTAGGAAATCAGCAGTTCAGTTCACAAAATCATCAATTTACTTCATAGGATTCAGCAGAGGTAGCCTGATCCACTCGCAAACACTTCAGGAATATACCAGGAGTCCAGTTCAGTAGTGTCAGGATAGCAAACAGGAATCAGTGGCCTGACCTAACAGAAACAGTCAGGCTTCAGCCTAATGGCAGAAGTCAGCAGGAATGATTATACCCAGCAGGGATGCCAGAAGTTCTCTGCTGTGCCACCTTCAAAGAAATGAAGATCAAGAAAGACAAAGAAGCAAAGAAATGTGGCAAAGCTAGCTATGTAAGCAAGCCTCTCTCACAGTCTGTTGAGTCCTATTTATACTCCCTCCAAACATTGCATGTCCTCTATGGGTCTTGCCTCAACACCAGAGTCTGTTTTAGGAAAACTCCACATAAGTCTGTATCAGCTGACATCACTCTGCCAGTTGGCCCAGTCCACAGAAGCTGCAAGAAGCTGCCAGAATACCACCAGTAGTTTTTTGCTGTATTTCTCTCTACGGAGTCACAACAAATAGAGCTCAGCTCTGCAATGTAAGGCAAACCAACACATACATGTCATTAGCAAAAAGTCCTTCATCATGTATCCTTTCATGTGCTTAGCAGAACATCCTTCCACCTGTGTCTGCTTCAGTAAAATACTCCTTCACCTGTCTGCCCCAGCAAACACCATCCAACACAACTGACTTTCCAAAGAAATCATAAATTTCCACTTCGAGTATACAATTTTTTTTTTTACTTAAAATTTTACTTTAATTGTTAATGGTAATAAAGTTGTATGCATATGGGAGAACTGCTTTAAAATATATTTCTTTATGCTATATGATTAGTGAATGTTTGATTTATGTATGTGTTTTATATATTTATGTACCTGGAATCATGCAAAAAATTATTGAGCTTTTAAAAGGATTATGAGTCAAAAAAAAACCCTTTTGTAAGTAAGCTGCGCTCTAGGTCTGGGACTTGCAAACTTCTATAATGGACCAGAATGTAATATCTTTTCTTTTGTGGGTCTCTGTTGTTAACTATTCAACACTGCCACTGTAGTATGAAAGTAGCGGTAAGTTGCCCATAAACCAACTGATATAACCATGATCTGGTAACATCTTAACACCGAAATACCTTTGTGTATGTTTAGTATTCAAATACTATAAACTATTTTTCTTTGATTTCCCCCACTCCAAACATTTTGAAGGCTATGTAAAACCAGATGGACTTTGCCCTATGATCATAGATTGATGCTTTCCCCCAGATGTTGGTATGGATAGAAAGCATCTCCATAATTTGAGGAACTGGTCTAGCAGTTATGTCAGGGCTGTACTTCCTGGCTGTGCCCATGATTGAACCTAACTCTGTCTTTGATACTGAAACCCTGCTTTGGGCAGTGTGTGACAGTACTTATAGCGGGAGGGATACTCTTTGGGCTTTGTGACTGTTGGAGTGGGACAGAATGTCTTGTAGTGGATGTGGCACATTGTACTCAAACCATACACAGAGTCAAGTTCATGTTGAGAGATATTTACAGCATTCCTGTCTTAAAAACTTACATTTTAACACACACACACACACACACACACACACCCCTACCTTACTGAGTCTATTTAATGTTTTGGGGACTCAGTACTTTCCCAGGCACACCAGATTGGCTCTTGGCACATAGACTCATAATCTCAATACAAGGATCTCCTTTTCCTTTCATTTGTTTTCTAGTTATATTCTGCAGCCATTCTCTTTATATTAAAGGGAGACTGAAAATGAAAAACTTATTGAAATACAAAGAGCCAAAGAAAAAGTGCTCACTTTAATGTTTTTTGAAATTGTTGGCCTATAAGTTTGTTTCAAAAAAATCTCCTAATTTAAATATGTTTTGCTCAAGGCTTTAGAACATGGCATTGATTTTTGTATGGTTATTACCATGGGATGAAGAGAATTCGATCACAGATGAGTGTGGAAAATGCTTTATTGAAAAAGTAGTTAATAGTATTGGTACAACTTTTGTCTTTTTTAGAAAGGAAAAAGGAATGGGTAGGTTAGTTGTTTATTTGCTAAGAATGATCAAAACACTAGACTTGATCCACACTACCATGTAAACAAGGGATCTGGAATACATGTCTGCAATTCCGGACTTTTGGTCATCCTGGCCGTTCTTGGCTACATAGTGAGTTGGAGACCAACCTGGCCTGTATGAGACCCTAACTCAGACATAGGGAGGGAAGAGAGAGGCATAAGGGAAGAGAATGGAAGAGGAGGGAGGAAAAGAGAGAAGAGATGAGGGGAGAGAAGAAACACTAAGGACACTTAGTAGAAATCCCGAGGCATGCCAACTTTATTTCCTTTATTATAAACATAATTGTGACAGAGTCTGAAATAGGCTTTGAGGAGAGTTGCCCTGTTAGTCTTTAAAGTAAATTCTATCCCAATTCACCATAGACAACAGACTGTTATGTATGTGTAATTAATGCAAATTCATTTTCTAATGTGTTCTAGTGGATGATTTGCATTAAAAATAATATCTGTTAAAAATTAAAAGTTACACCTCACCTACTCATAAAAGTCTACTCTATAAAATACAGAAAACAAAATATTGATTATTGAATGAAATATAGCAAATAAAATATCATCTGTGAAGTATTAGAGGCTGTGTGTATCTCTCTGTGTTACTCCCAACTGCCTATTCAATTCACTACATCTTCTCCAATTATTATTACTTATTTTTTAACAATACACATATGTACCTATTTTACACACATACACATGCACACACACACACACACACACACACACACACACACACAAACCTTACTGAGACTATTTAATGTTGCTTGTATGTTTATTTTAGTTACTTCCCTGTTGCTATTAGAAAACACCACAACTACGGCAACTTATAGAAAGAAAATACAGGGGCTTACAGTTTCAGAGGGTGAGTTCATGTCTATCATAGCAGGGAGAATGGAATCAGGCAGGCAGGCATGGTATTGGAAAACTATATGAGAACTCATATCTTGAGACAAAACACAAACACACAGATACACAAACACACCTAGATCCCTCCACACACACACTAAATGGGATTTTTTTGAGACATTAGAGCCTACCCCCAGTGACACAACTTCTTCAATTGGAACAAATTTCTTAATTCTTTCTAAACCGTTCCACAAATTGGGGACCAAGTATTTAAAAATACGAGCCTATGCAGGCCATTTCCATTCAAACCATGATATTCCACTCCTGGCCCCTATAGGCTTGTGGCTATGTCATGCAGCAAAATGCATTTAGTCCACTGTAAAGGTCCTCCTAGTCTTTCAGTCTCCACACAGTTTAAATGTCCAAATTATCTTTAGAGAATCCAGATAATTTCTTAAATGTAACCCCATGTAAAATCCCAAGATTAAACTATGTACTTCCAGCATACAATGACACAGAATATATATTAGCATTCCAAAAGGGGGGGATAGGTCCATAGTGAAGAAGTACTATACCAAAGCAAGACCAAAACCCACCAGAGAAAGCTTCAAATCCTATAATCCTATTTCTGATGTCAAAGTGCATTGGTGACTCTGCCTTTCCAGCTTTGCTGACCACCACACTCCTCTCTCCCTCTCTTTGGCTGGTTATACTCCTTGTGTACAACTCTCTCTGGCAGAAATCCCACAGCTTTGGCACCTGCATTATCCTGGCATCCCCTTGACCTCCTTTTGTTGTCTTACTGTCCTAGCTAGAAATTCAAGTATTGTATTGAATATATAGAGGGATAGATTGGGCAGCCTTTATCTTGAATCTGATTTTAGTGGGATTGCTATACATTTTTCTTCATTTAATTTGATGCTCACTATTTGCTTGGTGTATATTACATTTACTATGTTCACATTGAATTTATGATCTCTTCAAGAGTTTTAGGGGTGTTTGGTTTGTTTAAAAAACACATGAAGGAGTGTTGAATTTTGTTGAAGGCTTTTTCAGCATCTAATGAGATGATTAGATGATTTTTTTCTTTGAGTTTGTTTATATAGTAGATTACATTGATGGATTTTCAAATATTGAATCATCTCTGGATCCACAGGATAAAGCCTATTTGTTCCCTGTGAATGATATTTTTGATGTGTTTTTGGACTCAGTTTGTGAGAATTTTATTGTAATTTTGTGTCAATGTTCATTAGTGAAATTGGTCTGAAGTTCTCTTTCTTTGTTGAGTCTTAGTTTAGGTATCAGGGTAACTATGCTCTAATAGAATGAATTAGATAGTGTTCCTTCTGTTTCTATTTTGTGGAATAGTTTGAAGAGTATTGGTTTTAGCTCTTCTTTGAAAGTATGATAGAATTCTGCACTAAAACTATCTGATCCTGGATTTTTGTTGGTTGGGAAGTTTTTAATGACTGCATCTATTTCCTTATGGGTTATTGAACTGTTTAGCTAGTTTACCTGATCTTGATTTAACAATTGTAAGTGGGGTCTATCTAGAAAGCAATCTATAGATTCAATGCAATTCTCATAAAAAAATCCCCATACAATTTTTTACAGGCCTTGAAAGAGAGATTTTCAACTTCATATGGAAAAACAAAATATCTAGGAAAGCCAAAACAATCCTGAACAATAAAAGAACTTCTGGAGGAATCACCATCTCTGACCTCAAGGTATAATACAAAGAAATAGTGATAAAAACTGCATGGTATTGGTACAGAAATAGACAAGTTGACCAATGGAATAGAATCAAATGTCCAGAAATAAACACATACACCAATGGACACTTGATCTTTGACAAAGAAGCTAAAACCATACAATGTAAAAAAAAGAAAGTACCTTCAACAAATTGTGCTGGTCTAACTGGATGTCTGAATGTTAAAAAATGCAAATAGATGCATATTCATCACTATGCACAAAACTCAAGTCCAAGTGCATCAAGTACCTCCACATAACCTGGATACACTAAATCTAATGCAAGCAAAAGTGGGGAATAGCCTTGAATGCATGGGTGCAGGAGACAATTTTCTGAACAGAACACCAATGGCTCAGGCCCTAAGATCAACAATTGATAAATGGGACCTCATGAAACTGGAAAGCTTCTGTAAGGCACTGACACTGCCTACAGATTAGGAAAAGACCTTTACTAATCCTACATCCAATAGAGGGTTAATATTCAAAGTATATAACTCACAAAGTTAGACTCCAAGAAACCAAATAACTCAATTAAAAATAGGATACAGAGCGAAACAGAGAGACTTCTCAACGAAGGAATCTCGAATGGCTGAGAAGCAATTGAAGAAACGTTCAACATTCTTAGATTCCTTTTCCATCTTACATCAATCACAATGGGTAAGATCAAAAACTCAACTGACAGCACATGCTGGCGAGGATGTGGAGAAAGAGGAACACTCCTCCCTTGTTGGAGGGAGTAAACTTTGTACAACCGCTCTGAAAATCAATGTGGCAAAGGGGAGGAGTAATGAGGGGAGGAATTCTGTTGGGAGGGGGGGCAGGCATTTGGGATGTAAATAAATAATTTTTTTTTAAAGAAACCCACAAAACTGGAAACCATTCAAAGTATCTGTATGGTTAAAAATAAAAACAACAATTAAAGTAAACCAAACAAATAAAAAACATCGCTTTGACTAAATATTATGAGACAAAGAATGTTCAGAGATGCCACTGAGCTCCTTTTGTGTTGTTGGCCCTCTATTTGAATTACCTTTTGCATAACCTTTCCTTTTTATAAGTGGGAAACTTAACTGAACAGTTTCTTGCTCTGAGAGTATCATCCCTTTATTCCCTCTCCAATCTCTCTTCTCCTTATCCCTTTCAGCACAAAATTTGGCTCCAGTATTAAATTTTCTGGTGTTCATTTTCTTTTCCAACTGCATTTTCTACCTCTTTGCCCTACTTGCTCCTTTTCTCTGTAGATCCGCATAACAGTGATCACTAATAACTATGTGACACAGTCAACGTTCGGCTGTCTCCAACTCTCCTCTGACAAGAAAGTTAGTCCATTATTTTTCAATTTTTGCCTCAGGCAAATTTTTAGGACAAAGGTAGAAATCAACTATATTCTCTGCTAAAATATCACATGACTGTTCTGTAGCTCATTTGGCAGTATTATTCATGTTGTAACTTTATGAGCTGGACCTCCATTGTCCTTCTGGTTTTAGCACTACTATCTTCAAAGCTCTTAAGAGAAAGTCTCAATAAAACCCACTTAAGGTTTGGCTTTTTTTTTTTTTTGTCAAAGATCAAGTGTCTGTAGGTGTGTGTGTGTGTGTGTGTGTGTGTGTGTATGTGTGTGTGTGTGTGTTTCTGGATCTTTGATTCTGTTCCATTGATTAACCTGTCTGCTTATGTGCCAATATCATGTAGTTTTTATTACTGTTGCTCTGTAGGACAGCTTGAAATCAGAGATAGCAATACCTCTAGAACTTAGTTTTTTTGTATGAGAGTGTTTTACCTTGTCATACTGGGTTTTTACTTGCTTGGATAGAGTTATACTAAGATATTTTATATTATTTGTGGTTATTGTGAAGGGTGTTGTTTTTCTATAATGTAAAAACGAAAGCCTCTTTAACAAAGGGTGCTGGGGTTTATCTGGATGTCTGTATGTAAAAGGATGCAAATAAATCTGTATTTATCATCATGCACAAAACTCAAGTCTAAGTGGATCAAGTACCTTAACATAAACCTAAATACATAAAATCTAATACAAGAGAAAATGGCAATACCCTTGAATGCATGGGTACCAGAGATAACTTCCTGAATAGAACACCAACAACTCAGGGTCTAAGATCAACAATTGATAAATGGGACCTCATGAAACTGAAAAAGCTTCTGTAAGGCTGAAGACACTATCAATAGGACAAAACAACAGCTTACACAGTAGGAAAAATAAAATCTTCATTTGCCCTACATCCAACAGAGGGCTAATATCTAAAACTAATAAAGACCTCAAGAAGTTAGGCACTTACCCAGTTAAATATGGGGTACAGAGTTGTACAGAGAATTCTTAACAGAAGAATCTTGAATGGCTGAGAAACCCTTAAAGAAATATTCAAAGTTCTTAGGCATCAGAAAAACGCAAATGACAATGACTCTGAGATTCCATATTATATCAGTCAGAATGGGTAAGATAAAAAACTCAAGTGACAGCACATGCTGGTGAGGATGTGCAGAAAGAGGAACACTTCTCCATTGCTAGTAGGATTGTAAACTTGTACAACCAATTTTTAAATCAATTTAGTGGCTTCTCAGAAAATTGGGAATATTTTTACCTCAAAACCCAGCTATTTTAGTCCTGGACATATACCCTCAAGATGTTCTACCATACCATAAGGATACTTGCTTAGCTATCTTCATAGCAGGTTTATTTGTAATATCTAGAAACTGGAAAGAACCTGGATGCCTCTCAACCAAAGAATAGATAAGGGAAACATTGTTCATTTACACATGGAATACTATTCACAGCTATTAAAAACAAAGACATCATGAAATTTCAAGCAAATGGATGGAACTAGAAAATATCATCCTGAGTGAAGTAACCCAGTTCCAAAAAAGACACAGTAATATTAGTCATAAAGTACAATATAACCATGCTACAATCTATAGACCCAAAGAAGCTAGTAACTAGGAGGGCCCAAAGGAGGATGCTTGGATCTCACTCAGAGGGAATATTAAAATAGACATTGGAAGTTGCTAGAGAGAGGGGACTAGGTTAGAGAGGGCACGGGGAGGGGAACAGGGGTAGAGATCAGATATAGGGAGGTGGCGAGAGGCCTGGTAGAGGGAATGTAAATTGACAGGGGGCATCTCTGGGATGATGCTGGGGCTGGGATCTCTGTGTGATCAAGATGTAATATGAGTAAATAAATACATTTTAAAATACTCATTTATAATATTCAACCACTTTCCTAGTCCAAAGTCTGTCCGAAAGACTTTCATAGTTCTTAAAAAGCAAACTGAACCGAACTGAACCGAACAAAACCAAACCAAACTAAACTAATTAAACCACCATCATTAACAACAAACCAGTATGGTCAGACCTGTCACACCAACAGTTCATTTCGTGGTTCCAATTCCTATCTTAGATACTTTTCTATTATTGTAATAAATCATCTCGACCAAATCATTATAAAAGAAAACCTTTATTGGGGGCTTACAATTTCAGAGAGTAAGACAATTATGTAAGGGAACATGACAATAGAAAGGGAGGCATGCCACTGGAGCACAAGCTTTGTCACATCTTGAGACAAAACCTACAAGACAGAGAAAGAAAGCTAGCTGGACTTTTAAACCCTCAAAGCTTACTTTGCAGTGACATGGCTTCTTCAACAAGACCACACCTTCTAATAGTTCCCAAGCAGTTCCAACTGGGGACCAAGTATCCAAATACATGAGTCAGTTGAGGCTATTCTTATTCAAATCACCACGATGTGCTTTGGGTTCAACACTGGGACTGGATACCTTATCAGGTTGTTGGCATGCCAATTGCTATTATCATCATGTAGGTCTTGTTTTGACAGCTATACTCTTGGTGTTTCAAGGGTGCAGATGTCTGGCAGGGACTATTTCACAGCATATATCCTGGTCCTTTGGCTCTTCTAAGCTTTCCACTACTTCCACATTCTTCCTGAGTCTAAGACATAGTGGTTGCATTGTAGATGTATCATTTGGAGTTGGTCCCATACTCATTCACTCTCTGCATTTGGACCACTCGCGGATCTCTGTAATACTCTCCATCTATGGCAAGAATAAGCTTCTTTAATGAAGGATGACAGCCATGATTACCTGAGGGTTTAAGGATAAGTATTTTTTAAAATGCACTTAGAAATTATGCTGGTTAAGGGAAATGACAATAATAGTTTATCTTCTTGTTTTAAGCCACTATTTTTGGCACTTAGGTGGTTTGTAATATATCTAGCATGAGGTATGGGGGACACACACACATAGGTAATTTTATGAAATTCTACTCCTATTTATTGGATTAAGTTGAGGGATACAGGATTTGAGAGGCAGATAATAGTAAGTAGGAGGTAAGAGACTGTTTGGGAGTGTTAGGGAACAGTACTGCAAGAGTAGACACAAAAGCATGCTGAGAGAGGAAGTGAAGCTGGCAGTATATCACTTTGCAGCCTGATTCCAAGGACCCCAGGAGGTGTTCTGCCCTTGAAGGTTCTGATGCAAAGCAAGAAGGGAAGTTGTTTCCCTGAAACTTATCACTCTATAGATGTTTTGCTACCCCAGGACAAGGTGAAGAAGAGTGTGGAAACACCTCACTAGACAGGAGTGCTCGGAGAGCATCTAGCCATGAGGTGTTGGGAGCACAGATGACAGCTTTGAAGGTATGCTGGATATCAGGATCCACAAGAATAGGTGATTCATGATTGAGTCTAAGAATCCAATGGGAAGAAATATGTGCACTGAAAGGTAATTGAGGAGTACTGATCTTTTTCTAAAACCTGTATTGAATGCTCACAGTGTATTGGGAGCTAACAATGTGAATAAGAGAGGAAAAATGAGTGGGAGGCAAAGAAGAAACGAAACTCTATATTTTTATAGAGAGAAGGAGAGGAGAGAGACAGAGAAGGGGTAGGAGGGAAGGAGGGGGACAGAGAAAGACAGAGACAGAGATACAGAAAGAGACAGAGATAGAGAGAGGGAGAGACAGAGACAGAGAGTTTCAGGAATTTCAAGACAGTTCACTAAAGTCTTCTAATCATTCTGCTTATTTTGCTTTGCCTGGTAACAAGCTTCCAAATCTGTAGTTTCTCAATTTAAATGTCTTCCACAGTTTTTCCTGTCTCTCCTAATTCTTCCCCCTTCCCTCTTTCTGTTTATATACTTTGAGTCAGAGCCTTGTTAGAGTCCTAGGAAAGTCTTGAATCCTTCCTCAGCCTTCTGAGTGCTGGTGTTATAGGAGAATGCTACAGATGATCTTTTAATTTCTTACAGTGTTGTGATGAGACATCTAGGATTCTTGAAAACAAATATTCTGTTCTTCTGAAATCAAATATATGAATAAATCTTCACGTTGTGCAGTCTATAGATACAAATACTATATCTAGGTTTTGTAATAAAGAGGATGATTTCCCTATCCCCTTGTAATTTCCAATTATATATATATATATTTCTTTTAAAATCTCTTAAACTTTAATAGAAGGCCCAAAAATTTATTCTTTTAGAATCGATCTTAGTTAAGTTTTCTATTGTTGTAAGAAAATATCATGATCAAAAATATAAGTTGGGTTAGACAAAAGTTTATTTGTCATATGTGTTCATATTGCTGTTCATCATGGAAAGCAGTAAGGATAGGCATTCAAGCAGGGCAGGAACCTGGAGGCAGGAGCTGATGCAGAGGCCATGGAGGAGTGCTGCTTACTGGCTTGTCTCCCGTGGCTTGTTCCATCTACTTTATTACAGAACCCAGGACCACCAGCCTGGAGATGGAACAACCAACAGTGGACTGGATCTGCATCCATCAATTACTAATTAAGAAAATGTCTTACAGCTGGACTTTATGGAGGCCGTTTCTCAGTTGAGGTTCCCTCCTTTCAGATAACTCTAGCTTATAACATAAAATAGTTTCTTTGTCACATTATGTTTAACTCTCGCCTTTTTTCTTAAGTATTAGTCGTTTTAGCCGGGCAGTGGTGTTGTATGCCTTTAATCTCAGTACTCAGGAGGCAGATGCAGGTGGATCTCTGTGAGTTCGAATCCAGCCTGATGTGTAAAGTTAGTTCTAGGACAGCCAGGGCTACACAAAGAAACCCTATCTCTAGAAAGCAAAGCAAAACAACAAACAAACAAACAAACAAACAAATATAATCGATTACTAGTTTTTTAGGGAATGTTTCTACAGAGTAATATGAACAGGATGATAAGGGCAAAGTTGAGCATCGCTGAAGCTGGCAGGTGAAATATTTACTGTTGATAGGTGAGGAATTGACTACAGTGTGCAATATGTACTGAACATTAGCTTCAGTTTCTCATGGAAGTTACATACTCTTATAAGTCACGGAATTTAGAGTTGATTACAAAGTTATATATAATGTTAAAGTTAGATGCCCTGTACATTCAGTACTGATATTTCACCAGTGTATCCTGATTGAGTTTTATTTCTGATGCTTATCTCATAAATGCACTGTGGTCAGGAAAAATGCTATTTCAAAACTTGCTAGTGTGTTTCTAGGACTTAGTATTGGGGCAATCTGGTAAGCAAGTGGTAGCAATGAATACTTCTTTTATTTTATTTTTATTCCACCTATTATCATAGATTTAGAAGATGCTGTATGAATCATCTAGAGTGGGGTTTCAGTTTCAAGATAATAATACTTTCATTTTGTGAAGAAACATTGTATATCTGTACATGGGCATACTTATTTTTTGCAAAGAGACACATGTAGCTGATGATGCTCAAGAAATCTTCACTCGAGAGGCGATTTCCTTTAGGCAGAGAAATGTTGTTAAGATGTGGAGGTAAAGAGGAGATGATCAGAGCTTAATCTGAAAACAAAGTCTCACTTTCCTTTTTGTGGTGCTTGGCAAGATGGTCATGTTAGAGATAAGCACATTGCATTTTCTCCTTCAGAAGCAATGCAATGTGCTTGCAGTTTATGGACTTGGGCAGCCACAAAAGAAAGTGCAGTTTGGAAAGAGAGCGAATTGTTATGGGACTGAGTAGCGTTACAGACATATACCACTGAAAAGTGACTGGTGATTTTATTAGATTACATACAGCAAGATTTTCCTCTCTGCATATCCCTCTGCACATGAATGGGTTTTTGCTAAGCAAAGCCATGTCCGGAAATCTTGGTCTTTCCTAATACTTGCCTCTGGTCACTGAAGAGAAAGATGGAAGGTTTAAAAAAAAGAAAAGAAACAAAAGTCTGATAAATGCAATATGAGAAGGCTGAGAGTATTTTAAGAAAAGGAGACCTCTGTCCAGTGTCAAAGGTCTATAATATATTTCCCATAGAACTCATCTTCTGTGAGAAAATACCTTAAAGGATCTGTCTATGATTGCTTGTTTCCTATTATACTTTTCCCCTTGTTTATGAACCCTCCTTATTTACATTGATTTCATAAAATATTATCATTCTACACCCAGCAGTGGAAACATGGTGTTGGAGATATGGCAACAGTGAGACTAGAGTCTTTGTTGGGTTTCTATTGCTATGATAAAGAACATGCTTAAAAGCAACTTGAAGGGGAAAGGGTTTCTCTATCATCTTGAAGGAGGTTATAGAGTGCTTCGACAGGAGTCAGGGGAGGAGCTCAAGACAGGAATCTGGAGGCTGAAACCATAGAGGAATATTATTGCTATTTTTTTTATTTATTATTTATGGCACATTCAACTTGCTTGTCTACACAGTCTAGGGCCTTCTACAAAGTGGTGCAGTGGCACCTCCCATAATGGGCTAGGCTCTGCTACATCAATAATTATCAGGTCCTTCCACATCGATCTTTAACCAGGGCCCTCCTGTATCAACCATTTATCAAAAAATGCCCCATGGATTTGCCTACAGACCGAACTGATAGCTGCATTTTCTTAAGGAGATTCCTTCTTCCCAAGTGGCTCTAACTTGTGTCTGAATAACTGGCATAGAATTTTGATAGTCAAGTAGTAAAATTGAAATGTTAAGCAAGTCCAATGTATGATTTCTATATTGCTATAGATTCTTTCAAAGGCAAGGAAAATGAGACAGTGAATGACCATAGAAGCCAACACTGTGAAACAAGACTTTTAGTAGAGGCAGAGGTGACCTCTCAGAAAAAATGACCCCCGAGCAGAGTTGTGATGGAGTTTAGAACAGGTTTCCAGCGAATAACATAAGCAAGAGCCTTGCAGGTATAAGAAAGAACAAGGAGAAAAAGAAAAAGCCCAGAGATGGAGGCCTGCCTACAACGTTTTAGGAAAAATGGGGAAAACTGTAGAGTTGAGGAACAACAAACAAGAGGAAATAATGTTGAACATTCTTCCCAAGCTCATTCCTTCTCTGAGATCCCTACCTCTGTAGGCAGAAGCAATCTCCAAGCTGCTCCCGTGAAGTCCTCATGCTCACCCTTGGGTCTCTTCCTCACCTTCACACTCAGCTGGAATCTCACCATTTCCATCCGTCCATGTCTACTGCTACAGCTCAATACTGACCTACAGAGGCTTCTCAAATCCTGTATCTTATGTCCTCCATCTCCCATTTCTCCAAAACTAGCCTCAGATTTTTAAATATTATAAACTATCTTTTTCAAAATACCCCTCACTTGGAATCACATCTAGGGTTCTCGTTTTGACTTTCAAAACATCCCTTTCACTGTTCATCATTCTCAGGCTTCCTGCTGAGACTTACATAATACACCTCTGGATTTTACTATTAGCTCTGTCAGGAAGCTCAACCAAGAAACGTCTTCTCTTATGAATCACGAAAGGCAACTTATTTGATGCATCCTGTCAGAGAATGAAAGAGCAGTATTTTCTGTTGCAAATAAAATTAACCTTCTAAAATAAGATGAGTTTTACAAAATTCAAAAAAGTCAAAATTAACAGTATAGTATATTCTTTTACTATATTGAAATCCTCTCAGCTACCCCTCTCTTCACTGCATACATGGATTTGGTCTGCTTGTTTAAATACTTTAGTGGCATAGCTAGTTTGGAGAGTTTGCATAACCTAAAGTAGAAAAGAAGAGAAGAGGAAACACACTTAACGCGAAACAGCCTCGTTTCTTTCCCCCCACAAGGCAAATGATTTCAGCTGCAGCAGCCTTAAACATTTATAGCTAACTAAATTTTTTATGAGATGGTACTAGGAAGATTTGATTCATTTCTTAAGAATGATAGTCTGGACACACATAGTCTCTTAGAAAGCAGAGCCCAGGTCTTTCCAGAATTTTCATCAGAAGATTGAAGAATGCTCAGTGTCTGTCTTCCCCAAACCCCAACTCTCCCATTCACAGTGATTTTTTTTACCCTTTCTCTCTTGCAACTGTTTTTCTAAAGAATGAAATAACTATAACCAAAAACGTGCCAACAGAAAAAGAACACACTGTCATGCACCTGACACTGTGAGCATCCAAAGAGGAGCAGGCCTGTTTTGTAGAAAGTAATGCCTTGGGGATCTGATGCTTCCCCAAATGTCGCAGCTCCATTTTCTTACCCATCCAGACCCAAATGAAATTCTAAAATGCTTTTCTTGTATAAGCTCCGCCACAATGTTTTAGCACAGAGAGTCATAGGAACACATTATTAATATTTATGAACCTGGAGAAGTCAGCAAAGCCTGGCTTTCAGAAAGGCCACTCTGCTAGACTCCCACCATGAGAACAGTAATAAAATTAGCTCAGACCAGCTTCATGAAATAACCTGAAAGGAAATATGCTTAGCTCATGAGGGGCAGGGTGTGTCTGAAGTATAAATGATAAAGAAATGTCAGGCAATGAAGAATACATTACTCAGATTTAAAAGTATCCTTGCTTTTATGGATGCCAAAAGAGACAGTGTCCTGTGAATAGATCAGGCATAAGGAAAGGCCTGAGCAGACAAGTGATTAGCTTGTACCGTAAAGAACATGGTAAACCTCAAGCTTATTTGGCTTTGGCTTTGTGTATCTTGTGTAGAAAAAGATACACAAAGATAGATTCTTGGAAACAGTGTCCCAGAAACTAATAAAATTGTGAAGATTGTGTATTATGTAATATATCTTGCACTCATATACACACATGAAAACCATACATAGAGTTATGGGATATGTAACAGTCATATGATAATGCCTTAGATGTGATCTTAACAGAAATACAGACATTGTAGATATGACATCATGTTAGGGTAGATGTTTATCTAGTATGACTTCCATATTTTTAAAAACAGGTACCAGGATAAAGAGACAGGTGTACAAGGAGGATGCTGTATGACAATAGAGTCAGAGATTGGAGTCTACAGCTATGAGTCTGGAAATACCAGGGATTGATTGACAGTTGTGACCAAGAAGAAAGGGAAGGCAAGAGGAAAGATTTTGGTGGTACCTGGGGTACTGTGATCCTGTTAATGTCTTGATTTGAAACGTTAAATTATAGTTTCCAGAACTGAAGATAAGTCACTGTTTATGTGACTTTGTGCAACCTTGTTATAGCAGGATAGCAGTATGTGAAAATCATTCTCTCTCTCTCTCCTTCCCCCCCCATACACACACACACACACACACACACACACACACACACACACACACATACAGAGAGAGAGAGAGAGAGAGAGAGAGAGAGAGAGAGAGAGAGAGAGAGAGAACTAGTATGTTAGTATTAGGCCTTGGTAAATAGCATAGATAGTTCCATACAGCAAGTAAAAATTAATATATTCAATGAGAATTAAATATAACATCTACAAATACCGTATCTTTCAATAAACACAGCAGGGCACCGTATATATGTTAAATAGTAGGGCACTTTTGGCTACTTAAAAACCCATACTGCCTTGAAATTGAATCCAAGCCTCCAGTTTGAAAAGCAAATTAAAGCACTGCAGTCCAGAGACTGTACTTTCCTAAGCACCTCAGTCCTACTCCTAAGAGGCCATTGAGTAAGGCCATCCATTTCTTATATAAACACTTGGATTTCTCCAGGGCTACCTTAAGGACTTAGGCAGTAGTTCTCCAGGGCTACCTTAAGGACTTAGGCAGTAGGCCTCACCCTTGGACAGGGTTTTACTGCAGGCTTCCTGCTGTTTACTCCAAAGGACTCACTGCCCTTGAACTGCTACCCTCTCAGGCTATTCATGACCTCTGTTTGCATATAGCTGTGCTTTCTGAACAGTGTTCCATGGAATGCTAGTCCAGTAGGATGTTAGCATATAGTGCCAAACAATCTTCTTAAGATCTGAAACATGAAGACATTTCGGCTTTAAAACCTAAAGATCTTTGCTGAATGACTTAGCCTTGAAAGGCTTGTCTGAAAGTCAATATTCCAAAATGAAAGGTCCTTGGAACCCTTCAAACCAAATCCCAGGGATTTGGATTCCACATGGCAAACTTTGAGTATTTTCCTAAAGCTCAGAAGGTCAGCCATAATAGGGGTGTGTGTGTGTGTGTGTGTGTGTGTGTGTGTGTAGTGTGTGTAGTGTGTGTATAGTGTGTGTGTAGTGTGTAGTGTGTGTGTAGTGTGTGTGTGTGATTGGGTTTTCATTGCTGTGAAGAGACAGTGTGACTATGGAAACTACTATAAAGGAAAACATTTAATTGGGACTGGCTTACAATCTCAGAGGTTTAGTCCATTATTATTATGACAGGAAGCAGCATGCAGGCAGACAGGGTCCTGGAAAAGCCAAGAGTTTACATCTTGATCTTCAGGCAGCAGATCCTACTGGAGGAGGCTGTCCCACTGGACGTGGTTTGAGCATATGTAAGACCTTAAAGCCTGCCTCTACAGTGCTGTATTTTCCCCAACAAGGCCACATCTCCTAATAGTCCTACTCTCTATGGACCTATGGGGGCCAATTACATTAAAATTACCATAGTATGTATCATCTATCTATCATCTATCTATCTATCTATCTATCTATCTATCTATCTATCTATCTATTTATCATCTATCTATCATCTATCTATCATCTATCTATCTATCTATCTATCATCTATCTATCTATCTATCTATCTATCTATCTATCTATCTATCTATCATCTATCTATCATCTATCTATCTATCTATCTATCTATCTATCTATCTATCATCTATCTATCTATCATCTATCTATCTATCTATCATCTATCTATCTATCTATCTATCTATCTATCTATCTATCTATCTATTTATCATCAACCTACCTATCTACCTAGCCATATATATCTGGCATATATTTCTATCTCTATATAGTCATACAGATACATATCTTCCTCCTACCCAGGTTATTCATAATTATATTTGTATGTGTATATATATGCATGCATGTGTGTATCTGTATGTTGCTGCTGTATGATACAAGGCATATGTTCTACTGTTCAGCTACACTCCAGCCTCATCCATGTTATTCTAAAAAGTGGTTTAACTCCCAAAATTCTTAATGGGATTCTGTTGGGAGATTTAACCAAGATAAAGCTACATTTTTATAATATGTGGAAGATAATTTCACCCAAGAGAGACATGCTCAGCAGGTCAACAGTGCCAAATACTCTGTCCAGGGAGACATTTATTCATTTGTCTATTCATTAAGAAAATTTATAGGGCTAGTTAGAGACAGGTCCAATTCTCAGTTCTCTGTGCACACTGGCAAAAGAGGATAGCCATGAATGGATCCTGTCGAGAGACCAGCCAGATGGGAAATTACAATATGACGTCAATACTATAACTGAGATGAATTGGATCCTAAGTAATAACACAGGAAAGGCCACACATCACAGCCTTAGACTGTGAGACAGATAGGAGTAAAATCCACACAACGCTTGGGAGGATGAACAGGAAAGAGAGGTTTCAGGAGATTATATCAAGACCTTTGTGCTCGTCTCTGTATCTAAATGACAGATACCCTAAACTCAAGATAGAAAACAAGTTGCACCTTCAGTTTCACATAGAAAGACTTTATTTCTTCCTTGGAATATGGAAAATGACTGTTTTGCTCAGTATTATGAGTAAAGCGATAATATGGGAAGGAGAGTGATATATCTGTGTACACACAAAGGACAAATGACTGCTCACCCACTTGGATCACATAGAGCAATAAAACAATAACAGACCCAATGGTTGAATGACAAGTATTATTGATATAAAAGCTTTTAATTAAAGTTTTTTTTAAATTTTTTTGGGGGGTATATGCCCAGGAGTGGCATAGCTGGGTCTTCAGATAGAACTATTTCCAATTTTCTGAAGAACTGCCAGATTGACTTCCAGAGTGGCTACACCAGCTTGCAATCCCATCAGCGATGGAAGAGTGTTTGTCTTTCTCCACATTCTTGCCAGCATGTGCTGTCATTTGAGTTTTTGATCTGACTTGTGTAAGATAAAATCTTAGGGTTTTTTGATTTGCATTCCCTGATAACTATGGATGTTGAACATTTCTTTAAGTGCTTCTTGGCCATTCAGGATTCCTCAGTTGAGTTCTGTTTCCTGTTTTTTAATTGGGTTATTTGATTTTCTGGAGTCTAACATTTTGAGTTCTTTATATATTTTGGATACTAGCCCTCTATCAGGTGTAGGTTTAGTGAAGGCTGTCCTCTGAGAGGCTCTACCAGCAGTTGACTAAGACAGATGCAGATACTTACAGCCAACCATTGGACTGAGTTTGGTATCCCTATGGAAGAGTAAAGGGAAGGACTGAAGGAGGTGAAGGGTATTGCAACCCAATAGGAAGAATAACAGTATCAACTAATCTGGGTCCCAGAGATTAACCCACCAAAGAGCATACATGGGCTTGTCTGTAGCTCCTGTTACATATGTAGCAATTAGGTGACTGCTGGCTATTCTCAAGTTATAAGTACCACGATTGTACCCTTGAGCGTATCTTTCCAGGATGATCATTGCTGTGGTATGCAGGCTAAGTACCTGGGCAGGGCCATTGATTATTTTTCTCATTTGGCAGTTTACATAAGGGTAGATATCAAGGTGCAAGCTTCCAAGTAAGTTCAAACTTGATTCTTCTAAATATTATGAACAAAGTGTATGGGGTCCTCAGCATTAGAGCATTACCTCCAAGTTCTGTGGAGTATACAAGGGAAATGGCAAGAGCCTATTTTTTGGAGTTTGTAGACTATGCTAACCCACAACATGAAGGGAGATTTCTATGCCAGCCTCTGAAGTTTTTGTTAGGTGATTTGTGGCTCTTGGGGGAAACCATTTTCAAATCATGTAGCATAACTCCATTTAGTAGTAAACAGACATATATGCACTATATGTATGCCTAAGCATTCATATACATACACATACACACACATACATATACACACACTAACAAAGTAATTTAATTTGAACACACTGGGCCCATAAAAATTACCTATTTAGTGTATCATGTTTTAGTTCTTGAATTTGAGACTCCAAAGAGTAAAGTATCTGAAAAAGTAGATGCTCATTGTACGTTTATCCCAAAAAATAATCTTTCCAAAACATAGTCATTCAGTAATTACTACATGATAACTATTTTAAGCATTGAAGATCAAATAATTGCCATATTTTGGATGATATGGTTTATGGGATGAAACAGAATAAAGAATAGAGACTTTGAGGTGTGGAGGAAATTCTAGTTCATGAAGGGCAGTATGATTACCTCTCTAAGAAAGAAACATTTGGACAGAATCCTAAAAAAGAGACCAAGACAAAGCCAAGCAAACATCAAGAGAAAGCTGATTGCCATTGGGGGAAGCTGTGTGAGCAAGGGACCAAGGCTCTTCCGAACTAGGAGGAATGACTTGACCATAAAGCCAAGGTTTCTGGGAAAATGGTGGAAAATTAAGTTAGAGGGTAATAAGAGGTCAGATGATAAAAAGTCTGGGTAGGGACCCTGGAGAGATGTCTTGATGGATAAAGTGTTTGCCATGCAAGCACGTGGAGTTGAGTTCAAATCCTTAGAGATAGATGAATCCCAAGAAGCTCTTCAGCCAGATAATCTGACATACACATCAACAAAGAGATTCTGATTCTGACAAGGTAGAAGATCAAGACCAATACCTGATGTCTTCCTACACATATACTTTGGCACATATTCGCTTTGTACATACACACAGGCATGCACATGCTTTTTTAAAGTGGACATCATCACCTGAAGAATAGCAACCCCCCAGCATGTACTCACACATAAAAATTTATTTAAAAAAAGATACATAGAGCAGAGGTAGGCAAAGAGCATAAGAAGGATTAATGCAGTCAAACATGGAAGATGCTTATAAGAAGTGGTCAAATCCCTACCAATTGCTTATTTTGGTTTGAATCTGAAATGTCTTCCACAGATTTGTAGTTTGAATGGTTATTTCTCAGTATTTTCTGAGACTGTTGAACATTTAGGATGTGGGGTGTATCACTAAAGATAGGCCTTGGGAAGTTATGTCTTTATGCCGGACTTCTGGGTGTTGATTTGAACAGCCTACTGGAGACATTATTTTGCAGCCACAAACTAAGCTGCTACTCCAGTAGAGCCAACCCAGGATGCTGGACTGAAGCTCTGAAAGTGTGGGCCAAATAAATATTTCATCCACTAGATTATTTCTGTTAGGCATTGTGGTCAAAGCAATATAGAAATATCTCACACATTGCTCATGGGTAGTGAGTTGAGATAACTCAGATTTTGACACTACAGAAAAACTAAAAGCATTCTTTTGAGTTGAGAGGTGGTTGGAAGGGCAGGTAAAGACAGTTCTTGCAGAATACTAAATAAAGCAGCAAGAAAGAAATTCATCTATGTGTTTACAAATAAACAAATTTACATCATTTAATTATAAACACAAGATAGAGTGCACAAGCCAAACCCATATAAATAACAGCATCCACACGTACAGCCTGATTAGGGTATTTATCTTTTTTCAATGCCTACAAAATACTGAATTGAGGTTGCATTTTGAGATGAAACCCTAAAGTTTTGTGAACTGCTCACATGCATCGACATACAAAGATACAAGTGCACATTACTGCAAATTCCAACCACTTGATTTCAAAGGAAGTCAGGGTCTTTGCTTATAAAAGTAAATATACAATTTAAATTTCAATTGATGCATTAAGTATAGCTTATACTATACTTTAGGCACCAAACCCACAAACCCTCTTAAGCTTAAATCTCTATAAGGTAGTGTAGTTTTTAGCAGTAAGCAGTGAGCTGTTGGGAGGAAGAGCTGGACTGGGCACATAGTTTAAAGTTGGTCCACACTCTTATGTCTTTTTATACTACTCTGAGTCCTTAGAAATTAAACAGAGTATTCCCTGTCTAGACTTCACACAAAAACCGGTTCAACATGCCATCCCCAGAAGTCTATTGCCAAGTTGTTGAAGAAGCATTTGGCCTTCGTCCAGGTGTCCAGCATTTCACACATATGTGAAGGAGCTCTCTAAGGCTCTGCCAGCATTGCAGGTGTCAATCAACCATTGCATCTGCAGACAGAAATGGGGTAGAAGCATTAAATAAGGAGCACAAGGTGAAGCTGTGGAAGCCAAAGGGGATAGAGGCTGGGAATAAAGGCAAGGAAGGGAGTGATCAGGGTATTTCTCACATAGAATTTTTCTCTTTTCTACAACTTCAGTGCTGGCCTAGTATCTAAAAATGAACAGATTTGCCAATCTCTGGGAGCAAAATAAAAGTGAGCAAATGTCTGAGGGAACATCTGGAAAAAACTAAGAGGAAAGCATCTTGATAGGCAATCGTTCACTGTCAGCAGGTGTTGAAGTTTAAAACTGAAGATGGATCTACTGATATCCAAAATTTTAATGCAGCTAAAAAGGGTAGATATTAAAAAACAAATGGCATCTATTATCTACTCTGGTACTCAGATTATTTAGACTAAAAATATTAATATCCTATGTATGGGTCATGCATATGTTTAATATATATATACATATATATACACATATATACTACATATACTATATATATATGTATATATGTATATACATATAGTATATACATACATACTATATATTACATTATATTACTTGTCATTATTTTCTAACTAATGACCAAGAAAGGAGAAGTCACTGACTGCCATTGATAAATAAAATCTGTGTTCTTTTTAAATGGTGATGAGTTTAACACATGACTTGGGCAGGGATGGAGAGAGGTTGGACTGGCAGAATGGTTAGAATCTCATTATCTAGGAAATGCTCATTGTCACCTAAGTCATGGTCAGTGCCTCGGCCAATCATCTGTTTAGGGAAGAATCCACATTTTCCCAATGCAGCTGCTCTCTTTCAGGAAGTCCTCATCTTTTTGAAAGATGACACTGAGGTCAGGGTGTCAGACAGATTCCTTCTTAGAAATGGGGCATGCTACTTCAGTAAGACTTGGAGTGCCAACTGGCTGCCATGTTCTAAGCAAGTTATCTTATCCCATCCTCGCACCTTGCCTCAGGGAATAATCTTTGCCTTTCTGTTTATCTGAGTGGAAAAGGCACAGTCGGGAGTCTCAGGTTTTCAAAAATCTTGCCTAGAGTCGGCGCTCATATGGCATTTAAGTCCTGTCTTTATAGCTACGTCTTGGTCACTACCTAGAACTGCAATGTTGGCAAGGAACAAGCTAGATGCAAAACATGTATTCTTAGTATGCTTTAGGCCCTTCAGGGAGCTGGATAAATCTATAGAGAGTTTAAAGATGAATATTAAAGCAGAAACAACTAAAACACTGTTCTCTATTCATGGGCTTCTATAATTGAAGGTTGGCGTTGCTCACAGAACATAGGCAAATGGGCTATCCTCTGGCTTAATTTGAAGGGCTAGGAAGGTCCTTCTTTTATCCATTGAGTCCATCTCTAGATCATGTAGTCTTTTCCATCTGGTTTTTGGGTATGTTGCTTGAAGACTTGCAACTAGCCAAGTTATTTACTTGGCATACCTCCACAACTACAACATACCATGGTGTGAGGGGACTTATGGATTAGGGCAATGATAAAAATAAAGTCATTTGGCCAAAGAAGAATGGAAGAGATTGCATTCGCTGGTCCAGGCCATGAACACTATTCTTCAGTAGGGTGAGATGTTACTGCTCTTTCTGGTGCTACTTCTGGTGTGTCTAGGACATCACAGCATGCACATTGTATCACTGTACCATGTGAGGGATGAAGGGGGAGATGCACATACAGGTTGTATAGTCCTTGTCACAAATGTGTGGGGTGAGATGTGTTCTGCATTTTGATATATTTCAGATCCTGAAATATTTGCATCTATACAATTAGACAGCTTGGAGATGGGACAGAATTCCAAACATGAAACTCACTCATGCTTCATGTGTGTACTCCTTCCACATAGCCTGGAGGCAATTTTATATGATATTTATAATGATTTTGTGCATAAACAATCTTTATGATATAATTTTTTTGTCTCTTACACTATCAGTGCTCAAGAAATATTAGTTTTGGAACATTTTGGATTTCAGTATTTTAGATTAGAGATGCTTAAGTTGTATTATGTTCTGTACATGTAAAGAACCATATAATTGTTATTATTTTATAATCACAACAAGTTTAAGTGCCTAGTGTACTCCTGTTTGAATGCAATTATATTAGCCTAATTTGGTAAAACTAATTATCATGGTCATAACAAAGCTATAAATTTTTTTACCATTTTATTTATGTGCTTATGCAAATACACATATACATTCATGATTATATATATATATATATGAGCCCACATACATATTATTACATATATGAACATTTTTGTGTACATGTGCTTTTATAAGAAAATTGTTATATAACATGTAACATGTATATTTTCTTAGATATGAGTTATGGTAATTGTGAGAATAACTTCATAGACTGCGGCTTGAAAGTGTCACTTTAAAATTCCAGCAGGTACTTTTGTACCATGGACACTAAAACTATGTTTTTTGGTTTTTGTTTTTCATTTTTCAGAGTAACAAAGCTATAGGCACAAGCACCGGGGGTTATTCTTTATATGACTTCCAAAGTTCAAGCTCCTGTAGAAACATCATAGCCTTGTAACATTTGGCTTCCTTTGGAAAAGGCTTCATTTTAAGGCTGAGAAAGGCATGGTGACAACCACCCCATCTATAGCATGTAACCCTCACAGGCTTACCAGTGAGCCTGCAAACTGCAGAGTTGAATCACATTTGAGGCAAAGCTGGTATCTGCCAAGTTTCCTTTGAGCTACAATCATTTTTTTTTTCCAGACAGACCTTCCTGTGGATGCAAAAGCCAGGTGTTTAGAGTGACATGTTCAGGTGTCTGCTTGATGGCATTACTGATGATACTAAGGGCTTCTGCTTAAATCTCCATCCTAGGCAGAAGAAGTGGCAGGCATCTCCTCTGTTCCCTCATTCCTGTCCTTGAATTAATGAATAGATCCCCTTTCTGTAGTCTAAAACCTATAAAGATAAGAAACAGTGGGATGTCTTTTATTTGTGAAACATTGTATCAGTCACTTCCCAAAACATTTTTGTGTGGGAATTATTTCTTCCTTTAGATTCCCTGGCTACAGTTTCTTTCTATCTTACCTTACCCTGCTCCGTTTTCTGGTATACTGGCTAACAACAGAAGTTCTGCGTCCACCCTACTATGTCTATTAGGGATCAGGTTTAACATAACAGTTTATTGTCATCTTATTCCTTTGTCCCCGAGGTTGGCTTATGAGATACTTAAGTTGAAGCTAAGGGACAGTGAATTAATTTTGTCTTTTCTAAGTTCATAGGTTTTGAATATTTAAGCCCTTACTTTTTATAGTACCCTGTTCTTGAGTGTGTGTGTACCATCTATTTATCTGTCTATCATCTATCGGTGTCTGTCTATATCCTATATCTTTATCTATATTATCTATATCTATGATCAGAGGAATATATATTCTTCTGGACAGATATACAGATAGAACTTTCTATGGACAGCAGGTCATTGAACATGGTGACCTTTTAAGATAATTACTTCATGAGGTTCTAAGCATTCTGCTTGCTCCAACTTTGCCCCATCCCACTCAAATCATGTGTCTAACTAATCACCATTTTGAAAAGAGCACAGATTATATTTGGCAATGGTAGTCGGTGAGTCCTCTTTTCTTGGTCATTAGAAAACATTTTCCTCTGCCTTTCCCTTGTAATTCAAAAGATAAATCAGACTAAAACAAAATACTGAACTGGGCTACCTTTGTTGATTATGCAGTATTTGAAATCAAGCTAGTTTTCTGGTTCTATGATATTAAGGCATAGCAAATGGGCTGGGGAATTTTCTAAGTTTCTAAAACATAGGCACCTAAGTCAGTCTATCTTTTGAAAGATAAAAATTGCACTTTACATCTAAGGCACAGCTTACTTGATGAAATTTTTAGTGAATTAAATAACATTATTGAAGAGTTTGCTACTTGGCAAGTACTTTGTAGGGATAATGGAGAAGGTGACGAATTTAACTTTACCTTCAGCTGGTTCACAGTTAGGAGAATGAGGTAGATAAATGCACAGTCATCATTTCACATGGTATTTATTAGATTAGAGATACCTAAGGCCTGCCAAGAAGCTAGTGGTTGAAAAAGGCTTGAGGAATTAGAAGAGGTGGCCAACTCTCTTCCCCAAACCACAGGGAAGAC
This sequence comes from Grammomys surdaster, assembly GCF_004785775.1. Taxonomy (NCBI): domain Eukaryota; kingdom Metazoa; phylum Chordata; class Mammalia; order Rodentia; family Muridae; genus Grammomys; species Grammomys surdaster. The sequence goes on along the minus strand of NW_021604630.1, from coordinate 8,941,226 downwards.
CTGCACCGTGCCATTCATCTGAGGAAAGCCAATGAGTTCAACTGTTCAGCATGCTGAAGGGCAGTGTACAACTGGACTAGGCTTTAGGGCAGGACACGGGAGGGTGGTGACAGATGTGAAACACGGTCTTTCAGTCTGGAAGACCCAGGTGCAAATGCAGTTCTGAAACTGCACAAACTGTGCTCTACTGAACAAGTGTACATTGAAGTGACATAAAGATTGAGAGGAAGCATCTCTATATTTCTCTCACTGAGACTGACATTGAAGAAGAGATTGCTTGATCCAAAGAATGTGGGACTGTTTTCTGGTGGAAATGGAAACATCATAGTTTGGACATAAGTCAAGTTCTGGATGAGAGCTTGGCTCTGTAGTTTGTTAGGTCCATCAGGGGGTCAGGGAATTTCTCCCACAGAGTCTCTTTCTTTAGTTTAAAGTGAAACTTTGTGATGATGGCCATCTCTTACACTTGCCATGAACACAAAAGAGCTAATATATATTTGAGAGTTCATGGCAACTATCTAGCATCTGGTAGGCACTTATTAAATGATCTTATTGCAGAACAAAGGCATGGAAGTCAAAATGAAGGGAGAAATAGGCAATTGGAAAATGTTGTCAACTGATTTAGCATCAAGAGATTACAACAGCAGAGAGTGTAGCCTCAGAATGGTACTTGGGCTGTCTTGAGAGCAACCACTGTGGTTTCAGCTCTTTGTCTCTTGTGCTTGGACAAATCAATACAAACTGGGTTGAATCTAACATGTGGGATGTTCTTCCCTGAAACAAACCATTTTAGTTGGCACAATAGCATAGTACATAGAAGGAAAACTAGAGAAGGATGGAGTCTAGTTTGGATTGTGGAGTACAAAATGTGCCCTAGGATAATGTTTAAATGCGTGACCACCAACTAGAATGAGTCCATGCAAACTTTCATGGGAAAAAGCACTGAGATGCCTGATGCCTCTACATTACTGATTTGCAGATCTAAGTGTTTGCTTTTATTGAGAGTTCTTGAGCAATCCAATTTTCACAGCTGAATTTATTAAAAATGAACAATTTTTTGGGGGGATAGAATTTGTTCAGTAGAAAAACAGTTCAAAATCAGAGAGCATGCCCCTTCCTGGAATAGGAGTCTTTGTTTGCTACATGCAAGGCACAGTGCTAAATATTGACACTGACGTGGAAGTTGCTAGATGCAGATCGTTTACATGGTTTTCAAAAAAAACTCATTTAAAGTATTTCCTTGTTTTACAAGAAGGCCAATGCCAGAGAGAAGCAGTAGAAAAGACCTAAGTTACCGCCCAGTTCCGGTTACTGCTCAGCTCACTTAGACTACTTTTTTCAGATGATTGGGGACTTCAGACTCTCCTAAGATGGGCTGAATGTAAACACAGAAATTCTTTTCCAAATGCTTAATTAGTTTAAGCCTTAATGTTTCAGTTTGTCAACCTGTATTGCCTGAGATGACATGGTCTGTATGGCATGCAGGCAAATGCTCCTCTAGACTCCAGTGACTTGGTTTCTTCTAGCATTTATGTGCTTCTGCAAGATAGTAGCCACTGAGACTGTTGGCATTTCTGCCAACCTTTTTATGCTGACCTTGGTCATGTTACTTGGCCTTATACTTAGTCATGTTACTTGGCCTTAGACTTCTCTGTCTCTCAATCTGTACATCAGATTTTAAGAACGTCACTTGAGCTCCTGGTCATTTTGAGGTGAGTCTGGGACTATTACATACTTAGCCTTAGAATGAAGTTCTCTCAATTATAAGGTTGTAGTGTGCTATTGGTACCTCAGTGGCTGAAAAGTGTATTTGGCGTTTCACCTTCAGCATCTTCTTAGTCTGGGGTCTGAATGCATAGCTAGAATGAAGAATAATTCATCCTATTGTGGAACCTACTGGCCTGGCATTAAATCCTCTGTCTGGTGTTCTTTGCAAAGTTAACTTTTGTTCTGTTCCTGCTGTTCTTTGAACAACCTTGCAAAACATGCAGTCTTTCTATCAGATTCAAATACCACTGTAAGAAATGAGCTTTCCTGCTATCCTGATTCATTCTCTGCCAGTGCTTTTTTCCGTATAGAAAAGTTTGCTCTCTGAATTTGTCATATACATTAATGAAGTTGTCATAGAGTAAAATAAATTGAGCTTAGCTTACTGATGAGATCCCTCCTCCTTCACACTTCATTTATGAAGATGACAACAGGTATGTTACTCAAGTATTTACCAGAAAATAATAATAGCTGGGAAATTGAGACACAGAAGTGTTAAATATCTTGCTTCATAGTAAACAATAAGGCCAGCTCTTGAATCCATGTAACATCTGTTAATTGCAGCCCTTTCTCCCAAAGGTTAAAAAGAGGAATTGAATGTCAAACATAAAAAGAATATTTTTAAATATTTTGATAAATGTACATGATGCATCATGTAACCATTAGTTTGTTTATAAGGACTTCAATGAATGAGAAAATACAGAGTTTAAATGTTAAGGGGAATACTTAAGGTGATAGTACTATGATGGTGACTCAAGAAAAATCCAAGGATAGAAAGGGCTGGAAGCCCCAAGCATTGTCACAATGATCACTCTTCCTGTCCTCAAATGTGCTGGGCTATAACATAGAAAGGTTGTAAAAGTCATGTAAATTGCCTAATGTCTTCTCAATTTACATACTTACATTATCATTTTCAGAAATGAGTAGCTGCCTGTTTCCAACACAATTAACAGAATTCCATATTACAATAAAGTGAACAACTATATATACACATATGTAAATAGAAAAATCTCTCTATTTTATTTTATATATTGTATACTCTATATATGTACTTTTCTTATATAACTATGAAAATTGAAATAGAACATCTACCATTTAAAATTTAAAGACAGGCTAGTAATGATTTCTTCTCTACCTGCCTTTTATTCCTTTTAAGTGAACAATATCAGTATTAAGCTTCCTGTTCACAGTTTATGCTTTGTTTCCTTTATCCTTTTTGTTTTGTTTTGTTTTAAAACACTTCTCCATGTTGTTTTGAAACAACATCTATGCTGCTGGGAAGACTGAAAGAGCTATAGATCTGGGATGGACCAAAGGCAGTGTGTGTGTCTGCATCCATCATCAATGATGGGATTGTAAATGGATTCTTCATATCTGATACAGTTCTGTGTTTGCAAATTGTGAATTGCTTGTACTCTTTTGCAGCAATGTTTGCTAATCTATTACTTCAACCTTGTCATCCCTTCCCTTCCCCCTCCTCCTCCTATGTTATATTCCTAAACCCTCCCCCACCTACCATGTTCTCCTCTTTCTCCTCTTCTTCACCAAGATAGCAGTCATGTGAAATCCATGCTTGCGTGGGATATGTGAAGACCACACAGTTGAGTGTTCAGTTGGACATTCCTTGACATATTTTGCTTCTGCCTATCATCCTCTCTCTTGGGGGCTGGACAGTCCATTGGTCACTGCCACCATTTGTTTTCCCTAAAGAAAGATTTGAAAAGAAGACTGGTCACTTTGATTCCAAATATATTCTGGGGAATGTGATTCCATCTACCAAAAATGAACTGATCACAGATGAAAAGAAGAAAATCATAATTAATCAAACATAGGGTCCCAATTCTTAATCTAATTCCTATTGTGGCCTAGATCAGCTTCCTATGAAGACTATTTCCATAAAGATTCTGCTGACAGAGAACATTCTGTGTGAAGAATAAATGTCTGTCCACCAGTGGGTCATCCCTGTTACTTTTATACTACAGGGAACTAAAAATTCAGTTGATTTTTTTTTGTTTGTTTTTCGAGACATGGTTTCTCTGTGTAGCCCTGGCTGTCCTGGCATTCACTTTGTAGACCAGGCTGGCCTCGAACTCAGAAATCTACCTGCCTCTGCCTCCCAAGTGCTGGGATTAAAGGCGTGTGCCACCACTGCCCGGCCGATTTTTAATAACATAAATATATAAAGAAGAACCTACTTTATAATTTTTGAGTTAATTTTCTCTCCTAGATGTTAATATGTGAGAGAAAGGTGAACTGAATGATTATATCAAATATATTTAGAAGTTGGATTGATAACTATAATGCTCTAAGAGTCTTCTAGCATCAGTGTTGCAGTCATCTGTGAGTGGCTTAAGATTATACTCTCCCGTTAATAACATATTCAGGTTTTACTATAACAAGAGGCGGTTACTAGTTATATCTCTATATTAAAATATATGTTACATTTCAAGATGAATACTGCCTAATATTGATGCACTTCACCATTCACTGATACTTGGTGAATAAGCACATTCTACTTTTTCTATCTGTCTTCTAGTGCAAAAGTTACTTCATTTCTTCTTCCTCTGTTACCCAAACACTTGTATCACTCAGCAATATTCCTTGTAATATATTAATCTCAGGTAATTGGGTAGTGTATGCTCTATGAGAAACTGGTATAATAACTTAGGAGCTGTATGCATTGAAAACTTCTGGCCTCCTAACTATTAAGCAAATGATTTTCCGTTGGAGATGGAAGAAAGGGGTGATCTTTTATAATTTCAGTTCCCTGTATGTATTTATATATTCTTGACCCTACAGTAAGATAGGAGTTGTAACACTTAAGAAGGGTTAATCATATTCATTGACTACATACTGGATACAAGACAGTTTACAAAATAGTATAATCTGTGTTGCAACTCTGAGCCGTTTGGTTCTCTCTGTATGATGCATTTTAAAAGTTGCAATTTATAAAATTTTATGTGGAGTTAATTAGTCCCAAACTCTAGGGCAGAAGAATATAGGGAGTAAAAAAAAAGTTTAATTGAGGAAATGGCCCCTGGGCAACTATCAGAAGGAGCTGCCCGAGTCAGGAGGGGAGCAAACAGTGTTCTCATTAGGGAAACAGCATTTTCAAAAGATCTACAGTAGGAGGGAATCTTGGCTTGAGGAAAGATAGTATGGGACACACACAATACCATGAGGAATGCTAGAACTTCTGTTGCAGGTAGCAGGGTTCTACTAAAGTCCATTGAAGGACTTTGAAGCAAAAGGAAGTCATGGTTGTGAATGAACATACACTTTTATCACAACAGTTGTGTTGTTCGCACACATGGCTCTAATTGTAGTGTGGAGAAGAGTTTGATGTAGTGTCAGCTCAGTAATCTATGTGAAATATATTGATAATCCAATACAATAGGGTATTGGCCATAGAGCTAGAGAGGTGCAGATAACATGAGGGTATGAGTGGAATTAACTGAAATTATTGATGTGAGGAGAAAAGTTGGCTAGGAAGATATTAAAGATGACACAGATGTGAATGGCATAAAATGGATGGATGGTGCTATCATCTTAGAGATGAGCAGCACCAAGAGAAAACACCAAGTTTTGCTAATTTAAAGGTTTGTTCATCTTAAAAATTAGTGCTGGATTAGGGGCATGCAGTGTGTAGTTGGTTTGGGCACACACTTACCACTCCTGTGTGATACTTGATGAAAGCAATATAAAAAGGCAATTGAGGTTGTGAACCTGAAATTTAATAGAGAAATCTAGGCTCATAAATTGAAGGATGGGCAATGAGCAGATCACTGAAAAAAAATGTGAGTCAATCGGAGTGATCTGATAGGAGGAAAATAATACAACTACTGTCAGAGGAGAAAGGATGTGGGCGCCTCAAACATAAAGAAGGGTATAAAGTGTCAAATAGGCTGGGAGACCAGCTGAGGAAGAAGACAGTTGGTTTTTGGCGACGAGGAAGCTGTAGCTGATGTTAGCAGATTCAACCCAGAGATCTGATGGGATAGGAGCAAGATGGCAGAAGGATTGAAAAGGGGTGAGAACAGAAACAGCTCTGGTTATTAGTTCAGAGTAGTGGTCAGAGCTGGAACAAAGAGTAATAAAGAATTGTGCTTTAGTTAGCTGTATGCCGCCAGTAGGATATACTACTAGTAAGTCTAAATGAGTCGAAAACAAAAAAACAAGGGCTTATTTTGATTCACAATTTTGGAGTTCCCAGTTCAAGTCCAGGGAGACTCAATGCATCTGGTTGGGGCTCAGGATGTCAGTGTCGGGGAGCACGAGAAGTGGGAAAACTGCTAAAATCCTGGCAAGGAATCAAAGAATCTATTCAGGGGCAAGGTCACAATGATGTAAGGACATCCTACACAACCCCACTTCCAGTATCTCAGAATAGCATCACTCTAGAAACCAAAGTTTTAACACATGAACCTTTGGGAATCAGCTAGACTCAGACTATAATAAAATGATGTTCTGAGTGGAGAAGAGAAAAGTTTGTGTTGAGGCAGAAGGTTTGAAATGCTTGGGGAAGGTCACAGATGGTGGAAAGTTTCATTGGGCAGGAGGATTAGATTTGATATCTTACTCCAAATTTGATGAGAGTAAACTGAAAAGTTTTTAGAGAAAAACTAAAAATTCTCTGTTATGTATTGGCACTCCCCGAGACTGCTTACAGAAGGCAGACTGAAGGTGGGGGCAGGGCATACAGAATGGGACTGGCAAATGGGGCCAATTAAGATTCCATTCATTCTATAGTCGGCCAATATTTAACATCTGTTATATGTCAGACATCTGTAATCCAGTCTAGAGGAACTGTCATTTGGACTTGGACAAGCGAAATGTGGTCCACCTTGAGATTTGTTTTGGAGATAGACCTAATGGGTTTCCTAAAAAAAAAAAATGTGGGTATGCAAGGAAGAGATGAACTAAGGGTGGTTTAAGGCTTTGGCTTTTGCAATAATTGGGTGGGACTGAGAGTAGGAATCCTGGAGAATCCCTAAGAAAGGAGAGCAGCAACAGAGAACTTTTCTAGACTCCGTGAAAGAATGGTAATTTCTCAGTTATTTTCTCATTGAAATTTCCCAAGCTGGCCTTCAGATGAGCAGTTGACCAGAAGATTTTTAAGATTCTAGTCAGTTTAGCAAACCAGCAATAATAGCTAACTATAATGCTCCCAAGAGGTTTTATTTTGTTGTTGTTGTTATTGATATTTTCTGTGTGTGTGTGTGTATGTAGGTGTGAACATGCCATGGCGTATGTTTGTGAAAGTCAGAGGACAACCTTGGTTGCTAATCCTCTTCTTTTATGTTGTGTGAAGTGGTATCTCCTTATTGTTCCACACTGAGAACATGCCTCCTTTTTAATCTCTTGGTATGAGTATTAGAATTACAGATGTGGTACTAGGGCCGGATTTACATGGACTCTGGTGACATGAACTCTGATCTTTATGTTCCTAAGGCATATCCAATGACCATCTCCCCAAACCCTGATATTTTTATTTTATAAACAAGCCACTTTCCAAGCACATTTAGCCAGCATTGTAAATGGTCTCTTTTCCTTACGCTGACTTCTATGCATGTCTATTTGAAAGACAATAGCAAAAAATTAGGGCTTCAGAAGTCGCTCAGTGAAGTAGAGCACTTACCCTGTATGTGAAGGGCCCTAGATTCTGCTTACTACATTGCAGAAGTAAGTAAATAAATTAACAGAAATCATCTTTCAATGTAAAATCAGCCATTGTCAAAAGTCTCCCCAGGAGAGATAAAACTCCTACCACCAATTATCTCCCCTCATATGTATTCAGCTATTTTGAAATTAAATCTCGAGTCCCTACTGTACAATCTTAGAAAGTTAAACGCAAACTATATGAACTATCTAGGGAAAAGCCTAGGGATTTTTGAGATTTAATTACTTCCTTTAAAAAGTAAACTTAGGTCAATTAAGGAGCTATAATTTGTGTTCTGTTATTAAATCAACCGAATCATGCGACAAAATATCGGTGGATACTCTGGTTCTTACTTGGACAAACACTGCTGCTTTAATTATTGACAAGGCTCAATATCCAAGTAGTCACATGTCTGAGAGGTAATACAGGGAATGAATGTCTCAGAGCTGTTGTATTTCCTTCTCTGTGTATGGCATATCTAAAGTAGAGTGAAGAGAAAGAAAACTAACAAGTGCTGTGTTTCACGTTCCTGTGAGGATTTTTCTTTCCTCTTTTATCCTATCAGACAGTTCTATTAGTCATTATAATATACAATATGAGTGCCAACTAATGATTCTTGGGATCTAGTATATCAGTCTGGGTGACCAGACACAGATAGTATGAGCATTGGGTAGTGTTTATTCCAAAGCGGTGTTGAACTGAAAACTCATCTCTGTGTACTTACGTATTTGGCATCTGACAAATATGATAAACTTCTGTTAGTAACATATGCTTTATTGCAGTATAGAGACAACACTCCTAGTGAGAGGATGTTACCTGTGAGGATCTTTCAACTTCTTCAAGCCATGTGGTTGGTGTACAGATGATATCTTCTTTTGCTATTCTCTGGGCAGAAAGCTTACGTAATAGTGCATTCCTTTCAAATGATTGAAGTCACTCTAGGGATAGGATCTCAGTGCTCCTTTGGTTACAATCACAGGGAATGTTGGGAATAGATGCCCCTGCTATAACTTATTCAACTGAAACAATGAAGGTATGTTGTAATTTATGTAAGCCTCCCTTTTAGCAGTTTCCTAATAGTCATTCTGATTGTCTTTACTGAACATAAGCTGTTGTGTAGACATTGGGACCAAGACTGCTTTGTCAGGATTGGGTCAATTCTCTGGGGCTTGGGTTGAATATGAGGTTCTTTCTTTACCAGAGAAAACAGCAGGTCTTTCTCTGAACTACATTCTGCTAGTTCTCTCCCCCTGTGGTCATGCTTAGCCTCTTCTCCCTTACTAACTGTAACTGTAACCCTAGTTCCTGTCCTGCACAGGCCTTGACATTCTGGGCATTCTGCCAACTAATGACTGACCGTTCCCTCATTTCCTTTAGAGTCTCAGCAGGGAATACTGACCTGTGTGGCCTTCTGTGTACCATAGATTTTTCTTTCTTGCATCCACATGTTACGATTAGTTTTATAAAGATATCTGACTGTACCTGAGATCCCAGTCTGACATCTTCACAGAGTAATCTCGGCTGCCCGCGACACCTGAGGCATGTACCTGGTAGTTGTGGAGCTTGACACTGAGAGTCTCCTTGTTCAAGATCATAGAGTGGGTTATCCATGGACGAATTCAAATCTTCCTTCTGTTTACTGGACTGTGCTATGCAACATTCCATATTGTTCCAGTATATCTTACACATACAAGTTACTATCCACTGGTCATATTTCATTACACGTTATACTTCAAAACAAATAGATAATGCATTTCCAGACTTTGCTAATTTTCAGGATGTGCTTTGTCAAACACTTTGCCTAGGCTTAATACATCTTTGCTTTCCTTCCTAGGGGTTTAGATATGACTACTCAATATCCCTCACTATATATTTGAAAAGCTAACTGAATGTCATACATGGGACATAGAGTTCCTTTATATTGCAGCCGTCAGAACTCTTGGCTCTCAGAGGTGTCCAGTGTTCTGGCAAGAGGATTTTAACCCAAGCCCTAACCCTCCATCAACTTTTCTCCAATAGTCTGGAGTGAACTACAAGGGTTTCCTCAATTCCTGAGCTATTGTTGCAAAAGAGGAACTTTTGCTTATTGAATACTGGGAAGCATTTTTCCCCAGGATCCAGGCTGCACAGGATGGCTTGGAAGGTCAAAGGGAGGAGAAGGACCTTTCAGGGGAATGTGAGCTCAAGGGGAAGCTTCACTTGTTCATTTCACTACATAATTTGTAGTAGCACTTTGAACAGCAACAATCTGAGTCCACGAGGGCACTGTTTGTGTAGCACTAGGCGAGCCTAGTGACAGGTTCTTTTTCATCCATCCAGGTTGATAGTACTGAGAGTAGGCACCTGCAGCCTGGACTCATGTCTTCTATTTCATAAAAAGAGCTTCATTCTTGTATGTAACTTATTTATTAAACACACACTATCGATTGCCCTTCAAGCCCAGAAGTAGCTCTGATGACAGGTTATGTGATACCCAGTGATTTACGCTTCTTTTGGATATCTTCACAGGCACCTGGCAGACAGCTGATCTGTTCATGACAGAGGAAGAAGAAGCAGAAGAAGGAGTCAGTGGGTGCGGGCTGGGAAAGAGGTCATTGTTCTTCCGGAGCTGACCTTTAACTGAGGAGTGCAGAGATATTAATTATGGCCTATGCAGCCTTTCATAGACAGCTCAGAGCCACACATGAGAGAGCAGCAATGAGGTCTTTCACCACAACATGCTTCCTTCCTAATTCAGATGTAGAATACTCATGCCGTTATCATCACAGCATCTTTTTGCCCGATCCCCTTAGGATTAACTTTGCGGTCTGCTTTATTTCCTCTTCATAGAAGCAAACAGTCAAGTGGATTAATCAACAGTAGTATGGCTTCAGAGAGGAAAACCTGTTACTTGTTTGGCTTGTACCCATATACTTTCAGAGCTTCTAAAAGAACTGCAGTGTCTCATAGATTTCATGAATGCACTGACCTGGCTACTTTCTTCTGGATTCACTTATGCACCTCTTTCCATTCTAGTATTTTAGCAGACCGCTTTAAGCAAACATTGCATCTTGGGTGTTAGGGGGTCAGGGCAACAGCAATACATTTGCTAAACCCGGTGAACAGCAAAGACTGAGACAGCTTTGGTTGATGGCAGTTCAGTAGTTCTCTTTATTCTGTATGCTTTTAGTTATAAGGCATTGTGTGCATGTGTGTAATCAGATTATAATAAGCAAAAGAGCAAATAAAGTTATGTTTCTGGGACATTCATTGACATGGTTTAGGGTTGCTTAGTAGTTTAAAGCTGACTTAAACCTGGAAATTGTTCTCTAATTTTTTTCTCACATTCTCTCTGTCTTTATTACTGCCCTTTACCAAAGGGCAGGGGGTAAGGATTAGGAGCTCAAAGGGAAAAGGTAGTTATTGCTGTCTAGCTCTGTCACATGCTGCTAGAGCAGTTTGAATTGTATTCCATCGTTTAGTTTGGAGTTATTTTTGCTTCACACAAATCTTCATCTTAGTGCTCTCACTGTCTAAGATAATGCAGAATCTCTCACATTGGCTAAAAAGCAACTCCACTAAACCAGGCCATTTGTTTTAAATTCCCCCGCTCTACATCCTAAAATAAAATGGCCATTTATTCTGGGGATGGTTTTAAAGAAGTGGGTAACACAACATGCACAGTCCCTGATTTTCTCATGGCACCCTAGAAAACTGCCACAACAAAGCTTAAGAAATTCTGCTCTGCACTGTGTAGGGCTGGAAGAAATCTCATTTAAACTCCCCATCTCAGTTTGTTCCCTGACAGAGGACCCAGTGACGGAGAAATGGGGGAGATGAGAAAGAAGGAAAACAAATAATGTCAACAGTTATTGAGCAATAAAGTACTTTTTATTGAGGAGTAATATTTGGACTGCTGGACATTGGGCCCAAGTTTCGAAGTACCTGCCTTGCTACATAGATGTATCTTCAGGGCTGTAGAATTTATATTTAAGAAAATGTATTGTGAAGTGTTCAGTCCAATAAAACTTGACTTGGGTATACACTTGCGGTCACCCTTTCCACTGAGATATAAATGAAGTCCTCCGAATGGCTTCTCTAGGTTCCTCACCTACAGAAAGTTCTTCAGGCTCCGTACACTACTTCCTACTCCCCCACTTAAAGAGGCAGTTATTATACTCCATCAGCATTGACAATTCTGCTCGGAATGACACAGTGGACACCACATTTTTTGTTGAAATTTATGCTCAGCATGGTGCCTTTGAAATCCTCCTAAGTTGTCCTATGTCCCAGTTGTCCGTTTCTTTTGGATTCTCTTTATACGGAAACAACAGAGTGCAGATACATGAGTTGTTTCCAGTTTTGAAAATGAAACCCCATAGGCAGAACAATATCAACTAACTGGACCAGCCAGAGCTCCCAGAGACTAAAGCACCAACCGAAGAGTACACATGGAGAGATCCATGGCTCCAAATACATGTGTAACAGAGGACGGTCTTATCTAACATCAATGGGAGGGGAAGGAGGCACAATGCCCCAGCATAGGGGATGCTAGAGCAGTGAGGTGGGTGTGGGTGAGCGGGTGGAGGAGCATCCTCATAGAGGCAAAGGAGAGGGGGAGAGGGAGGATGAGTTGGGGGATTTGTGGAGGAGTAATTGGGAAGGAGGATATCATTTGAAATGTAAATGAATAAAATGATTAATAGGAAAAGAAAATACTATGAGTGAAGGAAGGATGAGCATTCATACAGGATTTGTGTCAGTTTGTCCTACAGTTTCTCTTAGGTAAGGACTGAGTTGAGTGAGGTTGTTGGATCATAAGGCAGGTGCACACTTAACCTTATGTGGAGTGGCCAGTTTTCCAAACTGGTTGTACCGTTTCACAATTTCCCTCTCTACTCAATGATAGTCCCAGCTGTTATCTATCCTAGCCAGTGATTTAGTAGTATTATCTTTTTAATATTAGAAATATGCACAGCAGTGACTCACTGTGGTTTTAATCATTCACTTGTATTAGGTAAATAGCAACACTGAGCTTCTTTTTCTGTATTTTCCTCCTGTTTGAGGCGTCTGCGCTGTTGTTTTAAATACTAGTTCGTATTGTTATTGATCTCATACATATGGCTTTTTGTCTTCCCATTTTAGTGGGAGTGCTGAGCAGAAACAAGGTTTCAGTATGTACTCAGATCTGTGTTCAAACTCCACCTGCTTTGGTCTTCAATGTGTGGTGATGGTGGATGTTTATCACCATGCCTGGCCTCTTGTAGGCATTTCTTACATATTAAAGATGGATTCCCAACATTTGTATTGCTGATATTTTTCTCCCAGTGTGTGCTGTGCCTTTTCAACTTTCTTAAAGCTCAAATGTAAAAACGACTTTAAAAATATTGACAAACTCTACTTTACCAATATTTTTAACGTTTAATGCTGTTTTTTATTCTGCCTAAAATTTTTTGCATATCCCACATTTATGACACTATTGCCATTGTTTTTGTCTGGGATCTTTAGATATTAACTTACATTTACCATCTTGAGTTAGTTTTCATGGTTATTATGAAGTATGGGTCAAGTTTAATTTTTTTCCATATAGATATCCACTTATTCTAGCACATTTGTCAAAAAGATGTTTCTTTCCCCATTGAATTGCATCTGGGTTGTTTCCAATTTATGGCTATTGCAAATAAAGCTGCTATAAACATTGATGAATAAGTTTTTGTGTGAACATAAGTTTTTCATTTCTCTGGGATAAATGCCCAGGAGTACAATTACTGGGTCATATGGTAGTTGAGTGCTTAGGTTTTTTTTTTTTTTTCAAAGCAACTGTCAAACTCTTTTCCAGAATGACTCTACCATTTTGTATTCCCACCAGTAATGTTCACTTGATTCAGTTTCTCTACAACCTTTCTAGCAACCAGAGCTGTTGGTTTACTTTATTTTAGACCTTCAGATAGATGTAGAGTGAGCTGTGGGTTTAGCTTGTATTTCCTTAGTAGCCAACAATGTTGGATATTAAACATCCTTTCTTACGCTTATTTGCCAGCTGTGTATTCCCATGGTGGACATGTCTGTTCATGTTTGTTGTTTACTTTATACACCCTAGAGATGAGTGGTTTACACAAGTCTGCTCGGGCTGAAGCTTCTTCTTACTCTCTTAGTAGAACCTTCTGTTGGGCAACCATTCTTGGTTTTGGAGTCCAACTTCCAGCCTTTTCTGTTACAGAATTTGCTTTTGGCTTCATGTATAAAAAGACTTTGCCCAGTCTGTATTTTCTTCTTGTTTTCAAAGAGTTTTATCAGTTTATGTTTTAAATTTTCTCACATTATTAATTTGAGTTAATTTTTGCATAAAATCTGAGGCTTTCATCTCAGGTCCCATCATCTGCCTATGTTTTTTATCTGATGCAGCATCATTTGTTGAAAGGATGTACTTCTTTCATGGGTCTACTTATAATTTATTAAAAATAACATAAATATATTGTGTTTATCTATATTGGGGCCCTCGTAGAGTTTTATTGGCCTATTTGTCTATATTTATCTTCTTTTTTTCTGAGACAGTTTTGCTATGCAATTTAGTCTGTCCTCAAATTCTCTATCATCCTGTCTTAGCCTTCGGATTGCTAGAACTACATACATGTGCAATGGTACATGATGATGCTAAGATATATATTTGTCTTTCTTCACCATGTCATATAATATGTGATGAAATTGAACAGATTGATTCTTCTTCATTCTACTTCATAGATCTTTTCCAAAACTCGAGCTATTTGAATTCCTTTGCCATAAATGTCAGAAAAAATTTGTCTATGTATATCAAGTATTTGGCTAGCATTTTTATAGGAAGTATGCTAAGTCTGTTTGTTTATTTTTAAAAGAGTTGGCATCATTACTAATTCACAGACAAAATATGTCTCTATATTTTTAGAGCTTTTCTGAGTCTTTCAATGGTGCATTATAGTTTCAAACAAGCAAATACTGTATGAGTCTGGATATATTTATATAAACATTGTTTTTAAAATCTTTAAGCAACTCTATAATGGTATGATTAGTTTAGGTATTCACAAATTCATTGCCAATGGGTGTAAATATAATTGATTTCTATATATTTTTCTTGTATCTTGCAGTCTTGCTGGAATCAGTGGTTGAATCTAGACTTTTTTTGTGGATGTTACTTAAATTTGTAGGGTTTTTCTAAGCAGACAAATCTGTTATTTTCTTCTAAGGACAGAAGTATTTCTTTCTTTCTCATTTGGCTGCCTTTGATTTTGTTGCCTGAAAACACAGATTTGGACTTCTAATACCATAATAAATATCAGAAGTAAGATCAGGTATGCTTCCCTTCTTCTTAGCTTTAGGGGAAAAGTATGCTGTTTCACTAATAATCCATTAAATAAGAATGTTACCTTTGGAACTTTTAGACTTTCATTGATGATTATCATTATTTGCATGGGTTTTAACTCTGTAGAACAGATTGGTTTGTAACTCGCTATGTAGCCCAGCTAGGCCTCAAACTCATGGTAATCCCCCTGTCACAGCATCCTAAGTGCTGGGCTTACAAAGCATGAGTTACTATGGCTGGATATAGTGAGAAGTTGCATAACTCTCCCTGTTCTTTACATATTTTGTCACCTTGTTTTCTTCTCTAAGAGAAAAAAAAATCATCATGCAAGACAAACAAGCTTGTTACGAGGAAGGGTTTACACCTGTTTCTTTCAAGCTTTTCATTTAGGGATCATAATTCCCTTAATTATAATATGATTCATCTTATATGTGAGAGTTATTACAGTGATGACCAGATATGTTGATAGGTAGAAGAAATTCTTTGTTAACATAATTAATTTTATATAGTTCTACCTTAAAGAGAGAAGTAGAGGGAAAATTTTAGAAACTCACAGAGAAAATAAAAGTATACTAGAAAAGAACAGATGTAGAGACAGAAGCTAAACAGAGCATCTACTTTGTTGCACCATGGCACCTGGAAGGAATTCCGATTCAGTTCCAAAAGGCAAGCCAGATGATCGGTAGTCATGTGGTCCATGGTTAACACAAAACCAGAGCTGCCATGAGCTTCAAATCTAGTTACAGGCTTTGATGAAAATGTGGTTCCTCTGACACAGCTGTCCTCAACCTAGGGCTGCAACTCTTTCAAGAGCGGAATGTCCCTTTCACAAGGGTTACATATCAGATATCCTCCATACCAGATACTCATATTACAATTCATAACAGTAGCAAAATTACAGTTGTGAAGTAGCAACGAAGTAATTTTATGGCTGTGGGTCACCACCTCATACATGAGGAACTATATCAGAGGGTCACAACCTTAGGAAGGTTGAGATTTATTGCTTCTGATGGATGAGTCAGCAGTAGACAGAAATACCACTTTGTTACCTGATCTGACACACAGGACAGCAACGTGGTGCCATTTAGGGAGAGTACTGATTGATAAAAACCTGAAAAACCCCAGAAGCCTGACACCAGAGAATAGATGGAGGTTGGGGATCCTCAATTTGGTCTTCCACAAGGCCCAGAGAGGCATATCTAGAGAGAAGGACTAAAGAGTGTCTGTCTTCTAAGGGAATAGAAGACAGGAGACAGAACTTGGGTTGAGAAGTGCTTTAGGGAGAGAAAGAGCTGTGCTTTCACACCTAGATGACATTCATTGAGTAGCCATGAAAATTGATAGGTCCAAGTGTGATACTACAGGGTGGAGCATATTCTAGAGCCCCCTGTCAGCCATTCACTGCTATAGAGTCCAAGTACTCTGAGCAGCATTCCTCCAGCCAGGTGACTGATACTATGGAAACCTTGAAAGGATGGATGTGGGTCTTCCATACATTTTCATTGCTGTACTGTGGTGGATTTCCATACACCCAATGTTACACCCAACCCAGGGGTGTACCATTGAGGATTAGCAGGAGAGTGAAAGAATCTGCCCTGCCCACAGATTGCAAAGTTAACTGTGGCCAGTAGGGGCCTCTGGTACACAAAAAAGGAAACCATCATAGCGAAGATAGCTCTGGTAGACACCATACACTTATCCAATAAAGACTCAGTAGCAGCATGAACCGAAGATGAGACTACAAATTCAACTGGGCTGCCTCTCTTCCATGTAGATAATGACTGACATTTTCCAATTTGTAAAGACTCTTGTATCACCTCGCCCATATCCTCTCTTACCTTCCTTCCTTACCATCGGACTCAACTCCTCCTTCCCAGTTCCCTTCCCTATGTTCACATAATTTTTGATTTGTTTCGATTCTCTGTTGTACTTAATTAGAATTGCTTGCATGTACATGGTGGGGAAGATGTGTACTTGAGCAAAGCCAATTTACTCATGGCTATACTAATGAAAAATATGACTTCCCCTTCCCCAACGACCTTTAACTGCCTTTAGCTCCTCCGTCAGAGTTTGAGCCATATGACTCCCTTACACACAATCTCTGTTGTGAGATCATGAACACAGTTGATGTCTCATGTCAAGAAGACAGTATCTCATGTTATATATGTCCTGTTTAAGGATGTTTGCTCCCCCTAAGATGAGTAGTCTTCCCATTTTAAAGTAATTTTACCATTTATGAGTCTCTGTATTAACTGTTGCTCCTTGCAAACAGAAGTTTCTCTAGCCAAGGCAAAGAGAAGCACTAATCTATGTTTCCCTAAATAAATGTAACTTCCTAGTACATTTTACAGTAGAATTATTTTGCTCTTCGGGAACAAAATACATGCACTGTGTTGATTATGTCTACCCACATTTTTTTGTTCAACTTCCCCTAGATTTCCCGCACACATACTATTCCTAATTTCATGTCCTCTTTTCCTACTATTTTTATACCAAACTGCATCTAATTAGTGCTTCCTGTACATACATGGGTGTGGGGTTACCTACTGATACATGGATAACTTACCAGAGCCATACCTATAGGGAAAAAAATAATTGCTTCCCTCCCAGCTTCTTCCAACTGCCAATAGCTTCTTATGACCTCCTTCCTATCCATCCTGGAATGTAGACGGCCTTGATATTGATATGGTTACTGTGAGTGCTTGTCTGCAGTAGCCATGTCATATCTACAAGGCAGCATTTCACAGTGTTCTGCCCTATCCTCTGTCTGACTCTTACATTTTTTTTCACTTCCTCTCCCATAGTGTTTCCTGAGCCCTGAAAGAGAGGTGAGTTGCAGGAAAGGGGTGATGAAGATTGTCTAATTTAGGGTTAGGCATTCTCAGTCACTTGTTCTCCGTATTTTGACCAGTTATGAGGCTGTGCATAATGGATATCCACCTCAAGAAAACAAGACCCAAAACCAAACCAACCAACCAACCAACCAACCAAACAAACAAACAAACAACAAAAACAAAGTCTTCTTTAAGTAAATCGAGGGAAGCTTGGGTCCTTGAACAAATGCACAAAACTTAGGAGGAAGTTTGGAAACATGGCCATTTTTGCAAAACAATAGTTGGTCACCCCATGGACCAACTTGTGGCTTTACCATGCATGGGCATTTGACCAGGTTTATAATAGCATCCATCTCCTTTGTATGGAGAAGAACTCAAGTTCAATCAGAAGATAATTGATTATCCTTTAACAGCCATAGATCTATTGCACCAATTGGCACACCTTGCCTGGCAGGCTGGCATTATAGCATGCAGGGCCCTAGGCAATGCCATTGATGCTACTCCTCCCTAACAGCCTGCATAGCACTGTGGAAGTTAGCCTTCAGGAAGTAGTTTGTTTGGTCAGTTTGAGATTGATTTTCCCATGTCTTGTTGCCAAAGTATGTAGCATCTTCAGCAATAGCATCTCATTATGTCGTTATTGTGTAAGTAGGGCAATGGTAAATACTGTGTTGTTTTGGAGACCTCCAGGACCTTCCTGTCCAAGAACACACAAGGAGACCTTCAATTCCCGCCACTGCATGTCTTATGGGAACAGCATTGTGTAACCATTGTCTACCTGCATTTGAGCTCCTCTTTAAAATATATAGTTTGAAATTAGGTTACTAACCATCAGGTTTTCATAAGGCTTTTTCATACCTTTTAAGTTTTGGTTATCCTACTTCCCATCTCTACTTCCTTTCCTGCCTTCCCTGCTCCCATCCCCAGTTAAACCCCAGTATTCTCTCTCCTTCTTTTGTGTCATTCACATTCTACTTTCCCTTCCAATTACATCTTTAATTGGCTTTGTGAGATACGTAGTTTCCATGTGGCTTTTTGGTGCCTCATTTCCCCTACTCTTCCATTCCATGCCTTTCTCCTCCCAGCATTCCACAGCTCCACTTGTATTGCACCCATATTCTCCTATCTCAGGTCCTGTAGTGCATCCTCCTCCCACTGACCTCTTTTTAGTTTCATGGTTTCCATTTGTGTTATAAGCTAAACACGCAAAAGAAAAGAATCGAAGCTGGGATCCTCTTAGAAAGAACACACAGCATCTGTCTTTTTGGGTCTGAGTATAATTGTTTCCAGTTCCTCCTGTTTCGTTTCATTTTTCTTATAGCTGAATAAAATTCCACCATGCGTGTATCACAGTAGCTTGGCTGTTTTCATTTCTGTGATCACTAATGATACATTGCTGGGTTATAATTGATTCTGAGTGCATTCCTCTATGTTGTGTGGTTTGATGCTGTTGCTGTTTTAGCAGTTTATTTCCACCTTGCAGTGGTTCTGGGGATTGGACCTTTAAGAATGGGCTGCTCAGTAGGATCTTCCCTTAGAACTAGAAGAGGTATTTAGACCAACAGATGCACAAATCACAATACAGAAACACAAGAACACAGGAGGAGGCAAGGCACCATGTCTCCTCCAAAGAGTTCTAATTTCTAAACTACTGAGTAGGTCAAATACTAGGTGAAGTTGTCAAAAGTTTTATGGGAAAACAGTGGTCAATGAACTAGTCAAGAGTACAAATAGCACATGAATTTAAACTTAGGTCTTAGTGGGGAAAGTAAGCAACATGTCAAAAAAGTCAGCAAAATAGTTGAGAAAAATCAGCAGTGAGAAGAAAAGACCAGATAAGAGGCAAGTGCCCATTTAATTCCACTAAAAAAATGTGCACACACACAGGCTCACATGCACACATACCACACATAGGTACATGCACCACACATACACACAGGCACATGCGCCACACATAGACACACACAGGCACATGCACCATACACATATGTGCATGTGCACACATGTGCACACATATATACAGGCACCACACACAGAGTGACATGTACCATCCACATATGCATACACATATATGCATGAACAGACATGTGGTGCATGCATATACATGTACAAATGCGCACACATGTACAAATGCACACACATGTGCAGATGCACACATATGTGCAAATGCACATACATGTCTCAAATACAAAGTAACTTTATATGAGGACTCTGACACTTAGAGCTGTAAAGATAAGTTAATATTCAGGTAGAGAAAAGGAAACAGGTGATGGTTATTAGGAGTGTGTAATGGAAGTCCCCACTGTGCCCTGAGACATCATAGATGCTTCACTTTACCCTATCACAACCAGATAGACAGTGGAGTCAGAACAGTGTAGTGACTACTTTGCAAAACCTCTACTGTTTGGGACTAAGTGATATGTTGAGGAGCTGTAAGTTCTTACAGGGACCAGGGCATAGTCAGCACATTCTTTGTAGGGAGAATAGAAAGCTCTAGGCTCAGCCCCTAAGGAATCCCATTAGAGTCAAATTCATGAGAAACAGGCTAAAAACATCAAGAAGGATGGTCAGACACCTATGATTTCCTACGAGAGTTATGATTGAAATAGTCTAACTCATTGTTTAGTCAAGTCTTATTTTTAATTGGAAGAAAAAGAACACAGTACTGTTAATATTTAAGTTTAATAGAATATTTGGCCTTGAGCAATACCTCAGACTCTGTCTAGCTGAGCTTTTTTCCTATTAATTTAATGTTTTATTTAAATTTATTTCTTCTGCTTTGAAGAGAGGATTGCTAGTCAGCAGAATCCCACTTGGCATCGTCTTGTATCTTTCAGTAGAACATGGTGTGCTGCATGAGTTTACTCCCCTTCGGCCAAAGCAGCTTCCTCACTTGCAGTGGTCATCAAATAGCCAAAGAAGCATTTGTATCACTTCAGGTTATAGCTCTTGTTTCTGTGAATCTAGGAAAAGAAAACCCAAAGCCTTCATAGTTGCTTCCAAACACTTAGAGGATTTATGTCTGTGTGAGGGAGAACAGCCGACCATTCCTCCTTTTAAAGAGTTTGGTAGAAGCTGAATTTTCCCTTAAATTAAAAGAAAGGAAATGGTTTCCCAGTGGCCCTCATTATTAGTCAGTTCTTGCCCTGGCTTAGTTTACACAGGGTCCAGAGACTGAACTTTGCATCAAAATGCTCAGTTTCTCCTCTAGAAGAAGCTGCATATGCTTTCCTTAGTAGTTTGTTCAAGGCTGTGAGAGCACACTGAGCCATTAAAGAGTCACTCTGGGCAAGACACAGTTCTTTGCCCCTGTAACTATGGAAGGCTCATTTTTTTAATGCCCCAGAAGAACATATTTCTTTGCTTATATTTTTGGTTTGACAGGAAACACTGAATACTCTCTTAGTTCTCTCTGTCTCTCTCTGTCTCTCTCTGTCTCTCTCTGTCCCTCTCTGTCTCTCTCTGTCTCTGTCTCTCTCTGCCTCTGTCTCTCTCTCTTTCTCTCTCTATATATACATATATGTATATATATGTATATATATATGTATATATGTATATATATAGCTTATATATAATGTCTATATATGTATATAATGATAAAATATAATAAAAATATATTTGATATTTGTTCAATTTTAACACTGTGAACAGAAATATATGAAAGAGCTTAAATTTAAAGAAGTATCAAGTAATGTTAATAAGCAAACCATATGTAATTTAGCATAAGTTGTTTTAATTAAAAAAAAATCTTCTGCATATTTCACCCTGATCGTCCTTAAGTTTGCATAGCCACCACCACTGCCAAACAGCAATACACCCTTAAGATCACTAGTATACAGGAGATATTGCAGGACTGTATGTGTCTTCATAGAAAATGTTTCAATCAAAAATGAGAACCAAGACAGCCAAGTCAGGGAGAGGCAGCTACTGTTTTACTTCATCTGATGTTTATACTTCAAACAACTAGAAGGGATGGCACTTGACACTGTGTCTGCAAAATAACTCACTTTAATAGCCAGGTTAGATAGCTGACATCCTTCATTTTCAACACAATAATTCAGCTGATTTACAGTCTTCTAAGAACCATTCTATTGCTTAAAATGAATCCGACCTTCAGTTTACACAACAGTTTAGAAGTACTTTGTTTACTGATATATAAAGGTCATCCTTATCATAAGTGGCTAGGGTGAATAACTAAATTAGTTAAGCATAAGCAAGTGAGGGTGAATTGTTTGCAAAGACATTGGACATGTGAGCCTATTATGTCTAACTTGTTCAGTGCTGTTCAAATGACCTCGAAGAGTCAACAAACCTCCACTGGTGCCTCCTTAGGAGTGATTTGGATACCAAGTACAACTTCTATATAGACTTCAGGGTTGTACTCGCCGCCCCAACCCCTTGCTCCCTTGGGACTCCTTTAGAATCAGCCTTGTTCTTCAAGATACTATACTTTGGGACACCTAAAAGTAACATTTTATACAAAGCTTCTATAAATCTTTAATTGGCCCCAATTGCTGCTGAACCATGTTTATCATCCTCTCTCTTAAGGAAAAGTAGGTGTGTCTAAGCAAAGAGAAAGATCCTGGCAGAGGATTGCTTCGCCCTTTCGAATTCTAGGATCCTATAGTTATCTCTAGACTCTTCCACTCCTCTGGGTACCAGACATCTTCAGTGACCCCTGGTTCTTTGTATAAACATGGGCTAGTCCATCAGTGTACTGGAAAAGGACAAATATACTTGAATGGAATTTTGGCATTTCATATAAAAATTACCAATGCATAGAAAAATAGCGGGAAACACATGCTTCATACCTTGCTTTAATAATTTCACCCTGTCTCCTATGTCTTATTTATACTGTTTATTTTTCTAAATGTTTAAAGGGAAGCCAGACAGTACTTTGTTTTATCTGTGAATTCTTCAGTAGTTTGCATGGGTGTTTTAATTGCTAGTTATTTGTTCAAGGACTTGTGTTTAGTGTCTTTGTCTACATTATGGCTCATCTTGCTGCATGCCTACTCTATTATTAGCCAACCCAAGCTAAAGCTCACTACGGTTTGCTTTGAATCATAATGTTACCACCTCTATGTTGAGCAAAGTTTGGCTAGAAATATAGTTTTCCAGAAGACATAATCTCCATGCATCTCTATATTATGTTCACTTTTTTTTTGGTTTTTAGTTAGGTAACTGTCATAGTGGCTGCTCACACTTAGATGTTCCCTCTTTCTCAGTAAAGAAAGGAAGGAGTTGAAAGGGTTTAAGGCCCCATGGGGAGAGCAATAATACCAACCAACCAGAGCTCCCAGGGTCTAAACCACCAGTCTGGGAGCATATAAGGAGGGACCCATGTCTCCAGCTGTATATGTAGGGGAGGATGGCCTTGTTGGGCATAGGTGGGAGAGGAAGTCCTTGGTCCCTTAAAAGCTGGATGCCCCAATGTGGAGGAATTCAAGGGTGGGGAGGTGGGAGTGAGTAGGTGGGTGGGGACACATCTTCATAGAAACAGGAGAAAGGAGGGGATAGGGGGTTTCTGGGGGGGGTAAATGGGGAAAGGGGATAACATCTGAAATGTAAATAAAATATCAAATAAAAAAATCAGAACCCCCCCAAATCTACACACACACACACACACACACACACACACACACACACACAGAGGCACAGAGAGAAAAATAACCTCTGTCATCTGTCAAGCAGAGATGGGATTTGGCCCACCTTGAGTGCTGTAGTTATTGAGGAGTACTTGAAAGGCCCTCCTCTCCTATTTTAGGGTTGGTCAGTTTGAAGAAAACCAGGATGACTTATTGGTCCATGACTGTGTATAAACATGTCCTGATCTGGCCTTGAACTTGATGAGCCAATTTATCAGCATCAGCAAGGACCCTCCTGGTAGCAGAGAAAATATTCAAAGCTTTTGTTTAAGATGCTATGTTTTTGTCTCAGGAAAGGAGGATGACAAAGAAACCAGCCATCTTGGAATGTCACCATCTTTATTACCTAGCCATTGCCTCTCTCACTATCTGCCTATCAGGGAATCTAACTCCTAATCCCTTATATGTTCCTCACAGAGTTCACTCTAACAGTTGTTAGCCTTCCTAATGCTGTGACCCTTTAATAAAGTTCTTCATGCTGTGGTTTCCAACCACATAATTAGTTAGTTGCTACTTCATAACTATTTTTGCCACTTTTATGAATTTTAATATAAGTATATGATACGTATACTGTCTGATATGCAACCCCAAATGGTCACAATCCATAGGTTGAGAAGAGAACTGCTGATCTAAACTATAACATGTAACAAGTACTATAGTCAAGATATAGAACTTCTCAGGCTTTCATAGGAACAGTGTGTTTCAGACCCGGTAGTGTCTCATCCCTCATCAAACCACAATGCTTGTCTCTCATTAATCTCCATAGTTAAAATCTTGCCGTTCAAGAATGCTGCACAGATAAGGAAATAAGTGTAAACTCCCAAGTTGACCTTCTTTCAGATCCATCCAGGTTGTATGTTTCAGTTGCTTGTAAAATTCTGTTCTGACTGTAACATTCATTTATTGTTAAAAGACATTTGGGTTTTAGCTAGATTTTGACTATTAATGAAGTTACTTTTTTAAACTGACTTTTCCTAATTATATAAACTTTAGCATTGCATCTATGCCATCTGGCCTTGACTCCATGTGGAATGAATTGCTACTGAAAGGCTAAAGACTAGGTAACTAGTTTTCCATGGATGGTGGTAATGGGTAGCTTTTAGATGGATAACGTGTGTATTTTATTTGTGTGTGTGTCTGTGTGTGTGTGCGAGGAACATGTGAAGAACTCTCAGAAAACACGACAGGTAAAAATCACTAGGAAAACAGAAGAAATACCATGGTTACCAAAAGCTCAGAATATTCTTAAAAGATCCTACAAGGCTACCATTTCTTACTCTTTCTTAGCTGGTGTTAAAGGCTCTCCCTTAGCATCTTGCTGTTTGCTGAGAGCTTACTCCTGTGTGTGTCCCTCCTTCATAAACAGCCCTCTCTCAGCACACTGGACAGAAAAGTACAAGCCCAGGGCAGCACTAGATGTGAACACCATGTTGGCTCAAGTGCTTTGGTGTGACTCGGCGCTTATTCTGCTTTTCTAGGGGAATTTACTTTGGATGAGACCCATCTCAAGGCTGTCCAGCATAGTAATCCTGAGGTAGTTATACATCATTATCGTGTGTAGTTTCCAAGTCACTCATCCACTCTATTTTGTTATTTTCTCCTCACTACTAGAAAAAGCTGTACTCTATCTCTCTTCTGCTTCAAAGCGGTTATATCTTTATCTTTTCCAAAACGTTTCCTCTAAAGATTCAATTGGTTTTCTTCATATTTGTGTGTGTACAATTTTTGCTTGTGTTCTATATTTATCTGTATTCATCCAGTCTCTTCAATGGGAAGTCATGGCTTCTAGTCTTAATATTTGGTGTGCTATAAAGCTCATTCTCTATCGAGTCTTAGTCTACTTATGGGTTTGCCTTTGGTGACAGATTTAATGTGGGCAGGAGGAAGAGCAAATACATGATTAATTTATTCCATCTGATAATCCTATTTATTTACTTTTGAATTTTCATGAAGAATAAAATTGCCTTGGGTTTCCCTGACCTCCTTCCTGGGAAGGTGTCAATGACAAGTTGTGTTTTGTAATAGAATTAGCTCTAACTGCCATGTGATCATGGACATAACTTTTCTGTCCTCGTCAACAGAATCAGGCTGATGCCAAAGTAGCTACAGCTGCCTGTACTGTGGTGACAACAAAGAACATAGGTCACATTCTAGAACAAGATGTGGTGGTCCCACGAATGTTCACTGCAAATGTGCCAGAGGAGCTACTTCTGGTTTAGCGTGCAGACAGAAGTGCACACTGGCAATGCTGCTTAATTACGTTTTAACCTCTCTGAAATGAATGTTCTACATATATAGAAGTATACATGATGCTTGGTTACTTCAAAGACAACTTTATTTTCCCCCAAGAGAATTGAACTATTTCTCTTCTGTGAACATCTTGGTTTAGAACCAGCTGATGGTGGAACAGCTTCCTATGTCAGATGGCAGGAATTCCTTGTACTGGTCAGGGGTGTGCTTCCTGGTTGAAACAGAGATTCAGAGAACAGACTATGTCAGGTCACTGTACATGAGACAAGGCTAGATCTGGGGATTGGAGTTGATGTGTGGAGGCCAGGATCAGGGAGATTCACCCAGCAGAGTCCTGGTGTAAGATATGTAAGATCTGGCTGGCTGAGAGGTTGGATAGAATTGTAGGATCTTTTGCAGGTGCCCAAACCTACAAGAACTGAAGTCTCCTTGATAAATAGCATATTATTTGTAGATATCCCATATAGTCATTCTGCATATTTAAAAGTATCTCTAGATTACATGTAACAACCAATTCAATATAAATGTTATATAGTTTCCATAGTGTATTATTTAGGGAATAATGAGACTACAGCAATAATGGTACATGTTCATAGATCATATCTTCACCAAGGTCATAGAAGAAAACTTTCCCAAACCAATGAAATATGCATCAAAACAAATATAAGAAGTACATGGAACAATAAATAGACAAGACCATAAAAGAAACTCTGCATGGAATATCACAGCATAAACACTAAATATACAGAACAAGGAAAGAGGATTGAAAGCAGCAAGAGAAAAAACAGAAGTCACATAAAATCGAAAACTCATCAGAATAAGTGCTGAGTTTCTAGTTAAACTTTGAAAGCCTGAAGAGCACTTGAAGGGGAGTCCCTGAATGGGAATAGTGTACCTCAGGTTCTAAAAGACCACAACAGTGATTAGAGATGACTTATTGTGTCCTGAAAATTGCCTGCCACAGTAGAAGAAGAATGTAAAACTTTACTCAACATAAACTGCTTAAAAATCATATCTAGCACACAAAACCTTTAAAAAGTTTAGGAAGCAGTGTTTTGGTTGAAATGAGAAAAGAACATAGCCAAGAGACTGGAGAAAGAAAACAAAGGAAGATATAATTATTAAGCCCCAAGCATGACTAGAAAAACAAGTGTTAAGAAAGGATGATTATAATCAACACGTACCTTTCAATAATAACGTTAAATATTTGTGACCTCAATTTTCCAGTTAGGCTGACCAAAACAACATCCATGTCTGTTGTCTGTAAGCAATTCATCTTAGCTCTAAAGTCAAGCACTATCTTAAAGTGACAATTTGGAAAAACTTTCCTGAACACAGGAGATCAGGGAGTAAGCAAGTGTCACTATCCAAATAGCTGACAAGGAAGATTCAAGCTAAAACTAATCAGAAAGACAAAGAAGGACACTACATTCTAATCAGCAGCGAAACAGTTAACCAAGAAGACAAACCTATCCTCAATGTATATGCACCAAACTGGTGATCCTAATTGTATCAAAAGTATGCTACTGGAATTAAAATTTAATTTCAACCCAGTAATAGTAGGCGATCTCAAAACCCTATTTTCTCTAATAAGTCATCTGAACAAAAAATAAGAAGACAAATATCAGAATTCAGAGACTTAACACATTTGACTTGACAGATATCCATAGAACATTCTACTCAAATGCCAAAGAATATACATTCTATTTAGCAGTCCATGGAGCGTCTGTAAAATAGACCATATCTTGGGACACAAAACCAAATCTTATCAAATTTCCAAAAATGGAAATAACCCTATATATCAGAATGCAATAAAAATTTAAAAATTGTAGCAAACAAATCTCCAACAAATACACAAACTCATGGACATTAAACACCTCACCACTTACTCAAAATTGGTTGAACTGATGAAGTAGAAGATGGAACGGGACAAAGCCTGGTATAGAGTGGGCGACTCCCAGGTGTTTCCTCTACCAGAATGTCTGCAGTTCTTTCTGGGAAGTGGACCTGAAGCTCGGGTTTCAGGTTGCATCTTCCTGCGATAGGGAGATATGGAGCTTGAGTGGCTGCCTAAAGCCTTCAGAGGGTTGTAGAATTGAAAAGTTTAATAACCACCACCCAATGTGGAAGGAAAATGAGAAATAAAAAGTCGCAAATATGTATGTGTGTGTCTCCCAATCCCAGGTATAGATGTTATTTGCGGTGCATCTTCACAGCTGTTATTGATGGGCAGCACTAGGTATATTGCCCATGTATCTAAATCGTCAGACCTCTGTGCTGGGAATGCTGGGGAGAAATACTGAGTTTATTGCATGGATGAGAATTAGAACATGTATTGAGAGGAGATGCTGCCTCCCTCATGTTTCTTCTTGCCAACCTTATTACTAAAGGCTAGCACCCATTTCCATCCTTTCATTCATTCTAGCAGACTATTTTACTTAGGATTTTACTATTGTGAAGAGACACCAAGGAAACTCTTTTTTTTTTTTAAGATTTCTTTCTTTATTTTATGTACGTGAGTACACTGTCACTGTCTTCAGACACACCAGAAGAGGACATCAGATCCCCATTACAGATGGTTGTGAGCCACCATGTGGTTGCTGGGAATTGAACTCAGGACCTCTGGAAGAGCAGTCAGTGCTCTTGACCACTGAGCCATCTCTCCAGCCCCCAAGGAAACTCTTATAAGGAGAACATTTAATGGAAGCTGGCTTACTGATTCTGAGATTCAATCTATCATCATCATGGCATGAAGCGTGGCAGCATCCAGGCAGATTGTTCTACATCTTGTTCAGAAGGCAAATGGGAGAAGACTGGCTCCAAGCCCACCCCCATAGTGACACACTTTCTTCAACAAGGCCACATCTACTCCAAGACCACACCTATTTCAGAAGGCAACACCTTCTAATAATGCCACTCCTTAGGCCAAACATACATTAAAACCACCATACAGACCATGTCCAACATCTCTAGGAGCCTGCCAAGTGAATACAGAGCTGAAGCTATATTTTGCAGGGTATTCAATCACACTGTCAACCCCAAGATTTTGTTGTCTACTGGAAAAACCTGTTTCCAGTTGTGGTGTGGCTCAGCCTTAGCACACACCTTTAATCCCGTCTAGCTGGAATACAGAGGACACGCTTAGCATACATCTTTAACCCCAAACAATGGAAGGAAAGTTAATTTGTAGAAGGAAGCACTCACATTTGAAGGTGATGTCTAATTTATTGGCAGGCAAAGTAATAAGTTAGAGAAATACTTGACAGAAAATGATATGTCTGACTCTCATGACAGCAGAGAGGAAACAGAGGTGACTTAAGAGACAGGAAGCAGTTTTACTGGGACAGTCGAACAGAGACAGGTTGCAGAGAGAGAACAAGCTAGACACAGGTGAAGACAGAATGAGCCAGAGAATGAGAAGGTAGAGTTAGAAGATGAGACTGTATTGTCAAAGTTAGTATGAGGCCAAGCAGAGCAATTCAGTCAGAATCTGAAAGAAGCCAGTTGAATCAGTCAAGCGGAGAGGAGTTTTGAGGCAGGACAGCTGAGTTGACAAGGCAGGCAGAGTTCAGAAAGAACTAGAAAGGGTGAAGTTATTCATCAGTAAGTCTCAGAAGCTGAAAACATTCAAGGTCTTAGATTGTACATTAGATTGTACAGAGGCTAGATGCTTCCAGGACTAGGCCTAGATAAGCAGACTGAGGCAGTAAGCCTCTGAGACAACAATTACATCATGTGAAGAAAAGGTACGTTTA
The DNA here is from genome assembly GCF_004785775.1 of Grammomys surdaster. Classification (NCBI taxonomy): domain Eukaryota; kingdom Metazoa; phylum Chordata; class Mammalia; order Rodentia; family Muridae; genus Grammomys; species Grammomys surdaster. The sequence goes on along the minus strand of NW_021604630.1, from coordinate 8,911,998 downwards.
CAGCCCTATCTACTGAAGGTCTCAACCCAGAGAAGCAATCAGGAGCTAGAGCAAGGCAGAAAGTAGCAATTCGCTAACCAAGCTCATTAGGGTAACAGCATCACTTACACAACACTTAGTAGATACTAGGTACTCTGCTAAGAACTTTTCATCTGTTAGTTTGCTTAGTACTTCCTAAAAAATCTGTAAGGGGGGGGATGGTTATTATTGGCATTAACTTCTAGATGAGGAAACCTGAGGCCCAGGGAGGATGCATATAGGCCACAGAGCCCAGCATTGGCAAAGTGGGTTCCTAAGCTATGCTCATCTGAAGCCCAGGTCCACATGCCAGCATGGGTCAGAGAGAGCCATCACCAAGTTCTTTGCCTTCAAATATCATAGCTCCATGGTCCTCCAAACCAGCTCCAGTTCAGTAGAGAGATCTAGGCAGCTGTCAGGCATGTGTTAAGTCAAGAAGGCAGGACTTTCTTAGGCTATCAGAGCCGTGTTCACTGGAAGTCATATCTGAAAGTTTCCCAGCTGTGTAGTTAACTGAACACATCCACCTCCTTTATATTTTCATGTCCACAGCATCCCTCGGAGGCAGATAATCCATTTCTCCTTCTACTGTCCAGTGCAACTGCTGAGTCTTTGTGCTGTTCTTTTCTGCTCTCAGTGCCTCTCCTTGTCCCTGCTGTGGCACAACCAGGACAATCCAACTGGCCTGTGAAGTTGCCTATTTGTTTTCTGGTCACCACCAGGACTCTATTCATCACTCACACTGGGTGTGGAAGTGTTTCTCTGGTTTTCGAACATTTGTTCTCACTCCCATCTATGTTTGCCTTCTTTTTCCCAGAGGAACGCTAGGTCTTCAGAAGGTAGAACAAATATGCTTTTCCCTTCTCCCTCCCTTCTTCCTCAGTTCCCATGGTAAAACACTACACCAGCTCAATAAACGCCAGTAAGGCAAACGATCAACCAGGTGTATGGAAATGCATTGTTGCCTTGGATTATTTGTTTTGTGAGAGCAAAGATGCTATCAGCAGGAGAAGAAATTATGGAGAATCTTCCACATGCTGGTGTCCAATGGCTCCATGTATACATTCATTAACTCTTCCCAACAAGGTATCATCCAACTATTAGGAAGTTTAGTTTTCACTTGAGGATACTTTTTCCTTGTAGGATGGCCAGTGTACAGAGGTCTGGCATCACTCCTCCAGAACAGTTTTTGTATGAAGGAGCTGAACTGCTGTTCTTGGAAGGGCTGTAACTGGGTACACATAGAGTTACAGAGCTAGAGATTAGAAACTGATTTAGAGGGTATACATAACTGAAGTCATGTTTCTGCTACACTTATGGGTATGTTCCCTATATTTCCTGTACTTTCTTTGTTGGGAAAGAACAGGGTCTGAAGAATGTTTTATCTGTTAGAAGATGGAATCTAGGTATTGAGAATACAATATTAGGGACATTTTATTGTAATGGTGAATACCAAAGTTGGCTATTTACTATCTATTTGATCTTTGATTTGATTAAGGACTTCTGGACATGAGCTGTCTGATTCATAAAGTGGAATTCACTGCACCTACCCTCTCCAGAGTCATGAGAAAGGTTAAGTGTGATTCCGAGTGTGCAAAGCACTTATTGGCAAGAATGACTGAGGGGTTCATTCAATAAGCATTGACGATTACTAGGAACTGACATTATGTTAAAATCTTACATATTCCATAGGTTTCCAAAGGAAGCTAGAAGCCTTGGGTTGAAGAATCATTTTCGATATATAGATTGCAGGCTCTCCCATGTCCTCCTGCATGGAAAATGTTTATTTGGAGGCAGTTCAGGCAGGTAACAAAATCTGGGTAGGCTGATGTTTTGTACAATGCTGTGAGTAAGACATTTATAGTTATTGAGCCAAAATTTTCACTGCAATAGAAAAAAGTTGCGTTTCAAATTCTGGTCCATTTTAGTAATTATGGTGAGTTAAAATGTAGACCATTTAAATTGGATTTAGAGGATATAGTTCTGTCCTACAGTGAGGATGACTCATAGAGGAGGTAGCCTGACATAGCAGGAACAGCAGCTGATAAGGAGCCAGGAGACCCAAGTTTCTGGCCTAGATTTAGTCAAATAAGCTCTAATAGCTTTTGGGCAAATCATTAAACATCTCAATTTTCTAGTCTCTAAAACGAGAGGACTATGTTTGTCAATGGATCGTTCAACTTACATAAGACTCGACAAAGCAGGTCACTGGGAATGGAAAACCTTATCTATGGTCATTGCAGAATAAAGCATTCCTGTTATGTTATACTCTTCCATTGCAGACAACCAGAACCCAAGAAAATATATTACTTCTGGAATAATACCAGCATAAGCAGACAGTTGGGGCTCTCACAATAATCTGAGCTCATTTCTATGTCCTGAGACAACATAGCCCTGCTTGCTTGAAGGGTTATCTGATCATGAATCTTAATATATGTAGGATATATTGCAGTCCCTTAGGGGGAGTTTTAGTTAGATACATGATGTGGATGTCTGATGCATGAGCTTGCATCATGTTACATCTTGAGAAACTGTTTACTGGTTGGTATTCTCTTTAACCCCAGGTCTGAAGATATAGAAGCTAATCTGGGCCCAATAGCTGGTTTATTTGTTTATTTTCTTTTTGCGTTCCTCCTTCCTACTATTTTGGTTGTTGCTGATGGTCTCTCGAAAACAGTTAAGGTTTTATGTGCCAACTTTAAGTGGGCATTTTGCTTCTTCAGCATTGCCAGTCACTGTAGCACTTAGTTGTTTTAGCTGTGGAAAAGATGGTTATCTAATTAGTTTTAAATGTGCATTGGCATTGCAAGGTTAAGTCCCCAAGAATTGTGAGATTATTGAAAAATCGAATCCAATTTTCCTATTGACTCTCGTTAAAATTTTAGAGGTCCATGTCTTCATTTATGATTTATTTTCAATTAGAAATGGTTCCTGCCATTTTTTTAACTTTAATTTTTTTAGTTACTTTTTCTTTTTCTCTACAAGTAGTTAATGATGTGTGAAAAGATGCTGGAGCGTATTAGAGAAACTTCTCTACCGGGTAACTATGTGGATTACCCTGATGTGTGAGAGATGCGAAGGCTCTAGGTTGGAAATGCTTGCTCTGCTACCAGAGAGCTGGCCTTTGCAGAGCCCCTTTTGCCTTGGTCAGGTACTATCTTCTCATATGCTCATGTCTAACATGGAGCCTAGGCAGTTGCAGTTGTGCAGATAAGTGCAAGTGGAAATGGAAACGTTCGATGAATCATAATCCCTTAATTTTTATTTATTTATTTATTTTTACAGATTAGTTTTCTTAAAGTGGATTTTATCTGTCTAAGTGAATAATGGCATCCATTTATAATCCTTATTTTTATTTAGTTCTCTTTTCTTTCCTTTTTGAATTACGGATTCCTTTTTGGCTGGATTAGATCGAGAATCTTTGGAAAGCTCATTTAGCCCCAACAGATTTATACGCTCCTCATTCTGGAGGGAGAAGAGGAAATATTTTAAAATAGAGCTGACGTGGGACATTAACTTGATTGAAGACTTTGTGCATGAGGAATGATTGCAGCATCTTCACTGGCATAATTGGGAGAGATTAGCATGGATTAGATTAGCCTGTGTACAAAGGTTGTACAAACCGATTGCTCTGATTTGTAGGGCGGGCCAATCCCCACAGTTACTGGCAGGACTTCTTAAGCAGGATAGTCATACTTCCTTTCATGTGGTTTACGTGTGGCACTGAGAGGAGAGCGTTTTCCTTGCTACTCAAACATGCGTTTCCCAGTGAGCTCTTGGCACAGACTCAGACACATAAGATGTGCATGCGCAGCAGCGAGGACATGGTGCACACTGGCCGGAGGCAGCCGAGTTTCCGAAACAGATGTTCAGACAAGATGGCTAGAATCCTGTCAAAATGTGCTCTAGAATGTTTTTATGAACGTAAGCCGAAAAAGGTAGCCAAGATATGGCTCTGAATTAGAGCCAGTCCTGGGATTATTATTTAATTCCAACTTAGTATGTTCCTTGCCAAGTATGTGCCAGATCCTCCGAAACAGAATCTGGTTTTTGCCAGGAGTACTTAGCGACTATATTTTAGGTCTAAATCTCCCCCGAGGCAAAGAAGAATAAATTGTTCTCCGATGGAAATAGGTCTGTTTTTTGTTTTTGTTTTTGTTTTTTCCCCCAGCAGCCTTTGAACCTCACCTTCTCTGAGAAAGGCTTTCTGTAGATGTATCCTGGGCATCTTTGAAACCATAGAACCCACCTGGGCTGGTTATATCAGGTCTTTATCCAAATGTGTGTAGTGTATTTGGTTCATGTGTTTGATAATTCTTAGAACTTTTTATGGTAACCTTTGTCCTACCTCACTGGTCTCTTCTTTGCTTCTCTGCCTTACCGTTCTATTCTAGAGCGGTTGGCATCTTCCTTTGGTGGCACTCAACATCTTTCCGCTTTAGGGATTCTGCCTTTCTTTGCTGAAATAATCCGTCTTCAGGGATGCAGCGCCCAGTGCCTAGCTCCCTTCATAGCTTTGTTCTGATGCTGTCTTACACACAAGCTATCTGTGGCTACTGAATGTTCAAAGCAGGATTCCTCAGCATTCTTTATCATCTTCCTCACACTCCTGTTTAGTTATTCATTGCTACCTGATCCATTACCTATTTCCCTAAATATTTGTTCACTGCCTTATCCTCTAAGACAGAGAAAGACTTTGTTCCAATGTCCAACACATGCTGGGTACTGTTGTAACCATGGCATAAAGGATGACTAGTCTTTCTTGAGTAGTTTTTCATATGTATTACATTTGTGGCTTCTATAAGACAGTACTAGAATCTCATGTAAATTGGGACTCACATGTTGAAAGGATCTTGGAGATCAGAGGTCTGCAGCTCTCTGTAAACTTACAGCGATGCCTTACAGAATTTAATGTGCAGGTGATGCAGCTGGGGATCTTGTTAAAACACTCACTCTATTCAGTAGTCTGGGTAAGGGCCTAGGGTTCTGTATGTCTAACAGGCTCCCATGTGATACTGATGTTGCTGGCACAACCATTATGCTTTGAGTTGTGAGGTTATGTGTATCCATCAGAGGGGTTTAAAAAGTTCATGGCTTCAAGGTCATTACTATGAACACTGGGTATCGTTACAGAAAAAAGAATACTAATTTCTAGAAGTTTCTTATTAATAAAATGATAATTTATTTGGTAGTTTATTGGTTCACCTTCAAATTGCTAACAGTAAATTAATGATTCTTTGGACATATTAGTGATGTATTGAAATTATTACTGTGTTTGGTGTCATGGTAGGGAACGCTGTTTTCAAAAGCATCTAAACCAAAGCAACAAACATTGATATGATCCTATTTAAAAAGGAAGCTCGTAGGTATCAACCCCAAACATACCATAGTCACATTACAGTGGTGACAAAATCAACACAGACGTTTGTAAACATCTTTCCAAAACTGATTTTACTGTTACACTTTGTGCCCACAAACCAACTAACTTTAACATTTGTGAGAAATGTAATTCTCCCGGGAATTATTTGGTTTCAAAAAAAAAATCACAAAAAGATTTAGAAAAAATTCTATTGCAAAACAAAGAATTTTCCTCCATCCGCTGGCAATGATCTCCTACTAAAAACAAACACCAACTAGAAATGGAGATGAAACGGATATTTAGAAACCATGAGATCCCACCCCCACATTAGATATCCTGCAGTAGTAAACTGCCTTTCTAATCGGAGGCCAAAATGCCCACAAGGGCATTGGTGTTGAAAAGCTGTTTTAAAGCAAAGATCAAGCAGCAGTCTACCAAGAGCTACTCAGCCTTTTGAGAGGCAGCTTACTTGCAGTACATTTTTTCTCAGCCTTGGAGTGCTGGCACTTTAGTTTCAAATGTCACCCACTCAAAGAACAGGAGAACACATTTGGAATAACATACCCTTAATAGTAAAAGGCTGTTCTAAACATACATACATACATACATACATACATACATACATACATACATGTAGTGCAGACCTCAGCCAAATATTGAAATCTTAGAGGCCCCTCTCTGCTATGGCATCGCACTACAGGATAAATGCTAGTCGCATTACTAATGCTAACGGTGTCTGACATTTATTGAGTGTGAAATGTATGCTAATCAGTGCGCTTGGCACCTTCTAGCTACTTTCTTATACGGTGTTTACAAAACTCATTAGAAGTAGGTATTATAATTATAGTCATACAGATAAACTAATGCATGGTTGAGGGATTTGTATTGTTCAACTTGACAGAACCCCTGCAGGTTGGAACTGAGACACATTCAGATATTTTGACCCTAGAGCTCATGTTGTACTGAGCATCAAGCTATACTGAGGAACATCAGGCTGTAC
>NW_021604630.1:8902658-8905611 GCF_004785775.1 Grammomys surdaster | reverse complement strand
CATATAGTACTGAGGAACATCAGGATGTACTGAGCATCATATAGTACCTAGCATCATATAGTACCGAGCCTCATATAGTACTGAGGAACATCATGCTGTACTGAGCATCAAACAGTACTGAGGGGCATCAGGGTCTACTGAGCATCATATAGTACTGAGCATCATATAGCACTGAGGAGCATCAGGCTGTACTGAGGAACATCAGGCTGTACTGAGGGACACCAGGCTGTACTGAGCATCAGGCTGTACTAAGCATCACACTATACTTACAGCTGTAAAAAGCTGATTATTAGTGACCACCAGCTGCCTCTTTTGAATACTAAGTTTCAAAATGCCTGACTTTATTTTACCTCCAAAGAGAAGGAAATAGATTTTTATAACTTTTTCCATTGATTTGAGTCTCCTAAATTATTTTTCCAGAAAACACTAAATAGCCTTGATAAAGAAATCACAATGTTTAGGTTAATTTCGTATTGTGAGAAAATGCTGAGTTGAACAATCTATGAAGGAATGACTCATTTCTGCTCAGAGCCTCAGAGAGATTCCAATCATTGTGGTGTGGATGTATTATATTAACATCTTCCAGGAGGGCATGAACAATAGCCTTTGTAACCCTAAACAGGACACTAACAGCAGGGAAGTTATTGACCCAAGTTCAACTTGAAGGACCAATGAGTTTTTTGAGCTTATTTATGAGAGCATAGGTAAGTAGTTACTTAAAGAACTATTTAGGGATTACAGCAAATAGCATCACTCCCAAAAGTATACCCCGGCCTAGATAATGATGTCCTCAAAGTTTCATAAATGGACTCTCCTATAGATGGTTTTTACTTGCATATAATATAGTACCTCTGACACCATGTACACATCCAGAACAGAATTCCATTAACCTTGAAGAGAGGTCTATAGGAGGCCAGGGAGTGGCTGGAAACTCAGATGAGGATAAAATGACTTTTCCACCTTCTTTGAGAGAATACCTGGTCTTGTTGAGGGGCTCTTACTGGTGATCTGATTAAGACCATGGCTGTTGTACTCAGAGGAAAGAGTTATGTAACAGGGAGGGGATAGTGAGAGGCGTGCCCAGTCCATGTGTTCAGGCACTCGAAGGAGAGCTATTCCTATGGTATTCACTGACCAGGAAGCAGGGCAAGCTAGACCTGATCTATGAATAGGTATAGCACTTACGCATCTGCCCCTAGTGACTTACCTCTGTCAACCTGGCCTCACTGGCCTCTTCAAAACAGTACAGCAAGCCTAAGGCAAGGTCTGGGTGTTCAAAATAGGAGCTGTAGGTGATACTTCCAACTCAAAGCACAACACAAAATTACATATCTGAAGTGTATGTATAATTACATATTTCCTATGTTCTAAGTCCATGGAAGACTGTAGGTATTTTAGTATAGTATTCAATGTAACTTGGTGTCTAAAAGTGGCATAGGTGACAACAAATGCTCTTGCTTTGGAAATCAACCATTTTTTTTCTTAATTTTTATTACTGAGAATTAGCAGAATTTCAATAATTTCATATATGGGCTAGGAAGTTGTATGTATTGCATGTTTTTCCTCCTTTAAAAAAGAGTGCAGGTGGTATGTTTGCCTGTTTGATTTCTAAAGAGAGAGAGAAAGGGAAAGGTCATAGAGTTGGGTAGGTAGGGAGGTGTGTAGGATCTGGGAGGAGTTGGGAGATAAGAAAGTGATCAAAATATTTTGGAAGCATTTTTTCCCAATAACAACAAAATATGTGGATTCCACAAGGCCTTTGTATTGCAAATTACAACATATCCTCAAGCTGACTTAATCAGAAAAGTCATTTATTAATAAGCATCCATGATCTCTGGAAAGAGCACCAAAGAGCCCGTCATTGGGTTACACAGCCACACCATGGGTTTCTCTTAGGTCATACAGCCTCTGAGAATCTGCGTGGAAAGTGCCTAGCTTCACAAGTCAGGGTGCCAAGTGCCTCCTGCTTGTTCTTGTCAGAAAGAGCAACTTCCTGGTTTAGTTCTAGATATAAGCAACTCTGACCTCATATTGTGAAAGAATCCCCAAACCTAGGGAGCTGTTCAAAGATACTTATCTGTCACCATCAGCACACCTCCAGTGACTATGCAAATTATAAAGTCCTTGTGGAACCTCTTTCTCCTTGGTTAAATTTCTTCATCGTTTATAATTCTGAATGTTAAGCCCTTAGAAGGAACAGAGATTATATCCATCCCCCAAATGACCCTGTATGAAATCTGCAAGACCTTTTGAGACTCCTGTAAAAAAAAAATGGGGAATTTGGTGCCTGGCATTCAAGCGACCATCCAGTGGGAGCTGGAGAAAACGCTGGCAGCTCGGATGTACGAGCAGTGGTACAGATGTGGTGTAGGAGCTGTCTTCTAAGGTGGTGGTTTAAACACTGGCCAGAGAATGGATAGATTTTCTGAGCCTCTACTTTGACTAATTGGACAGGAACTTTGACCTTCCTACTCAGCCTGAGCCCAAATCAAGGCTCAGGAAAGCAAGTGGCCTATGGAGGGATTAGGATCTTCCAGTGCCAAAGGAACTAAAGGAGGCAACATCTGGGAACTAAATGTTCCCCCTCATTTTGTGAAAATGGTCCTCCTATGTAGAACAGGATTTGAGAAACAGGTCAGTATGCAGAAATGCATTGTATCTGTGTGGGTTTTGTCCTTCCAAAATTGTGACTCCTCATCACCACATTTGATTTAAATTTACACAAAGGATTACATTGGAAATTAGATTCTGTGTGTGGTTAAAATGATTTTTGCTTTACTTTTGTCTTAATGTAATTTGTTCACAGGTAAAATCTAGTTTGCATATAGTTGGCCACATTTTAAAACAGAGATTTCCAGGATTCTATTTTGGAGAACAGTGATGTATCCCATGAAGGTGGGGAAGGGGGAGGGATGGAGGGGATGGGAGAGAGAGAGAGAGAGAGAGAGAGAGA
>NW_021604630.1:8877172-8902648 GCF_004785775.1 Grammomys surdaster | reverse complement strand
GAGAGAGAGAGAGAGAGAGAGAGAGAGAGAGAGAGAGAGAGAGAGAGAGAGAGAACAAGGACTCCTGTGAGATTGAGATCCTTTCCTGCTTGGTCCTGAACTTGGGGACCGGGTCAGGCCATTCCATAACTCATTGGCCGAACTCCTTTAGTGCTACAGGTAGACCTGGGGATTTCATCTGTGAAGATCCACACTGTACAGCTTATTCCTGTAAATCATGGTTTTTGTATGTTCTCTTCTTTCTACAGACTGTGAAGGGTTAACAAACTTCTTCCACGCAGAATAGTCAGCTTAAAGAAGTTGTTTGCCTGGGAATATTGTGGAAAGTTGGAATTTTAAGGCTAAGGTGGCAAAATGGGCAAGGCTTTCTCCCTGCCTTTTGAAACTCACTGAATTTCATTCGTATTTACAGACATGACAGAAAATGTGTAGTCCCCAAACATGCTTGGGCTGGACCATGGGTTGTTTAGGAAGGGATTAGGGGGTTGACTTAGTAGCAAACTAAATAAATAAATAGTAGTGGTGTGGTAGTGATGATGATGTGACTGTTCTTATAGATCTTTAATGTTTATTCAGTTAGGAATAGATTAAATGTAGGCACATGTCCTAAGAGCATCTGTAGATGTAAGGGAAATAATGCATAAAACCAGAATAATAACAATATTTATCTTGTAATTTTAATATTGGTGTGTGTGAGATGTACGTGTGTGTGTATAAATTCTCATAATTAGAGCATAGCCCTAAGTTTACACTCATTACATGCTTTGTAAATAAACTAGTATAACAAATATTTGTGCTGTCAAAAACAGTCTTTTTAAATGACTTCCTTATATTGTTTGAATGCAAATAAAATATATTTATTTTTCTAGCAGGGCCACAGTATTCTTCAATGATAAAATTACTAATATCATCAATAGCCAGTATTGTCAAATTTCAAATTTTAGACACTTTTAATCACTGTCATGTACGTATTGACACACAATATGTGTGTACGTGTGTGTGTGCATGTATTCATTTAATCTTACAGTAGCACTACCCTGTATTCCATACAAATGCATATAACATATTTATATCAGAAAAACAGGGTGCAGAGTTTTCAGGAAATGTAGGCAAAGTTATATAACTAATAGCTTATGAGGCAGGTTTGAATCCAAGCTGTTAGTTTTCATGTTCACGTTCTAAATTTCCAGTCGTTCTGCACATAGAGACAGTGACTGATATGGACTCCAGCAATGTTTTCAAACTGAAAAACTTAATTAAAAACAAGTAGATGGATGGGAAAATGAAAATACTTAGAGCCTCAGTGCTGGATGAGAGCTCTGGGAACATTTGGAGTTACACATAATTAATGTTTATTTTTTAAACCTCTAACCACAAATATTTGGTTTTAAACCATACTATGCCTATTCCTTTAAATTGAATTTGTTTAGTTAATACATTAAAAAATTTCACACAATGTTACTATTTTAAGTATGAATTGTAATGGATACATTTATATATATAATTTTTGAGGCAGGATTTTGCTGTGTAGCCCAGTCTGTCTTTGGACTTCTGCTTCAGCCTTTTAAATGCCTACAATACAAGCATGCATCATCATGACCAGCTTGTTCCATACTTTCAGTACACCAACCATTGTTGAATAGATTATTTCTGTCTCTTGCCTGTAGAAATCAAAGCTTATTATAGAGACAAAAAAGAACATATTATCAAACATGCACAGCTTACTAAAATTTAATAAAATATCTGTAATCACAACTGATTGATGTCTTTATGCTTTTTAAAAAAAATTTGTTCATTTACCTTTTCCCCAATCAATCCTGGCATATTTCGAAGTTATAATTTGCATTTAGGCAGTTTGACATAAAATAGTTCGGTCTGCAGTTATGGTTTTCACGTTGAGTCGGATTCAATGGATGTCTTTTCTTTGGAAACTGCCTGTGGAGGCTTGGCTGGGCTGAAAAGCCTCATTGTACTGTTAGAAAGTGCTGTGCATACTATTTTGTCTCAAAATTTTTGGATCCAAGGTGTTCTCAGTATGAAGTGCTATTTTTCTAGAGAATTTTCTCCAGTTTTCGTTACAAATGTATTCTCTACTGAAAACGGATCCCGTCATTTAGTTTCCTTTGTGTTTACTAGCAGTGCCCTTGTTCCCCAAGGCTGGGTATCTCCCCAGGATGATGATGCTCGTGGTGACAGAGCACACAGTGTTCTCATGAAGGCCATTCCTGGGAGTTTGCACTGTAGAAAAACATGAAATAGTTTTAAGATGGAGTGTTTTGATGTCCCCAGGACCCCTGAAGCAGCAGCCTGTATCTTTCACATTCTAGTCTTTTAGAAGTAACTTAAAACAAGATACTTAACCCCTGACCTTGGTGTTGCTCCCTTATAGGGATGTCATAAGGCCTATGTAAAGAGGTCATGCATTTTGTTTACATTGCAGGAAGAATTTTGTGACTGTCAATTCATGTTATCATCATTATTAAATGTATTTACCTCTACTCCAATACATGTGGAATATTACTTTATGTGAAGAGTCTACACAATGTTGACAGGATACAGAGTCCTCAGCGAAGGAGTTGATGATAGAATTCTTACTATATGCAGAGTTATAGAATGATCAACCATGAAAACTTTGAGTCCTTAACAACACTAATTTATAGTTTGCTAAAAAAATCTCCAAGAACACTTTATATTGAATATTTTATACGAAATATATTCATTATAGAACACACAAATTGAAATTTCTTTGAGCCTTTAATTATTACAAGTGCATCAAATCCATAATCTAGTATTTCAGAGTTGATATGTGGTGAAACAATTTTTTCCAGAAGAACACATTCTCCAGTGGCAACTTTGTCATCTGATTCCAGGATCATATTCTTGACTGATATAAAATAAGACATCAAACCACTGATATGCAGAGTAGCAACACGTCCATTTCTTCTTCCCTGGATCCATACTGTAGTTGATTTGCCCTTTGTGTATCTAATCAAAAAGGGCCTTCCCAAGGGAGCATTTTTAGAACTCCATATATGAAGATGAGACTGAAAGTTAATGGAAGTTACCACATATTCCCCTCCCCCCCTCCCCGTGGATCCTGTTTAGATGAAATAAAGCAAAGCCTAACTATTAAGAGAAGCTTCCAAATTGTTGTGGATAATTTTGGCAACAGATAAGGGAAAAGGAGTATATAATTTATCTAAAACAAGTGTTCATTATTATTTCCTAAACATGGAGATGAATATAAATAAATGGTGTTTCAAAACATCATGAAAGAAAGCCATTTAAAAAGCCATTGCAACTTCAATTACTGTGTGATGAGGACAATCATCTCAGATGGAATCATCAGCCCCTCTACCAGGTGACTCTTGATGGTGTCAGTGACCATGAAAACCTCTCTCTCTCACACACACCTATTTCTTACCTCATCTCTGATTTTAGTTTTTCATGTTTTCTCTATCCCTTTAAGTGTAACTTAAGAATAAGCTACAACACTGGCAGATATAATATAATGGATTCTAGAACTTGAAGGCTAAAGGCTAAGCATTCACAATGATTACACAATGGAGAAGAGTCTTCCATTTCTGCTATGTACTCTTCCATACATAGCAGTATGTTAGTGACATCATAGGCTCCTGGGAAGAAAGCTGAGGTAGAAGACTAGTGGCCTGTGTCCTCAATCAATCTCAGCTTTCTCTTTGAGTTTTAGTGTCTGCAAAAGGCTGCATAATTTTTTTAGAACCATTTCTCATCAATGAAGTATCCTGAGTGTTCCTTTTAGAAACATGGTGCTAAAAGTATTTTAAAAAAATTGGTAATCTCTCTCCCATGTGTTAGGAACCATAGCCACTCATAGACTAGAAGCTCCTGATGTTAGACTGGTTAAATCAAAAGACTTTTGGAGAGGTAGACTCTCAGATACACTTCTAAGCCATTAGAACTTATACTGACTGGCACTTTTACACATGGTCTTTATTTCTGTAATATACATATTTATGGGCTGATTTTGATCACCAGATTTAGGTAAATAAATAACCTTGTAAATTACTTCTGTATTTTCCAATCTACTCAACTGGAAACTTATCTGCTTCTATCTTGAGGTTAGAAAAAGAAAAACTTTTATTGTATTACCTTTTTACTGTATTACTTTTGTAATAATAATAATAGGTTTAGATGAATACATTGTCTTCTCGAATCTCCAGCAATTATTATGCACAAAAGATGCCTCTGAGAAGCCTGCAAAAAGAAGAGAACCATTTAGGAACATTGAGGGAAAAGCTGTTTGAACTCTCTCAACATTGTTCAGCATTATCCTGAGGAACCTGGCCATTATCCTAAGGATTCAGCTTGGTATTATATCATCCTAATGACTTTAATTTACTATGATTTATTCAAACAGCTAAGTGACATATTCTCTTTGATTTAGCCAAAGGATATATGGAAAGAGTGCAAGTCATGATTCCTTGAGGCCATTTAAAGTAAATTAGTAAATATATTTTATGTCATTTTATAGATGAGAGCATGAAGAGGTTGTTATTAACAGCAGTCAAGAAAGTTTGATGATTTCAAATTTGGAGCAAACAAGCTTCCTCTCTTACCATCCCACTAAAACAGACCAATAAATAAGTAAACATTCTAAAATCTTTCAATGTGGACATTAAGACTACATTATATTCTATGATATAGGATCACCACCCATCAACCTCAATTGATACTAAGAATTGTCTTCCTTCCCCCATCCTCCAGTGTGTACAGCATCCTGTGAATAAAGAGTGTCTACTTCTGATCCTTATTCTGTTTGTATCTCTGGAGCTTCAACATGAATGGGTAAGATTAGAAAATGTGATCCATTTTCAGGTCCCTCCATGTTCAGAAATCAGTTCTCTGTGGAGTTTCAGGGATTTCCCAAATGCTCATGTACTGTTTTTGAGTTGGTTGACTTGGTGTATTACATTGAAGAAAGCAGTACTGCATACATTCTTGAATTTGCTGAGTGAGGTAAAAATGGAAGCCAGAGAGCAGATGTTTTGTCAACACAGGCAGGCTGTATGATGTTCTGAGTTAGCCACAGATAAGATGGTTCTGCCTGCTACTCTAGTGGTATTTTCTCCTGGATGACCATTGGATCAGTGGTTAGTATGCACTGCCCATTTAAAATTATGCAACTGTCTGGAAAAGGCACTGCTCATGATACTGAACATTGGGGCAGAGGGAGGTAGCATACTAGAGACCTACAGAGATCCCATGGCAGTATTCATCTACAAAATGAAAAATAAGAATGGGGTTTTAGGAAAGAAGTTAAAATTCCCTTTATAGTTGAGGCAAATGTTGTGTTAATGTGTAATAGTGTGAGTTTGTAATGTTAGTATAGGAATTGGTATAGGCTTAGATTTTTCAAAACCTACTTTTAATAAGGGTTCTCAAATAGTTGGACCACTCTTCTAGCACAGTGTCCAAAGGTAGGGGAGAAAAGATGGCAGATAGAACAAAGGGGTGTGGAACTGTTTAGAAGTAGTTATTTGAGGCAGTTCCAGTCTCCATTTGTCAGGATACCAAATATATCATCACTGGTGGCACTATCCAGAAACAGCCAGGCCTCTGCCAAATCAGCAGGAGACAGTGGGAGCGACCAGGACCAGCTAAGATGCCAGAAGTTCTCTGCTGTGCCTCTTTTGATGAAGAGAAGATCAGTGAAGGTGAAGACTTGAACAATGAACAAAGCATTGCAAAGCTAGCTGTGCAAGCACACCATCACTGTCCATTGAGTCCTATTTATGCTCTCTCCAAACATCACATGTCTTCCCACGGGTCTTGCCTTAGCAAGATACCATGTGAGTCTGCATCACATGACATATCCTGAAACTTCTATTTCAAATTGGAGACTAAATTGAAGCATTCTGTTTGTTAATTTTCCACCTATATGTGTTTATTTTACATGCCAGAGAACTTATATCCTTTTATTTCCATTGCTTGGATCACCATGGATTATAATCTTATAAAAATGTGGTCAGTGAATTTACCTTCATTGTATTTCATAAGCAACATGAAATGCTTCTAGTTTTTTTATGTTACAAAATTAAGATAGACCACCTAAAAGTTGGATTCAAGATTAACCAGCAAAGATCTACAGAGACATATCCATAACATCTTATAATATGTTATATCAATTTTTAGAGAGTCAGATATTTACTACTTGAGTGCAAATACAATCACAAGTAGATAAACAACAATAATTTTAAATGTAGTTGTTGTATCATTCTGGCTTTTGAGTAGAACTGTCACTACACCCTTGATCATAGCAGCTTTGATTAAGACCCATATCAGTGGACCCATTTGCATCCCTCACTGAAGGAGAAATGGAGAGAACCACGTGTCTTTCACCTGAGATTTTAGTCACTCTTTCAATACCTTCCCTGTCAGCTGTATGTGGTCTGGCCTCAGCTGCTTGACTTTCAGGAAGTGCTAGAGAATATAAGGGGAGGAAGTTAAGTGAAGGAGAAACTCCATCTATGCAGCCATAGGGAAGACAGCACACATACCAGGCTTTTTGGTGGTGGGACTGCTTGGGATTACACACATTCATGTAAGTAAACCTTCATCATGCTTCTGCAAGGGAACACAGTACATGCATTGATTCACAGACCCAGGATCTCATGAAATTGTTACTTTGATCAATCAGTAGTGCCTAGTCTGAGTAAGTGTTTGTTTATATCTCCCCAAGAGAAGTTTGTGCAACAACAGTTAAGTAGGTGTTTTGGGATCCTACAGGGCGTTTTCTAAGGTGAGATCTTTCTTATCGTTGCTATGATGTGACAAAGGAAGAAGGTATACTCTCCATAGTAAGGGTTTTAGGGATTCAAAATTAGAAAATGTATAAACACATGTGTGTGAGAGAGAGAGAGTGGAGAGAATAAATGTGTCCAACGAACAAGGGACTGTAAGAATAGGAGTGTCAGAGCTCTGAGTATTCCAGTATGAAGAAATACAGACAATAAAAACAGGGTGTAGAATAATAGTGATAAGGGACAGGAACCAACTTCTCAGTAGGCTTGGATGACAGTCTTCCATTCTATAAACCTCATAAAAACTTATTTGTAATTATCTTGGGTCTGATCATCACCCAACAGGCAGACAGACTTGTCTACATGATTTTACACATATCAGTTGATAGCTCAGACAACTAGTTCCTCCTCTGTGAAGCAGATTTACTATGGTGCATTCCTTGGCTTATGTAAGCACTATTGGACAGAAAAATTTGCATGTGTTATCTACAGCTCTACCAGGAGGAAGAGAAGGTGAGGTTCTGAGCCCTGGTGCTAAGAGTGCTGATACTGCACAGTCCTGTCTGCCATGTGAGTGGCATGTAAGGTGGATAGCAGGCATGGTGGCCATTTCTTCTCAAGGATATTCTTTGCACATGTTCCTTGAGGATAAATTTTTAGCATTTATTCTGCTTTCCTTGCAATTTCCATTACTCACAATATTCCCTAATGCTGTTTCAGATATTCTATTCTAAGAGAAGTAATATGTCCTACTTGAGCCAAACTTTGATGTGAACATTGGGAAAGATGTCTTTCATGGTATTTGGAGCCTTATCAGGTTTCCTTGAGTTGGTTTAATTTTTCATGTTGCTAAATACTTTAGTCTGCTATAATAGCATCCCATGGCTGTTCTCATTCAGACCCTGTGGCTGCCAGGGCATGGTCACAGTGCCAAGGACAGGCTGACTCTAGTCTCTAACTACATTGTAGAGTCCTGGAATTCAGGTGCAGAAGACAGTTCTCTGTATGGTTTCAACAACTTAAATCCAACTCCTGGCAGACTGTTTGACACTCTGATCTTGGATTTGGAGTGTGGGATGCTGAAGAATGCTTTCACCCTCTGCTGACATGGTCTGCTCAAAGGAGTTGTGATGGAGTTTCTTGGCATGGCTCAAACCAGCAGCCGCCAGCTTGGCTCTTACCCTCCCTGCCTAGCTCTGCCATGCTGGAAAGAAATAGAACTAGGGAAGGCCACGTGGTCTCTGTTGTTTATTTGGTTCTCTGGGCTCATCCCAGTCATCTGCTATTGTTTTGAAAGAAAAACAAAAGTCAATTAATTTTATGACTAACTAGAGTGTAAATTCTAAAACCTACAACACATGCATTAAATACAGAAAGTATTTTCCCTTTTTGTAGCTGGTTAAATACAAGACAGATTTGTGTACAGACTTAATGAAATGCCTATTTATTCCTAGAAGTAAATTTAATTATTTTCTAGTCCAAGGTCTTTGTTTTACAGATGAAGAAAGGGAACACCAGTACCCAAGAGGGTTAGTAATTTCTTGGATAGTACATGGCTGAAGAACAGGAGGAAAAAAAATAACCCAGAATTTCCCTATTTTATTTTATTTTATTTATTTTTATATAAATTTTATTTTATACTTATATTTATTTATTTGATGTCACTCTATACTACTAGCACTTATTTCATAATGACAAAAGTTTTTGTTCTCAAAACAGTCACTTGGACTTTTTAAAAAAGCAGTTTGATTCATAGGTTATTAGAATATTAATTTTGTGACTTGGCAAGATAATGTCTACATTCTGAGTGTGTGATTATTTGTCTGTGTACACCACCCCCCTCCACTTAAGTGCTGTAGATTGAGTCCCATTCCCAGAGTTCCAGGCAGGTGCTCTGAGGATGAGCTGTGTCTCCAGCCCTGTTTTTTGTTCCTTGTAAGTTTGTAATTGGCAGGAGTGTTCCTCTCTCATCCTGGGGCTTATGTCTAGGCTTTGAAGACTGTTCTTCTAGTTCTGTCTCAGTCTTTGTGTTGTTCTCAGTGGTGGGGAGTCTGGAGCTTGCCAGATGTTTGTGCTGAGAAGGTTACAATTTCAGCCCTGTCTGCAGACTGGACTTTGTGTTCTCTTCACCTAGATTCCTGATTCTGCACAAAACTAAGGTGACAAGTCAAGAAGAATGTCTATGGGTTTATAATTTTTAAGCAAATGATGCTTGTAATTCTCATGCTCTTTAATTTACAGGTATCTGAGAGCGGGATGATAGCCTAACTAAATTAAATATGAATATTTAGTATGTTGCCTGTAACTAATCATATCTGAAATATTGAATATATATACATATTTATATATATGTGTGTGTATGTGTGTGTGTGTGTGTGTGTGTAATACACAAACAAGTAATAGGAGCTAGCATCCACCAGGGAACATCTCAGCTGTTGGGGGAGCTTCACAGCTGTATTGTGCTGAGGTTCTTGGCAACAAATGTTCTCAAACTCTGTTTGTTAAAATGTGAGGATTAGGTGTTCTTGGGACAGGAAAGAAAAATGAAACTGCTCATTACAGATGGAAGGGAAATGAGGAGGATTCACCAGCAGAATAACTTTCATGGAAATTTGGATTTGTGCTTCACAACTCTCATGTTTAAGTGAGATTGGAGGCTTTGTACAGTGGTTCTTTATGTGCTGCATGGAAACATTTGGCGGAATTGAGTCCCAGTAAATGGAAAACTTGCTGAATTGAGAAGAGAGATTGCTTCTCTATTTTCTAAGGTGAGCCTTTCACATTCTTAGTAACTATCCTGACTCACTAGAAAATGGTGTTTGAGATAAAAATCTGTAAGAATAAAAATAGACTGTCAATCTGATGTTGGTAAAACGAGGCACACATGGCAAGTTGGGAAATTTTAGTAATTGTTGCGGTTATTTAGGTTGTTCTCCCAAAGAAATGAGCAAAACACATTTGCTGTTTCCATTTGCTCTTATTCTTGTGAGCCTACGAGAAGATTGTTTTCTTTTTTATTAATTAATTATTTTTTTATATTCCAAATGCTGTTCTCCCTCCTGGTTCCTCTCTCACTGAGTCCCTCCCCTTATACCCCCCCACCCCACCCCCATTCATACTCCTGGTTATCCTCCCACCCTGGCATGTCAAGTCTCAGACAGATTAGGCTCATCCTCTCCCACTGAGGCTAGACAGGGCAGCCATGAAGACTGAGTTGTCTATCTACTACATAAGTGCCCAGGGTTGGGTGTAGGGGCTTCTTCCAGCCTGGGTATGTTCTTTAGTTGGTGGCTCAGATTCTGAGAGCTCCAAGGAGTCCAGGTTTGCTGACTTTGTTGATCTTCCTGTGTGGCTCTCATCTACTTCTAGGTCTTTAATCTGTCCCCCAACTCTTCCTTACTGTCCCAAACCTTTGTCTAATGTTTGACTTTTGGAGTCTGCTTTTGTTTCTGTCCACTGCTGGCTAAAGCCTTTCAGAAGACAGTTGTGCTAGGCTCCTGTCTACAAGCATTACATACTACTATTAATAATGTTAGGGGTGGGTGTTTGCCCATGGGATGAGTCTCAAGTTGGGCCGGTTATTGATTGGCCTTTCCTTCAATCTCTGCTCCATCTGTGCATTTCTTTTAAACAGGACAAATTTTAGGTAGAAAGTTTAGTGGGTGGGTTGATGTCTCTATCCTTCTACTGAGGGTCCTGCATGGCTACAAGAGGTAGGCTCTTCAGATTCCCTGTCTGTACTATTAGGCATCTTTGTTAAGGTTACCCGCATTGAATCTGGGAAGCCTACCCTATCACAGGTCTCTGGGACTTCCTAGAGATTCTCCCTTCTCCTCCATCTCAGGCAGCTGCAGATGTCCATTTATTCTCCTGACTCACTTGGCCTCTCTCCTGTCGGCCCCTGTACCTTATTCTGCATCCCTAATTCCCTCCTCCTTCCTTCCCGCCCCACCCTGGTTCCCTCCCTCCCTCTGCCTCCTATGTCTAAGTGTGATTCAAGCATCCTTGCTTGGGCCTTCCTTTTATTTAACTTCTTTGGGTCTGTGGGGTGTATCATGGGTATTCTGCACTTTATGGCTAATATCTGCTTATCAGTGAGTACAAGCCATGCATGTCCTTTTGGTTCTGGGTTACCTCATTCAGGATATTTTCTGATTCCATTCATTTGCTTGCAAAAATCATAATGCCCTTATCTTTAATAGCTGTATAGCATTCAATGAACCACAGAGTAAGTGAACCACACATTTTGTGTATCTGTTCTTTGGTCGAGGGACATCTGGGTTGTTTCCAGCTTCTGGTTATTACAAATAAGGCTATGAACATAACATAGTGGTGCACATGTCCTCGTGGTATGGTGGGGTATCTTTTGGGTGGTATAGCTTGATCATTCAGTTGTTGCTCCTCAAACCATATTTTAGTAATGTTTTCTTTCTAAGAAGGAATGCCTTTTCTTCAATTACCCCCTCCTTCCTTTCTTCATTCTATCCTTTTCCTTCTTCTTCAGAGCCTTTTTTAGTTTGCACATTACCCAAGATACCATGTGTTTGTATGCTTTCTGCTAGTCTCTCATAATGTAGCCTGCAGGTTTTAAAATGTAGCTCTAGAGAAGAGAGAATAAATCGAATCCTCAGCAATTTCTCATCTGAAGGCATGGTTTGTATTAGTTACTCTCGTAGGGTTCTTTATGGGGTAAGTATTTCCAGATGCCCCAAATCTCTGAGTTATGCTTGCTGTCAGAAACAGCAACTCTTCCCTCTTTCTCTCTCCAGTAATAAGATTATATACTGGGATAGTTCCCAATCATGCTGCTCAGAACAGACATTTTATAAACCAGAGTTGAATTATTTCAGATCTATGTTTTCCAGCAAATCTGTCGGTATTTGCTCTGTCTAGGATACTGTTTGCTATTATGGATGATACAGAAGTAATTACAACATGGACTCTTAAGGAATTCATAATCTAATGTGATAGAAGTATGCAAGTGAATATCCAGTCCAAAGGTGACAGTTACAAAGAAGAAACACACACAGGAACTCAGCAGGGGAACAAAGAAAGCAGAGTGGGAAAGATGAACAGCAAGTACTTGAAAATGTTTTACTAATGTAGACTTCTGACACATACCACATAATATATTTTTACTTTTAGTCATGATGATTATTTTATAGATTGTTCACACAGGTTAACCCATGTATGCAAAAGCTCATGAGAAGGTGACATGATTCAGTGTGGCATTCTTTGGGAGAGTTGTTGATTTGAACCTGCATCACTGAATTCTGCTTTTGTGATATTTTAGTCCAGCTTTCAGATGGCTTCTTTATCACATCCTGGAGATAAATCTCTTATCCTAGATTGTAAACAAGAGAGACCCTCCCTTGAATGAACTGTCACAATCCATGAAATACAGCGCCCTGGGTCAGCTTTCTAAAGTGACAACTATATTTCCCAGTTAAGAGAGATTCCTTCCCTTTTGACAAACAGGCCAGGTGTTTATGTGAGTATATTTTGTGTGTGTGATGGTGTATGAGTGGGACAGGGCAATCTCTCTTATTTCATGGGGAATGAATCAGTCACAACAATGATAGGACCTTTTTACAAGAGGATTACAGTTGGAAGGAGGAAATAGTTAAGTCAATTTGGGGCACGGGCTCCCAGGCTCCCTGGAGCTATCCAAGGTACTGAATGGTTTCTCATTGTGCCTTCTAATCTAGCCAAGCAAACCTTTGGAAGATTATTAAGCTTTCTGTTAATTGTTTCTATTTTTCATTATTTATTTAATGAAAATTTTATATGCCATAAAAAGCTGTTGAAGTGATTTACAACTTCAAAACAAAAATAATTAATGTTAATACTGTCCTAGAGGATGATTTTATCATGAAGGACTCAGCATTTACCAGAAACCTCAATAATTATTATGGTCCAAAGTATCATAAGCTGTAGATGGGTTTCTTATTTGCTAGGCCAAAATTTCAAAATTTATTTCAAATATATTTTTTTAAAACCATTATGGTGAGAACTTTATATATATATATATTTATACACACACACACACACACACACACACATATATATATAATTAGGCATTTAGTGTTGCTTACATGTACATATGACCAAGGCTGACTACTTGCGACCATGTATAAAGGAGTTCCATCAACTACACATAGCTCTTCATTCAGGGTTAGGACCTTGCAGCTTATTATAATTCCAGATGGAGACAAATATAGATATGCAGAATTGCTCAAAAGGTGTGGTACATGTATGTGTGGTTCCCAACATCAGCAGTACAACCACCACTCCCAAGGCTTAGGGGAGATCACAAATGGTTTTAAGATCAAATACCAGGATGCCTGCTGCTTAGTAGCATCTCCAGACACAACAGGAAAAAAAATGAACCCATGAACTACTGGTTGCCTGAACAAGAAAGATGTAATGACAAAACTAGTTGATATTCTGATATTCTAATGTGAATGAGGGAAAGTCCACAGGGTTCTGCCCCTATATGATGACCTTTCAAATATTTAAAAATTGGTCTTGACTCTTTCTGACTAGAATAAATATGTTATTTATATACATCTGACACTTGTTCTTGCTATAGTCTGAGTTATCTTGGCAAAACCCAGGTTTTTTTTATTGATGCATTCATTTGTTCATGGACTATTTAAACATGATTTTCTGTGTTTGATATTCTTCGTGTAGTTAAAATTCTAAGATTCATTATTAATTAGTGGTAATCATTATAATATTTGCTTTTTTGAGAGTCTTAGGAAATATATTTTATTAGCAAGGTAATTGGATAATTCACATTTCATTTTATTCATATTATTTGAGAACCTAGTTATGGCACAAAAGCTGTGAACTGCTTACCTTTGTGTACAGTGCTTAGAACTCCCATGAGATACAGTAGCAAGAGAAGAAATGTTATTCACTTGACAAGTGGACTTACTACGGTGAAGCAATTTTGAAGTGTTATATAGAAGGACCACATTTCCTTTAAAACAGGTGAAAAATGGAGTATAACAAAAATGTCCTGAGTATGTTAGGTACTTGTAGTGTTGAAGAATGTAGAGTAAGCAGTTTTGGCCATTCTCATATTTAATAGGACCATGATAAATGTAGATCAAACTCTAGGAATAAAACCTAAGCTTCCAGTGTTCTGTATGCATATGCTATCTGGCTATGTTCTTCTATTGAGCCTGGGTCATCTATTCTCATAACTGTCACCTTTTCACTCTTAATTCAATAAAAATGAAAGTAAAGTTTTTCCTTTGACAGAAACACATATCCCAAATAAGTGCAGTATAACTTAATGACTTTTTCCTTTTTTTTTTCAAGAACTGAGCCAGGCAAACTTCCTCGTCTTAGTTCTGACTTCCCTTGGAATGTCTTACTTCCCACCAGTACAGCTTTACTTCTGTGGTTGTTCAAATAGGTATGGCCCCATAGACTCATCTGGTTGAATGTGTGGCTCATAGAAAGTTCCACTTTTAAGGGGTATGGCCTTGTTGAAGAAAGTGTGTCACTGTGGGAGCAGACTTTAAGGTCTCCTTTAAGGTCTCCTATGCTCAAGCTATGCCCAGTGCTGAACACAGTCTCCTTCTGCTGGGTGGGTCACTATATAGAATCTCAACTCCTTCTCCAGCACTATGTCTATATGCATGAAGCTCTTCCACACCATAGTGGTAATGGACCAAATCTCTGAAAATGTGAGACAGCCTCAATTAAATGTTGTCTTTTATAAGAGTTGCCATGGTCATGATGTCTCTTTACAGCAATGAAACCCTAACTAAGACAGCCTCCAATTAGGGAACTCTGGCTTTATCAACAGTGATGTACCCCTTCAAAGAATAAGGAATGAACATGGTTCTGGCTCTTCTCAAAGTTTGTGAGTATAAAGTGTAAACGTGGATAAACCCTATAGCTTCCAACCTGATTTTTTTTTAAAATGAAACGTACATATAGAATGCCAACTTCGTACTTGGAATTCAGTCACCTATCAAACTTTACAAGAGCAAACCTCACATACTTCTATGGTATGCTTGGTTTTTGATGTGTAGACTAATTGTAATTAAAACATGATTAGTTTTGTATAGCTGTGAGACTCAGCTATATATTATTTTGTCATCATGAAAGGAACTAAAATGTGAGAGCTAAGAGTATTGGAAGACAGGTTTCTTTCCTGAAGGTGTTACTTGACTTTTGATCATGGACCAGCTTTAGAGTTATTCCTGTATTTTTCTCTTCCATTCCTTAGGGCACTGACTGATCATCACTGTATAGTTGACAGTAATTATGAGAATGTGTGGCCCTTTCAATGTAGACCAAAGAAGACTATATTTTCCTACACACCCCTCAATGCTAAACCCTATCTGAAAACTTTTTGCTGATTCCACCTACATAATTTAGTGCTGATCCAACCTGTCACCATCTTATGCCACTCCAAAGTAGAATTTGTGAGTGGATTTCTTTGCCTTCGACTTTATTTTTTGGATGAAAACTTAGGAATAAACAGAGATATGGCTATTGCTTAAAGATGAAAGGATTCTTTTATTTCTTGTTTCCATTTGCTTGGGAACCAATGAGATTGGATGCTTTCCTTTGTTGATGATATTCATATATACATATATATATGTGTGTGTATGTATATGTGTATATGTATATATGTATATATATATAATTTAGAAGAAGTAGAAAATATGTGCTATAAAAATAGGTGACATAACTAAATTTCTCAAAGGCCAGATCACTGTATTTCCATCTAAGATAGTTTGTGTGTAGTGGGGTTAAATAACTTTCTAACCACCATAGAGTTTCTAACCCGGATTAAGGGTTTAAATACAAATTTGTTTTGAGTGTGTAAAGTCCCTGATTTTAGCCACTCTTCTGCTCTCTCATTTACTTTTTAAAAGAAGATAATCCAAAGGTAAGTTCAGAGAACCCCATGAAATTGTCATGTACGAAAATGCAATGTGCATGGCTGGAAAGATGACTTGGCAACTGAGAGTGTTTATTTCTCCTTTAGTAGTTCCAGTTCGACTTTCAAGGTCAACATTGTGACTTAACAACTGTCTGTAACCCCAGCTCCAGATTACCCAATGTCCTTTGCTGGCCTCTGAAGGATGGCATGCACATGTTGCATAGAGACTCAAACATAAAAATGAACCTTTAAAATATAAAATGTGATTTTTTGTACTATTCATCTTTGTGAAAAACAGTAAAGATCATTCATGTGATTAAAGAACAGTCAGTTGTACTAAGAGGTCAAATTTGATGCAAGAGACAAGAAGAAAGCCATTATCAGGTTTACTCCAGTGACTGCCTTTCTCGGTCTCAGAAATCTAAAGTTACATCCACTGCAGCAGTATGTTTCGATGAATTAGTATATTTTTTAATGCCTGGTTTATGTTTCTATATGTGCATGTGTGTGTTCATTTGTGTGCAACTGCATGTGGAAATCAGAGGTCAAGCTTCTCTCCTTGATCCAGTAGTTTACCATTCAAATGTGACCAGAGGCCAGCAAGCACTATGGATCTTCCTAGTTTAACCTTCCCAGTGTTAGACATGTAGGCTCACACCAACACATCTCTCTCTTATTCTAACCCCAAAAGATGTAGGAAAATAAACTCATGTCTTCATACTTGTATGTGGCAGACACTGATTTACTGAGCTACCTCTGTGGCCCATTAGCAGGTTTTATGATTTGTTAAACTGTCTCTGACAGATAAAAATGAAAACTTACACAGTTTTGTAGGTTGACATCTATATATTATGTAATGTTTTAAATCATGTTAAACATGTATCTCCTCATATATTTATCACTTTTATGATAAAAACTTTTAAAGTTCTATATTCCAGCCTTTTAAAGTATACAGTATATTTTCATCTATTGTCACCCCATTGTGCAATCATGCATCCAAACGTATTGCAGCTACCTAGGTGTAGCTTAGCATACATCAACTATTTGTCCTCTTTTCCTGATATACCCCTAAGTTTTATGCAATCACTATTGTACTCTTAATTTTTATGAGATCTGCCTCATAAAGTTATAAATAAGTGTGAATTAATCTATACTGGTGTGTTTGAAGCTGGCTTATTTTATTTAACAAAGTGTCCTCCAGTTCCAGCCATATTGTCATGAACAGGAAGGTTTTGTACACTTATATGGTTAAATATTATTGCAACGTGCATTCACACTATACCTTCTTTGTCTATTTATCAATTTTTGGTCACTTAGGCTATTTCTAGTCTCAAATGTTTTTAAGCCATGTTATATGGTGGCCAAACATTTCTACTAAATTTATCTCAGTAAAGTTGAATGAACTTCTATCAGTATGATGTTTATCTAATAAACTATATGTTGTTTTGTTAATTACCTTCTTGAAATACATGCCTCTGTTTGAGATAATTAAATTTTAAATTTTGTGCTACGAAAATACGTTTCTAAAGAGTAGTGATAAATTTAAATGTCTCAAGATAACATAATTCACTCTTTATCTTGTTTTTAATAACTTTTCTATGTAAAACTTCCCATTCTATAAAATTCAGAAACTCAAGGAAGACTATAAAATAAAGCATTAAAATATATTGTCAGCATATAGATAAACTTAGGATTAATGCTATGATATAACGTTCTCTAGCTCCCTTTTTATATACATTAATTGTACAAATGTTTATTAGTAAAATTGAATCAATAGTGTGTATCTTAGTTAGAGCTTCTATTACTGTGATAAAATGTCATGGCCAAGAGCAAGTCGAGGAGGAAAGGCTTTATTTCATCTTAAAAATTTGCGGTCCATCACAGCACTGTCAGATCAGGGACCTGAAGGAATAACTGACGTAGAGGTCATGGAAGAGTGCTAATTTCTCGCTTGTTATTCTTGGATCATTTAGTTTTTTTTCTTATACAATTGAGGACCACCTCTCCAGGGTTGACATGGATCACAATGAGCTGGACTTTTCTACATCAGTCATTAATCAAGGAAATGTCCCATATGCTCGCCTCCGAGGCTATTATGTGCAGGACATTTTCTCATTTGAGGTTCCTTTTCCCCTAATAACTCTAGCTCTTGTTCGATTGCAATGAAACTAGGCTCCACGCTGTGAATAACAGTTGGGAAAATATTTCAGGAAGCAAGCTTCTGACAGCTGTATGGGTGAAGCAGCATCATAAATTTTAGACTGCTCTGGTTACTGACATTGACATCTTTCTGTTTACTGACTATTTTCCTTCTTTTCTCCTGCGAATTGTTTGTTTACATTTTAGTTTAAAACTGAGTTTAGAGTAATTTCTATATGTTATCGTTTTCTTTAAAATTTCAAGCACATTCTTATTCATCATCATAACAGATAGTTCCCTGAGGAAGGCATAGCATATTAGAGTGTGATTTTAGGTTAGAATATCGAAACATCCGAATTTACTACCATTGGGCTAACTTTTGCTTTAAGACTGATTGTGCTGCATAAAGTCTCTAAACTGACTTATTATGTTATTATGTGAAAGACCACAAGCTATGTTAATAACCTAAAAAGAAATTGTTAAAAATAAAAACAAAAAACAAAAACCAGACTAAATATCTTTTCATAAGAAATCTTATGTTTGATCTTGTCACTCTTTGTAAGATGGCCACTGATATTAAATGTTGAGCTTGAACGTATAATGTTGACTTGTCAACGTTATTGGGCCGCAGTACTACTTGCATGGCATGTCTGGGGATACCACTCTTAAATGTTGCTTCCCTCCATTCATACAAATGTTCTACAGCCATGTTCTTTGTCTTTGTAGAACCCCAAACTCTATGTTCAAATGAAAGACCATCTCTGTAGGTTTTCCTGCCACAAAGTGCCTGGAAAACCCATAATTCCATCATAAACCTCTGAGAAAGACTCCACTTCACAACTGAGCTTTCTATTACTCAGTTTCAATTATCTCTTACCACCTTGTTGATAAATGTCAACCAAAATTTATATTCTGAATTCAAAGTATATGAAGTCCTCATTGATATTTTCCAATTGTATATTGAGTCATGTACTGTATTTTCCTTTTCAGAAAGTTTTTTTTTTTCAGCTCAATACATCTCCACAGATATTACTGTGAGCAAATTACCCTCATTTTGCTTCTGGCTTTACTTCATTCAGCATTTCTCTAAAGGGAAATGTAAATCTATTTTTATTCAAAGAACAGGGCTGCTTCATATTGAAGGAAATATCCCATCAACAAACACTTCTTAATTCATGGTGTAGTCCCCTATAGGCATGTTTGGGGAATTCAATTCATTTATTAGTTTAAGAAATTCAGTCATCGATTGAAACATCTTTATAGTACAGTTCCCCCCAAAATTCACAGAACATTTCTTTTCAGTAGGAAATATTCCCATGCTGATGTATTTTTGGCTGCTTATTATGTTTAAAAAAGTCATCTTTCATACATTTCAAGATACTTTATCTCAAAAACTTCATCCTGTAAGTGCCCATGCTTGTCAATGCCTGTGTCACACACATTTGGACCCAAAGAGATACAAGTGACCTATAGCTATCAGAAAACAGCCTTTAATTGAATAAAACCACGTGTGCTGGGACTGCCTCTCAATCTAGAACATAGTATGGAGGGGTGCTGCCTGAGCAAGTGCTGGAAAACATGAACTCTAAATATGTGCCACTTTCATATTCAGCTATTTGAATCAAAGGATGGAAACTACCTCTTTTTTTATTGGATGTTTTATTTACATTTCCTATGTTGTCCCCTTACCCCATCCCCCACCCACCCAGGAACCCCCACTCCCCTCGCCCCTCCTCCTTCTTCTCTGTGGATGTAACCTCTATCTCCCCCTCCCCCACCTCCCCACCCTCAAAATTCCCACCCCCTGGGGCATCCAGCCTTCATGAGGTCAAGGTTCTCTTCTTTCACCTATGCCCAGCAGGGCCCTCCACTCTTACATATTCAACTGAAGCACTGGATCCCTCCCTAAGTGCTCCCAGGCTGGTGGTTTAGACCCTGGGAGCTGTGGTTGGTTGGTATTGTTGCTCTCCTCATGGTGCCTTAAATCCTTTCAGCTCCTTCAGTCTTCACTCTAACTCCTCTATTGAGAACCCCATGATCAGTTCAATGGCTAGTTGTGAGCATCTGCCTCTGAGTATGTCAGACTCTTGAAGACCTCTGAGGAGATATCCATATCAGGCTCTTATCAGCATGCACTTCCTGACTTCCACATCAGCCTCTACCTTTGGTGATTGCACATGGGACAGATACTCAGGTGGAGTGGTCTTGAAACGGCCCCTCCTTCAGTTTCTGTCCCTCACTTTGTCTCCATATTTGCTCCCTTGAGTATTTTGTTGCTCCTTCTAAGAAGAACCATATCCGGCTCTTATTAGCATGTGCTTCCTGACTTCCACATCAGCATCTACCTTTGGTGACTGCACATGGGATGGATACTCAGGTGGAAAGATCTTCAAATGGCCCCTCCTTCAGTTTCTGTCCCTCACTTTGTCTCCATATTTGCTCCCTTGAGTAATTTGTTGCTCCTTCTAAGAAGGACTGAATCACCCCCGCTTGGTCTTCCTTCTTTATGGGCTTCATGTGGCCTGTGAGTTGCATCTTGGGCATTTCAAGGTTCTGGACTAATATCCAATAATCAGTGAGTGAATACCATGTGTGTTCTTTTGTGATTGGCTTACCTCACTCAGGATGATAAGAATTGACAAATGGGACTTCATAAAATTGCAAAGTTTCTGTAAGGCAAAGGACACTGTCAATAGGACATAATGACAACCAACAAATTGGGAAAAGATCTTTACCAATCCTTCATCTGATAGAGGGCTAATATCCAATATATACAAAGAACTCAAGAAATTAGACTCCAGACAACCAAATTACCCTATTAAAAAATGGGGTATAGAGCTTAACAAAGAATTTTCAACAGAAGAAACTCGAATGGCCGAGAAGCACCTAAAGAAATGTTCAGCATCCTTAGTCATCAGGGAAATGCAAATCAAAACAACCCTGAGATTCCATCTCACACCAGTCAGAATGGCTAAGATTAAAAACTCAGGTGATAGTAGATGCTGGCGAGGGTGTGGAGAAAGAGGAACACTCCTCCATTGTTGGTGGGACTGCAAGATGGTGCAACCACTTTGGAAATCAGTCTGGCGGTTCCTTAGAAAATTGGACATAGCATTACCCGAGGATCCAGCTATACCACTCCTAGGCATATACCCAGAAGATGCTCGAACATATAACAAGGACATATGCTCAACTATGTTCATAGCAGCCTTGTTTATAATAGCCAGGAGCTGGAAAGAACCCAGATGTCCTTCAACTGAGGAATGGATTAAAAAAATGTGGTATATTTACACAATGGAGTATTACTCAGCTATTAAAAACAATGAATTCGAGAGGTTCCTAGGTAAATGGATGGAACTGGAAACTACCTTTTTAACAAAGTGTTATTGAATATTAGAATCAATTGTGAGAAGTCACTTGTGCTGGCTAGTTTTATGTCAACTTAACACAGGTTATAGTAATTTGAAAGATGGGAACCTTAACTGAGAAAGTACCTCTAATGCAACCAGGCTGTTGGCAAGCCTGTAGGGGATTTTCTTAATTGGTGGTCAAGGAGGAGGGCCCAGCCCATGCTGAATAGTACCTTTCCTGAGCTGGTGGTCCTGGGTTCTAAAAGAAAGCATCTTGAGAAAGCCATGATGAGCAAGCTAGTAAGCAGCACACATCCATGGCCCTTGTATCAATTCCTGTCTCCATGATCGTGCTCTGTCTGAGCTTCTGTCCTGACTTCCTACAGTAATGAACAGTGATACAGAAGCATTAAGCCAAATAAACCCTTTCTGGTTTGATTTAGTCCTGCTGTTTCATCATAGCAATAGTAACCCTAATAGTTATTTCTGTTGCTTTTGATGGGAATTAGAGGCCAAAATTCCCTCAGCTGAGCTTTTTCTTTTCTTTATTGATCACATATCACCTAATAGCAACTTGTGCATTTGTGAATGTTATGATTGATAAGCCAGGATGATGCACAGGATTTTTCTTGTATTGAATTTTTGTCTGATCTCCTAGAAGAGAAATACTCTAAAACATCAAAGGCTCAAATAGATGCAGTCACTCACCTTCAGATATTATTTTTTTAAAAAACTTATTTCAATGTACATTCAGTTATAAGCTTCCCATAGATTCCTGAACTGAAGGAGCTGGGTAAGATTTTAGAATGCATTGTTATCAACCTTTGTGTTCTATGGTTGAGGGAACTGGGGGACAGAGTCAGAATCATTTGCAATGCCACATAGTTGCTGGCAGGCCAAGTTCTCTTTTCCCCCTTCATTTCTGTCTATTTACATTATTTTTATTGTACTGAGAATCAAACCAAGGCTCTCCCTCATGCTAGGCAAGTGCCATACCATTGAGGTACACAGTCCAGCCTGAATCCATGTCTTCTGCCCATTCCCCTACCCTACTCAGTTTCTCTGTGTGTTTGCCTAACTCATGGAAACTTAAGCATCTCTTTTGATCTCTTTTGTAAATACATCAGTGGGTTAGACATGAATCCTTCAGTGCCTTCTCTTCATCTCCATTGCTTGTGTTCTGAACAAAATAGGCATCTCCTAAATGTCTGTACCTTCCCATTATTTAATGCTTCAGTGACAAGAGTCAAAGTAACCATTGTAACAGCATTAACTTGATTATGTTCATCTTCTATCAAAGCCCTAAGTATAATACTAGACTGGTGAGATGCTTCAAGCAGAGGACAATGCTTGAGATCAAGGCTGATAACCTGAGTTCAATACCTGGCACCCAAATGGTGGAAGAAAACTGACTCCTGAAATCTATACTCTGACTTCCACATGTATGTTGTGGTATAAATATGCATGCACATTCATATATGCCCTCAGAGAGATTGATAAATGAATGATGTTTTTTTTTTAATAACACTTCCATTGCACTTATAATTCATTTCAAAGTTTTTTTGACTGGATTTACTCTATCTGTGTCCTGCTTTTCTACCACTGATTCTTGTACCATGTTCTGTAGACACTCGGACTCTTTCTTCCTTCCCCCTCCAAATGAAGGCATGCTCCTATTTCTGATTTCTGATGCCTGCTGTTTCTTCTTGCTGAAGTTGATAGGCATTTTCAGTTTTGATAGCCCTTCTGTAGGCATATCCCTGCCTAATGCTGCCCTTATCCTCTCTGATGAGTTAAAAGAGAATGGCTACCACAGGCTTACATCCTTAAATTGCTTGGCCCTCAGTTAGTGGAAATGTTTAGAGGGATTATGAGGTGTGGCTTTGTGGAGAAGATGTCTCTCTGTGGGTGGGCCTTGAGGTTTAAAAAGCCCACACCAGGCCCAATGCCTCTTTCTCTCTACTTGATACCTACAGATCCAGCTGTAAAGTTCCTAACAATTACTCCAGTGCCATACCTGTCTACTTTCCACTGTAGTGATCTTGGGTTAACTTTCTAAAACTATAAGGAAACCTCTGATTAAATACTTTATTTTATAAAACTTGCCATAGTCATAATGTTTCTTCACAGCAATAGAAGAGTAACCATATCATGTACTATTTGTACATTATACCACTTTATTTACTTCATGACATTCTTTTCCCAATTAGATTGCAAATTTCATTAAGTACCTATGTGAATATGTGTTTGTTACATATATATGCTTTGGAAGTGAACATAGGACTTCATGCATACTAAACTCATACTCTACACTGAGACTAGGGTAGGTTTCCTAGTAATATCATACCAGTGGAGAATTTGCACAGTTTATAATGGTGTATTTATTAAATGAATTCATGAATTTAGGCCAGTAATACACACTATTTGCAGAGTTTTTGATAGTAATCAAGGTGATTTCCAGCATCCTCTCTGCTTAGTGGAACTTTTGCTCCCTTGGCTTTGGAGATGACTTTTAATTTGCTATCTTTATGGTTTTATTTCATCCATGCCAAAGAAATAAGCATTTCTCCTAGTCATCGTAAAATACTGCCTAATATTGGATCTTCTGAAGAATATTTGTACTCTGACTCGAACCTTCTCTTATGGCAAAAAGGAAGCCATCGCTATCGAGAACCTATTCCATATTTTGACATAGAATTGAAGTATTTTGAATAGTTGTCTCACGTCTGTTGGAACAAGCAAGTCAGAACTCTGAGGATGTGCGTGCAGACTGAAAGTGAGACAGAATTCTATGATGAATAAAAAATCTTGAGGCAGTTTAGTCTTTTTCAGAGAATTCTTAGCTTTTGTACTGCAGGCTTTCCCTGCATATGAAGCCCAGCCACATTATTAAGACTTACCTCCTTTATATAAAGTCAATACATCATGGATATTAATTATACCTACAAAATGAGGCTATAGCAACATCTTGACTAGAGTAGACAAAAACACTAGGACCTATAGCTTAGTCAGAAAGTCAGTCCATGACAGGGCATCCGAGGACCTGGGCTAGGGTCAGAAAATGTACCTTCTGCTACTCATTGTTACTGCTGGATATGCTAAAAAAGATAGCTTTCAATTTTTTTATTTTATATAGTTATTTGCCTTCATGTATGTATATGGACCACATGCATACCTGGTGCCTGCGAAATCTGGAAGAGAGAGCATTCTGTCTTCTAGAACTTAAGATGTAAACAGTTTCAAGCTATTGTGTGGGTGCTGGAAACCAAACCAAGGTCCTCTGGAAGACAAAGAATTAAATTAACTCCTGAACCATCCCTCCAGTCCCAGGGAAGAGCAATGTTTAGCTTTTTATTTTAATTATTACTTTTAGCAAAGTTTATACTTAGATATGAAATCAACCAGATTTCAAGCAAGGTTGACCTGACTTAATATTTTTCTGAGTATTTTCCAGATATAAAAATCATTTCATTAAAAATGTTTTATGAGAAAAACTGTTGGTTTATCCTTATTTTTATGTATCAGAGACATTTATAATCACTTTGTCTAGGTTTATCTTTTTAATAAAAATACTGACTGACCGAAGTATATAACATTGAATTAAATGTTATAAAACTACTTGCATGTTATAATATATGATATATAATATGTAGTCATTTAGTAACAAAAAAAGTAAAAGACTGAGTTTATAACACTGAAAGTTTTTATTGTTTCATAATTACTGAGTAATCCTGTAGGATCATTTCCATAAGATACAGACACTTGCTAACATCTGTTGATCACCATGTCTTCCTAGAAGGTAACGAACCAGACTTAATTTTTAAAACATACACAGTGATGGCCTGGAAATCTTCTTCATTTGGTTAAGTGCCTGCTTAGCACAGAGAAAGTTTGGCAGTCAGTCTCTTGTACCACATAAATAGGCACAAATCATACTTCATGCCCATAACTCTAATATTCAGAAGCCGAAGGCAGGAGAATAAAAAGTTGGATGTCATTCTTGGTTGAATAGCTAGTTTGAGGCCAGCCTGGGATACACAAGATCCTATCTAAAACAATAAACAATGAGAAAGAATAACTTTTAAAGCCTTAAGCAAGCCGGGCAGTGGTGGTGCATCCCTTAATCCCAGCACTTGGGAGGCAGAGGCAGAGGCAGGCAGATTTCTGAGTTCCAGGCCAGCCTGGTCTACAGAATGAGTTCCAAGACAGCCAGGGCTACACAGAGAAACCCTGTCTCGAAAAACCAAAAAATAAAATAAAATAAAATAAAATAAAATAAAATAAAATAAAATAA
>NW_021604630.1:8866787-8877162 GCF_004785775.1 Grammomys surdaster | reverse complement strand
AAAATAAAATAAAATAAAATAAAATAAAATAAAATAAAATAAAATAAAATAAAAAAGTTGTTTAAAAAATAAAACAAAATAAAAAAAATTTATAAAAGCTTTAAGCATCTTATAGGCAATAAGCAGTTAAATCTTGGTTGTGATAGTGAAGAGATGGGGTATGATATAGAGGAAGAATATGTGCCTTCAGCTGGAAAATTGTCATTATGAAGTATCTTTAAATGTACTCATTGCTTAATTATAGATATATTTTCTACTGCAAATTCCAATGATTATTTGAGTCTTCTAATAATTGGATTATAAACAAAACCTGCAACTAAGTCAAATGAATTATAAGCACATAACATCCATTTACAAGCCAGTAATCTTATCTCTACTGTCATTTTAAATGAATTATGTTACAAATATGTTAATATTCCATAATTCTTGCACACTCTCATCAATACTGAGTTTATTCTATTATAATATTAAATAAAAGTGTAGAACAATTACTTCTGCTTCATAGAGTATAGATTTTCTATTTTCTTGTAAGATGGCATAATTTATTTAGGTGTATGTACTTATAGTATTGATTTTAAAATGTCACCTAACCTTGTGTCCTTTCACTATTAATTCCTAGGAGAAACACACATTGACAAAATAAAACACACATAAAACTGCACGATGATCATTAATCATATTATAAAGTGTAATGATTGACCCATTGGTTTTGATTGTAACAGACACATGAGTAAGTGACTCTATTTTACCTTGGTGGAGTAAATTAATTGGTAAATGGGGACTATTACTATGCATTCCTCTTTTCTGATTAATCTCACACATTAATGCATACAGAAGGATTCCTGTAATCAATTCCACAGCTCTCTAAGTTAAAGCTACAGTAAGAGGGTGTATTAGAAACATTTAGTAAGGTGCGAAGACCTGACTACAGTTGTTGGTAATGGTTTTGTGAAATTCAGTCGGTCAACTATATGGAACAGAGCCCAGGGTCACCTCTTCAAGAAAAGCTACTACAATTAAAAGAGAAACACCTGTCAAGGTCATTCATTACCATCATCTATTAGTCTGAAATGCCAGTCCCGGCCTAGGGGACACTTTTCTCTTCCCAGGAAGTAGGAGACTGGGATGGCCACTGGAATGACATGTTCTTGTCTCTCAGAGGTCTTCAGCATGGTGTGAGCATCTAAGCTAATGGGTGGTTTTCTCTGCAGCACATTCAGCTTGGTTGAACTACTATTGTATGCTGAGAGAGAATTTACTCCTTGATATGACTTTTATGTGAGGGTTTTTTGTTTTTTGTTTTTGGCAGTGGTAGTATTTTCTGTTTTTAAAATGATATTTTATTTATTATTCTTCTTTACCTATCATGAGAAGGCATGCTTAATGAAGACGTAGTCTGCGGTTGTCTTGTTCAGTTTTGATTTGTATCTTTGACCCATCTCACTGTTTGATCATAGTTAAGTGTTCAATATCTTGCAAGAAAATGATAATAAGAGGAAAAAAGAAGAAACACTTACTAAATGTTCTCATGTTAAGATAAAAATACAGCTGTGTGGGTCTGAATTTGTGTCTTAGTACTTCATACACTTTCTGTAAGGTCTGCTCTAGACCTTTTATTGTTAAGCACACAGGTCAGTATTGTTAGTAATAAACACAATAATGCACAGCAAATCTCTGTCCATTTTTGTATTAGTTGAAACCATATTTCTATAGATTCTCTCTTTACCTTTCCCTCAGTTCTGATAGTCACCATCCACGATTTGTTTCAATAAGTTTTCATACTTGATATTATCTCCCGGAAGCAGAGTTATCCAGTATGTGTCTTATGTGACTAGGTTGTTTCACTTGGTGTAATGTCCTCCACGTTTTATCTGGGATGTTGCATATGGGAGAGTTTTTTGCTTAAAGAAGAACATTCAGTTTTATACTGTGTTCCTTTTGTCCATATCTTATGCTAAGCACTGAGATTGTTGCCACATCTTGGCTGTTATGAGTGGTACTATAATGAATACATGTTTTGTAACTGATGAACAAAAAGATTCCCTTTCAGAGAGTCTGATAATGGTATGGTTTATATTCTAGATAAGGAGGAAAAATAATGCATCCAACTAGAGAGCTTGGCTGGGTACCTCTGGAAATCTAAATTGTTTATAAGCAGTACAACACAAGACAGATCAGCATCCACCCCATTGGATTAGGTTAAATGTAGGTTTTTCATCCATATTTCCTGACTCTTAGGATCTCAAGTAAGTATTCTTTCTTCCATATAAATGTAAGAGAAATGCATATTTTTATAGAATACTTTTTTTTAAACTGAAGTATGATAAACTTAAGAGACAAAAGAAAAAATAATAAAAAATGGACTATGATTAACACTTTGGATAATATTATAAAAATTTAAAATTACTATAAATTTTTGCTATTGATATAATGTATATATTTTGGTATTGAATCTCCTGTAGCCCAGGCTATCCTCTAGTTTACTGTGTTGTTGAGACTGGTCGTTCACTCCTAATTTATATTTCTTCTTTCTCACAAGTACTAAGATTATAGGCATATGCTACTAAGTCTAGATTTAAATCACTTTTAAAAATAATAAAACATAAGGGGGGAAACAAGTCATGGAGAACATGATGAAAAAGACTTCCATTACATCCTCTGTAAATCCTGTATGTGTTTTTCACTTGGCATGTGTCTGTGTAACAGGATTTAAATGTCACGATTCATATGGCTGTGGTTGAAACAATGGAACACCACCACAAATCTCAACAGCTATCTATTACTTTGACTTCATGTAATGACTGTATAGTTGACTTCTTTTTAAATTGTATAATTATTCTTAAAACTACTTTATTTTTAATCATATGTCTATGTGGGTTGGGGGAGATCCATGCATGTAAATACTACAGATAGGAAAATTAACATCAGTTTAATTTTTAGTCTTTTATGATTTCTACTTACATTCTCTTTAATGTATCCAATCTAAATTTTCGGTTTTAACTATTTTTTTCTAAAGGTAAGCACTATTTCCAGTTTCTTTGAACCATGAACTTTCTTTAATACTCCACAACAATTTATTCATTTCAACTACTGTCTGAGAAAACTCAAGATCCCCTTCTAGCTCAGTCTTCTCTAATTGGCACCTATGATATATCTTAAACATAATTCTATTGTTATGATGTTTTTTTTATAATTTAATTTTCAACCCTGGGCCATGTTTTATGATTATGACATCAAATGTCCTAAAAAATGTTTGTTATTCCTGTTTTGAAATTTTATTCTACTTCTACTAAATTTTCTGAGGAGCTACTTTTGCCCCTTGACAGATTGGTATGGTATGTATAAGCCTTGGATCTTGAAGTTCCACTTCTTTGACAATTTTTATATAAATAAGTATATCAAATATAAATTTTTCGAGTAGAAAAATAAAATGTTAAATACAACATTGAGTTAGTCAGGCTTCTGTCACTGTCACAAAAATACCCAAAAAACCACAACAAAAGAAGAAACATTTATTTTGGACCCTGGCTCCAGCCTATGGTTGGCCTGCTCCTTTCTTTTGGACCTATGGTGTGGCAGAGCATCGTGTTGATAGAAATGGGTAGCAGGAGAGACTGCTCACCTCACAGCAGACAGGAGGCAGAGAGAACAAGAAAGGGGCAAGTGACAAGGTACATAGAGCTGGCGACTTACCTATAACTGTATTAAAACCAGGTCTTCTGGGTTGAGAGATATTAACGGCTCCATTTCTGACCCTAGCATATCTGAGGATTTTCAGGAGTCAGATGTTCCTGTACACTACGTCTGTGTTTAACTGTAGTTCAGGACTCTAACTGCCTGCTCAAAATCCTCAGCTCAGGTGTCTAATAGAAAAACACCAAGCTAAACTCCCAGAGTCTGTTTGACAGAGCTCCCTCTTCCCTACTCTCACCCATCAAGAGAAGATCCCTTTTCCTGACGTTCACATCAACCTTGAATTCAACCTGTGCCTCCCTTTTTTCTACATTCTTCACCCAACACTTGAGACAGTTCTGTCCCTCTACCTCTACTCTCTGGCAATGCTGAGTCTGATTGGGATTCACTGCCCTTTCTCTATCTCTAATCTTGATGACTTCCATGGTTCATGGTGTCTTTCTGCTTCCATTCTCCTCCATCTTCTTCCCATTGCTGTGATTTAGGATGACACCCTCAGAAGACCAGAAGGACTCAAAACTCACTCTATAGCTCAGACAAAGCCCAAGTTCATAGCAATCCCTCTGCTTCAGGCTCCAGAGTGCTGGATTTGCTGACTATGCCTGGATTTGTTTTTACTCTATATTTTTAATGTACTCAGCATACTTACAGAGAGTTTTAAATATACATCATATCATTCCCTAAAAGGAAACCTCCTTTCTAATAACCTCAACCTCTGAGTGTGCACTGGTGCGAGCCTTCAATGTCAAACACCTGTTACTTCTCTAGCTGCGTTGTCAAGCACCTGGTACGTCGTCTGCAGCTGTGTTGTCAAGTACCTGGCACATCTGCAGGTGTGTTCTACCCTTTATATCATTTCTACCTCTGTTTTCATTGTTCTGGTCACACTGACCAGATTTGGGGGAATATGTCTTGGCTCAGGGGCCATTTGCTCCTGTGCTTTCTTGTGAGTAGCTATTTCTGTAGACATCTAGGGTTTCTCTATTTGATTGAGCTTCATGGTAAGTACACCTTCTCACGCTCTTCTACAAAGAGTTGCCCATTGTCCACTTACCACCCTCTGTCATTCATCCCTTCCATCTTATTTTGTAGTTTCACACTGTGTAACACTGCCTACCACCCTCAACATAGACGGTTTTGTTTCATCCACAATTACCCCAGGATGAGAACCTGAAAGTGGTGAAGATTGGACCCCTTCAGTACCAGTAAATCTCCCGAAGGTACTAAGTGATGTCTGTCAGCTAGTCAGAGGAACTATTTGTTGCATGAAATGCTCTTTTAAAGACTTCATGAAGTTATGCTTTTCTTTTCCTTTTTGCAGTGGAGTCTGGCCACTCATCTTTATATTTCTTCTGTCTTTTATTTGTGGAGATCTCATGAGTATCTTTCTGCTTTATGAAACCACACTCTGTATTCTGGCTAGAAGCCTTCTTAAGGCAGATGGTTAACTGTATTTAGAAAGTGGGTTTCAGAACTTTATTCTGGTGGCAAACAGTGTGTCTTCTTGTCATATAGTGAACAAGGGCAGAGAAGAAGGCAGCCAATTCTACCAGCTGTTCACACCATGGTCCTTCCACAAGATCCTAGTTACTGCTTATTGCTGTTACATGCGGCCTGACTCTTCACCTGGGCTAGATTTTGAAAAACTTTAGCAGAAGGAATGTTGGAAGGAGAGGACTGACTTCACTGATACTAGATTTTTGCCTGCATGAATTTAGGCTTTGATAGATTTTTCTAGTTCTTCTCTACTAGTCAACTCCATTTCTATTGATCTTTTAAGGATTTTATTTTCAAAAATGTCCTATTTACCACAGTTTCTTTATGTGTTAATATGTTTATGGACACTTAGTCATCTTCTCTAACATGGATAATGGAATATGAGAATGCAGATTCCTCTGGAATATAGTGATATCCTTGTGTGTGTGTGTGTATACACACATTACTTGGGCCTAATGATATTTTTCTATAATTGTCCTATTAGAAATACAAAGCTTGTGATACAGGGTGGATGGGTAGGAACTGTTCTCCTATACAGGGTAATGTTTACACCTGCAAAAATCCATGTAGGCATGTTCAGCCTCTTTGTAGAAACTTAAGTGATACTGGCTACTGCATCAATACTGATAGTATTCTTAATAGCTCAGCCCTATTCTAAATGGATTCCACATTTTCTCTCATTTACTTTTCATCAGGATTCCCTAGGGTAGCAGATTTTTATCTCTTGAATTGACAATGCAAGAAACAGAGGCATAGAATAAAAAATTAAATATTATTTGACAAAAATGTCTTTATCCTGCCATTGAGCTTTTGAAAAACACATCCCTTAACCCTGGAAATTTGGCACAAGTCCAATAGTACATATATGTGTAAATTCTGTCTTTTGTACTGTTGTAGTTACTGGGTACTATTGTAGTTTACTAGCTATAGCCAGAGATTTACAACTTAGTTTCTGTTTTTAAATATCCAAGTATCATTCTAGTCCCATTTATCTTAAGAAAAGATACAAAATATTAATCAAGTATTTAATAATTGTTCCTGTCTGAAAGAACTGCAGGAATGGAAATGGAGGGGAGCCTGAGGAAAAGAAGGTTCAGCAACAAGCCCAAAGTGGAATCCATCTCAAGGGGAGGTCCCAAGGCCTGGCACTATTACTGAGACTATGAGATGCTCATAACAAAAGGGACCTATCATGACTGCCCTCCAAAAGACCCAGCAAGTAGCTGAAAGAGTCAGATGCAGATATTTGCACCCAACCAATGGACAGAAGCTACTGACATCTGTGGTTGAATTAGGGAAAAGCTGGAAGAAGCTGAGGAAGAGGGTGACCCTGTAGGAGAACCAGCAGTCTCAATTAACCTGGACTCCTGAGATCTCTCAAACACTGGACCACCAACCAGGTGGCACACACCAGCTGATAGGAGGCCCCCAACACGTACACAGCAGAGGACTGCAGGGTTTGGTTTTAGTCAAAGAAGATTCACCTAACCCTTAAGAGACTGGAGGCCCCAGGGAATTTAGAGGTCTGGTGGGGTGGGGAGTTGGGAAGGGGTTGGGACATCCTCATGGAGACAGGGGGCAAAGAGGAGGTATGGATGTGGAACAGTCAGAGGGTGGACCAGGAGGGGAATAAAATTTGGAGTTTAAAATAAATAAATAAATAAATTTTTAAAAAATCATCAAATTGTTGTTTAGAATGAATTTGGGAATAGAAAGTTTATCAAAAGTTTTCTAGTTTTACCCAAAGAGAAATGGGAATGCTCATAAGACTAAACAGATGTTCGCCTTATTGGATCAGCACATAGTCCCATGATTTTCTGTTTCTTTTATTGTATTAATCACACGTTGTATTAAGGACCTCAAACCATGAGTTATAATTGAGATCTCATCTACCTTTATTCCAGAAAACTATGGCTCTGAACTCCACTCACTTCTGCTATACTTTGTCTTCTAAAATGGCTCCCTGCCTTCCTAGATAGAAATAGAATATGTGGGAGCATGGAGTATCACATTCACCCCATCTATAACAGCTGTGAAACTTCAGGCTCTGTCATGGATTACAGGATATTTTTGAACCCTGACAGACGCTAGGATTAGTAGCTTAAATATGGAGTACCAGAGATTTCAAATGCTTGACGAGCTTAATCTTGGAATTCATAAGGAAAACAAAAATAAAGTGTAGCTCGATGGGTTAGGAGAGTCACTCTCAAATGTCAGTGTGTCTAGGTGACAGGGTCATCCAGAAGACATTTTAAAATACGGATTTCTGGGTCTCCCATCCAAGGCTTCATTTCTGGTCCTAGTGCCCTGTCTCTAAAACACTTTATAGCTCTCAGCGATCCTCCAAGATTAAGAGGAGGAAAGGAAAAAAAAAAGATAAATTAAGAAGTCCAACATTTAAAGGCTGAAATTTGCCTCTCATCACAACTGGTGACTGAGTATATCAAATGTAATTGAAAATTAATAAAACTGCCTGTATTTTTTCTTTCAGCCTGAAGTGTGCTGTTGAGGCTCCATGACGTAGACCCTCATTGCATTGTGGGAAACTGAGGAAGCATGTGTGCCATATCTGAGCTAGTGTTTCCATTACTACTTGTTTATGTTCTAAGGGACACAGAATTCTCCAA
Organism: Grammomys surdaster; assembly: GCF_004785775.1. Classification (NCBI taxonomy): domain Eukaryota; kingdom Metazoa; phylum Chordata; class Mammalia; order Rodentia; family Muridae; genus Grammomys; species Grammomys surdaster. The sequence goes on along the minus strand of NW_021604630.1, from coordinate 8,869,345 downwards.
TGGCAATTCTCTTTCCATTGGGTGTTCCTGTTTCCACTATGGATATTGGCCATTAAAATTTATTAAGGCTTTTATCATATATTTTGCATATAACAAAGTATGAGAGTTCCAGTTCTTTAGAACAATGAATGCCGATGCATTATAATTTACTGAAACAGCATTAAACTTCTTTAATTTTATACTTATACTCAATTAATATTAATGGTTAAAATTATTAATGATTTTAATAATACAAAATGTGTAATTTTAATAATCTATGATAGATTATTAATAAAATAGAAAACAACATAATATATAATAATATAGAATAATTAAATTGACATGAATTTAGGTTGCTAATGAGAAGCAGATGTGCACGTGCAGTATCTGTTGCTGCTTTCCTCGCTGGCTATGTTGTAAAGTTGCCTTACATACCTTGGTCACGTGATTGCATTTATATCTCCCAGTAATTTCACCAAACAGGTATCACGATTCACTTAACTTCTAGCTTCCTCTTCCTCATCAGACAGATCTTCCCTTCTCAAACATTTCATCTGAGAAAAAACAAAGTTTAGTTTAACACTCAAGTCTCATAGCTAAGAGGAAATGTTTTAAAGAAGTAATCCCCATTGTTGCAATGAATTTTATATCAGGAAAAAAACTGCAAACTATAGCCAGAGCCTGGAAATGTGACCAGAGTATACCTGGGGTCCACATGGTCTCTGCCTTTCTCTACATGCATGAGCTTAGCTGCAGCGACCTTCTCAGCCAGTGTTGTAAGAGATGTATTTGCTCAGTGCCATCCTGTCTCACTTGCTGAGTGAAGTCCAGCTTGCCCTTACTTGGTTCCCATAGGCATCATGAGTCACACTGCTGCTCACCTTCCTCGCTCCTTTTCTGCCTTCATAACCTTGGGAAAGTCACCAACTTTTTCTGACCTGCGCTAACTCAGCTGTGAACCAGAGTTTTCAAGAAGTCTGAGGGCACATCATAGCTAAAACTGGGAGAACTAAATCAGGTAACACATGTTACAGCTCTTAGCGCACACAGTACATGTTTGCGGAGATTCTTAGAGTTAGCTCAATAAAAACTATCACCATGCAGTTGTGGTTGTTCACATTGGCTTGTTTTCCCTAATAGTTAATGAAGCATAAAATGTGTTATTAGCAAGTGTATGCATGCTTCTCAAAGATTTCTGCTCCATTTCAGCTTCTCTTGGGTGCTTTGAATAGAACAGAAGTCACGTTAATGCTAGTTTACCACAAAGCATGTTTCTCTAGTTGTAGACTGCTTCTATCAAGTTCCTCCTCCAATAGTACTATTCCTGAATTTCATATTTTATTTCTTATTCAGCTTTTCATATGTGTATGTGCTTTGTTTTGTATGTGTGAACTACATATATATGCATGACTGTATGTTCTTATATATGTAGAAACGTGATGGTGATGTTGGGACTCATGCTTGATTTCTTTTCTACCTTATTCATTGGCGTAGGGCTCTCAAACAAACCTAGAACTTATGGATAAGGCTACTCTCACTAGTCAGCTTGCTTTGGGGATCCTTCCCTCCACCTTCTAAGGCTGGAATTAGACACACATAACACAGTGTCTCTCCTGCATTTATGTGGGTTTCTGGGGAATCCATACTCTAATCCGGATGCTTGTACAGCAGACATTTTAATCCACTATCCATCTCCCCAGACCGTATCATATTTAGTATTGTTTTCTCCCACTTTCTCTTCCCAGCATCTGCTGTGGAGGAGGCTCATCTCCTGGATTCAAGCCGTGTTATACAAATAACGCTTTTGAAGATTATAGGGGAGGAAGCAGGGTTTTTGTTTGTTTGCTTGTTTTGTTCAAAACTTTTTGTACATTAAAATACAAATGAAATTTAACATCTCAATTTTAAGTGTATGTTTCATCAATATTAAGTACATTTATAAGTGTCAGTTTCTGTGGCTCTTGTTTTCTTAAATATACAAACTAAAAAGCTGGAACTCTGCACACTTTCAATGGTAATTCCATTTCCCTATCTCCTCAGTCTCTGGGTCACTATACTGTTAGCACCAAGACACATTTTGACTACTCTAAGTACTTCCTGTTATTGGAATCAGGTAGTGTTTTTTCTTTTGTGTCAGATATGTTTCACTTCATGTAAAGTCCTCGAGGCTCATTCATGCAATAACACCTAGAATTCCCTTATTTTAAAGGGTGAATGATATCCTAGTGTACACAGCATCCACTCTTCTGTTTTCATTCATCTATCCCTGGTACTTGGCTTCTTGCTTCCTTCTTACCTATTATGAATAAGAATGTGGGTATCTAGATATGAGAAGCCAATCTGAATATTTTAAATATACTCAGAAACATAGCTGCTATATCACAATGTAAATCTGTTTTGTTCTTATTACTTTCAGTTTAGGATATTATAATGCAACTATATCATTCTCTCCTCCCCTTTCCTCCCCCAAACTTTCCCATATACCCCTCTCTCTCTCTCTCTCTCTCTCTCTCTCTCTCTCTCTCTCTCTCTCTCTCCCTCTCCCTCTCCCTCTCCCTCTCCCTCTCCCTCTCCCTCTC
>NW_021604630.1:8854192-8863787 GCF_004785775.1 Grammomys surdaster | reverse complement strand
TCTCTCTCTCTCTCTCTCTCTCTCTCTCTCTCTCTCTCGCTCCTTTTCTTTCTTTTCTTCAAGTAAGAGCTATTCCATGGGTAATGAAGTATCTAACATTTGGCTGTTTCATTTTCTTTCCTAGCTTGCCTGGAACTCTGTCTTAGTTAGGATTTTATAGCTGTGAAGAGACACTATGACCAAGGCAACTCATTAAGGTCAATATTTAATTGGATCTAGATTATAGTTTCAGAGATTTAGTACATTATCATCATGGTGGAACATGGCAGTATGCACCAATCAGCACCTTTTTTAGCATGTCTGCCGGCATGTTGCCATCTTGATCTGAAGTCAGCAGAAGGATATAATGTGTCACACTGGACCTGACTTGAGTGTAGGAGACCTCATAGACTGCCTCCACAGTGACAAACTTTCTCCAACAAGGCCACACCCCCTAATAGTGCCACTCCCTATAGACCTGTGGGGACCATTCCCATTCAAACTACCACAAATTCATTATACGTGGTCTTTATTCTTTGTTTAATTCTTATTGATGCTTTGTGAGTTTCACATCATGCACCCCACTCTCATTCCTCTTCCCATTCCTTCATATCTGACTTCATATCACTCTTGCAACCTCCCCCACAAATTAAAACATACACACACACACACACACACACACACACACACACACACACATCAAAACAAACCAAATCCTGAAGCATTTTGGCATTCATTGTGGAAGTCATTGTATGTCAGTGTGTACCAGAGTATATCCCTCAGAAGACACTTTTTCACTTGTAAATATTCATTGCAATGAGTCTGGTTCAAGGTCTCTGGCTTCAGTGACAGTATGAATATTGGATGCTCACTGGGACTTTTCCCAGTTTTCCTATTGTCAAGGAGATCCTGCAGCTTTGGATCAACAGGACTGGATCTTTCACACATCCCAACTGTTTGCAGATGATATACAGATTTTTGGGATGGTACAACTCAGAGCCCTGTATCTAGGCCTAAGGTGATAGCTGAGCTGGTCAGTGCCTTAGCTCTGCCTTCCTCCTACAAACAGGGTGAGCTCTCCAGAACTGCTCAGGCTAGGATACCCAATGCTGCCATCACCAAGGTAGCAGGGTCAGCTCTCCTGATCTTATGCCCTCAGAGGAGCTCACCTGTTTCCAGAACCAGCTCCACTGTGCTGCTCATTCAAGGTATCAGACCCATTTTCCTAAGTGCTGAAGCTGGTGATGGGCTAGGCCTGCTCTCCTACTTTTACACCATCTGGGTTGACTCACCCAGGCCTTCAACCTCAGAGCCATCTCCACTGTCTTGCCCAGGTGAGGTTCAGGGCCCTCTCTCCTGAGTGCTACAGTCAGTGAGGGGTAGGGCTAATTCTCCCACCTACTGCAGGTGGCAAGGGGGGGTGTCCTTTTATATTTTGAGACAGGACTCATTAGCCCACACTGGCCTCAAATTTGTGATAATCTACCTGCCTCAGTCTTTTGCCTGCTGAGATTATAGGACTAGGTCACCATGCCGAGTTCAAGGTTTTAAACAGTTTTCTAAATTCATGCCTGGAGTCATTTCAATTCTTTGGTATTTGTCTGATTTGCTACTTACAGAAAAAGACAGTGCTTTGGGGCTTCGGGGAACTAGAACAAGCTACTGAATCTTGTGATCTTTGAAAAGAGAGGAGAAAAAAGAAAAAAAATAAGGTTTCAAATATGTTTACATCATTTTTATGTGTTTGTGAAAAACTGGGAAACACAAGTTCTAAAGCTGTTCCAGTGTCAGAGGGATGATTATAAAATTAGGTTGAGGGACAGATTATTTTGAAGTTTATCCAAGATCAGGGCTCTGGCTCCAGGTACTGTCTTGTCTCCTGTTGCCAGTGTACATTAAGTCTGAGTTTTAAAAAATGTATACCATTTGTCTTTTTTTTTTTTGACAAATGGGAAACGCTTTTGTGCCTTTGATCAGGTTGAAGGTCCATTTCACTCACTGATAGAATGTGCTTTTAGCAAGTTAGTGAGAGTCAGAGAGCAATGTATCCTTTCTATCTCCAGTGGACACAAAGCTTGAACAAAACACTGTTCATCTGTTTTCAAATACCTTTTTTTTTTTTTTGTAATACAGTATTGACTGCAATACCTGCCTCAATTGGAGTCACCAGAGGTAGGATGTAACTCAGCAGAACTTTTGAGGGAAGTTTAGAGGCTATATGATAAATCATAATCGTTATATTTTCATTTCTTTCTCTTTAGATATGGTTTGAATTTGTCTTTCACAGTACATGTTGGACACTTCATCTACCATAGGATATTACTGAAATGTAGGACCAAATGTGAGGAGTTTAAGACTGTAATAGTTTGTTTATGTTTGGCCTGGGGGGGGGCACTATTTGGAGGTGTGGCCTTGTTGGAGTAAGTGTGTCACTATGGGCATGGGTTTAAGACCCTCACCTTAGCTACCTGGAAGTCAGTCTTCCACTAGCAGCCTTCAGATGAAGATGTAAAACTCTCAGCTCTGCCTGCACCTTGACTGCCTAGAAGCTGCCATGCTCCTGCTTAGATAATAATGGGCTGAACCTTTGAACCTGTAAGCCAGCCCCAATTAAATGTGGTCCTTTATAAGAGATGCCTTGGTCATGGTGTCTGTTAACAGTAGTAAAACCCTAAGACAGAAATTGGTACCAGGGACTGGGGTTTGCTGTGATAGGCCTGACCATGCTATTGTTTGGAAGAATGTGGATTTGGGGACTTTGGATTTGGAAAGCAGTGGAATGCTTTAAATAGGACTTAAGGGGTCATCCTAGTAGGAATATGGAAGACTTTGTTGCTGGGAGTAATTTGAACTGTGTGGACCTGGCCCAAGAGGTTTCAGAGGAGAAGAATTTTAGAATGTGGCATAAAGACTGTTTTTGTGTTATTTTGGTGAAGAATGTGGTGGCTTTTCGCCCTTGTCTGAAGAGTCTACCAGAGAGTAAGGTAAAGAGATTTTTATTAATTGCATTGACAAAAGAAGTCTCAAAAAAAGTTCAACAGACTTCATTCTCTGGTTGAGTCTCATGAAGAGCATTTTGAACAAGTATAGCAAGGTTAGAAAGGAAAAATATAAAATATGTGGTTTTAGTGTTAAAGAGACACTAAGAAGTAAAATAGAGCCGAATCCTGTTGCTTTGGCCATGGTGTCTGTTCACAGCAGTAAAACCCTAACCTTAAGACAAGGCCGTAAAAGTTGAATCTACCTTTTTGAATGGATTAATGTCCATTGCATGGACTGCAATTTCAGACCTTCCCTGTCACTGTTTGGCTTTTTCTGTATAATGAGGAGACAAGGAGATGTCCATGTCCTGATACAGAGCAACTCTAGCCTTCAATGATGAGAAACTTATCTCTCTCTAAAGTTTCTTGTTCATTTTCTGTTTTAAAAGCGACACAAAACAGGCGAAGACAGCATCTCCCTTTAAAAGAAATAGCTCTTATTTTTGTGAGAATACCTTAAGATATGTTAACTTACACACTGTAATTTGAAGAGTTCAAAGTAAGGTTAACCATCCCTTTCTGTTCTTGATGTAATAAGGAGATCGTCATTTTTCTGTCTGCTAAGACTAGGAGTAGAAATGGAAAAAACTTAGGAAGCTAGGAGAGTTCCATGAACTCGTCAAATAAAGTTTGGTCATAGAATCAACATGTCTATATAGAAAGGGAATTATAGAGACACAAGATGCCAGTGGCAGTTCAGGGATAAAGTGATTCTGTAGAAGAGAAGGATTGACGTCACCTAACGGAGCTCTGAAGGTCTGGATGCATGTAGTACGAGAAGATGGCTGGGTAATTATGTCATGATTTCTAAACCTAATACTATTGGAAACAAAATGTAGATCATTGGTTTTCTAATGGGTTGGTTTATCCAAAATCTTTAGTCCCCCAGTACTTGTGGTTCTTTCTTAGCCCTATTTCTTTTCCAAATTACTTCTTTTATTGTTGGCAGAACATAGGGTTAGACCCAGAGCCTCATGCATGCTTTGCCATTTACCTATATCTTTGTCTTTTTACTTTTTATGTTGAGATGGGATCTCACGGAATAGCTCAGATTGGCCTTGAACTCAATATCCTCCCTCTTCTCCCTCCTGAGTGCTGAGATTACCAATGTGTACCATCATAGCTGGTTCCATACTGAGTTTTAACAAAGCCAAGCATTATTCTGAGCTGTGCTAACAGTATGCTTCATTGGATCCTTGTAAGAAAGCTGGTAGAATTTATTCCTTATTTTACAAAAGAAGGTATAATGAGGTTGAGAGCCATTTTAAGGTTGTATAGGTAATTGGATATCAAGGCATGAGCTAGTGACTAAGACGTCATTCTCCTGTAATGACATACAGGTCTTATAAGGCAATGCTATGGTGACACTTGTTCCCTGAATCAGTGTCCTATGCAAATGGAATTTCCCATGTTGCTTCTGTAGCTTCAGTTTCTATTAACCTCACTGTGAGGTTATAGCATGATACAGCAGCCTCTGCTTGAAACATTTCTGCTCTCAGGATAGAAGAAACAGTGGTCAGAATACTGTCTCCTGAAGCCTCCATCCAGAAGCAATACCTGCTATTTTATGCTTGCATTTCAGTGATTCACCCAAGTCAAACAGCAAAACCTGATATCTTCAGGTTGAGGAAATGAATTTCTTTTCTGGGATGGGGGCAGTGAATATTTGCTCACAGCAGCAGCCCCATGGCAGCTTCCCTACCTCAGCTTCCTTTGAGAGTTTTCTGAGATGCCAAGTCTGTGAGTTTTATATAATAGGATGATATTCAATGCAGAAGGTAAACTCTGCTGAGGGGAATTCATAGTTTAACGTAGGAGTCGCATGTAAACCTAGGGTTGTGAAATCATTTCTGTGGAAGCCTCACCTTTGATTTTATATGCTGAGGTGTTGGATGAAGGTGTCTTGTTTTGCAAATAGAAGCAGTCTCAGGAGACAAATAACAATGGCATACGGATTTTATGAAGTTTATTTTTAGTAGCACTTTCAGGCAAGGTTTTATTGTCAATATTTTCCTTGGAATCCAAGAAGCCAACAGAGGGGACTGCGATTTATGAATTGATGTGCTATTAATATTAGCTCTGACATTTTAAAGTAGAAAAAAACCTACAGAAGAGATATGGAAACAAATGGATATAGAGTTCCTGACAGTGAAGAGAGATGGGGCCATCCCTGAGAATTATGACCAAGTGTGTATTCAGGGTGGTTTTGCTCATACCTGCTTCAATGCTTCTGCTGCTGTTTTAGGTTTCCCAGCAATGGCACCTATGGACCGACTGCTTCATCGATACTATGTCAACAGGAGAAGGATGCTTGGCTGAGTATCTTAAGTCAATAGAGTGTTCTGATCCCTGCCTTAATTAACAGTCTATAGGCATCATTCAATTCACAGCTAATACTACCCCAACATGAAGAAAAACATGATTATAGGGAGTTTAAGCAGTATCCCATTCGACTCATTATAAATTCAATTTGGTTACAGGAAAATTGCATGAACTGAAGCTGGATGGCAGCCTGAATGTTACGCTCATTTTTTTCATGGAACTTTTATTGGAAAGATCGGTTTGTTGTTAAAGGAATCCCCCTGCTATTTTGTTTTGTGGTGTACTCAACATTTGCTAGGATCAGTGCAGTGACTGGAAATGTGCTGATAAATGCAAAATTTATAGCAAATTTTGACACATGATTTTGAACTTAAGGGAAACACCTTTATTCACGATAAAGTAAAACAGCTGAATAAAGAAAAGTGCCCTAATACTTTGAAAGCTACAGCATGTGTGTCACTATTCTACTATTTTTTGGATGCAAAGAAAAAGTAACTTCTGGCTCAGGGATTCCATCAGGTTTTATTCACGTTCACAAGGGACTTTTGTGATGGCTATCATTGTTTTATAAATTGGAAAATGAAGGGTCAATAAAGAAGGAAGTAAATGCAATCCAACTTAAAAGAGACATAACTTTTGAGGAATGCTTCTATTTATATAGAGCAAAGATGTTGGTTCATAGGACACATCATTGTGATATTTGTGTATAAATGTCATCTGTTAGCAATTTCTTTTCTATTTCTGGGCTTAAGCAGGAGCAGCAAGGTTGGATACCTGAAGATGTTCCAAGGCAAGACATTTCAAATGACTTTGACCACTTCCAAATGACTTTTTAGACAGAGGTAGAAATGGTCCGTGTGTCCCTATTTCTCATACAGTCTTCTCAGTGGCCCCACCTCTGGGTAGGCTGAGCTAACTAAATCCTCACAGTCTGGAAGAGTAGTCATGATCCAATGTACTGTATTGCCTGAATCTTTCTAAATATTTGTTTGAAGAACTGATTAAATATGTTTATTGCTTCAGTTCCATTTAAAGCTAGTTGCTTTGTTAACAGAATACTTAGTAAAAGAAAGTTATGTGTAGGCAGAGGAAAAAGAAATACTGAAGTATTTATATTAGCCATTTTCTCATTTGCACTGAGTTTCTGCGGGCACACATGACACACCACATGTGACCCTTGGGAAACCTAATTGTTTTTAGAAATCCTTTTCTATTCCACATAAATAATGTTTCAAGAAAAATAGACATTAACTTACTACAAAAAAGCAAAAATAGTTCTAAATTCAGTTCTATTGTGGCCATGTAGATTTTTTTTAATGAACATAGGCATGTAGGAAAATCATCTGACTTAAAATTAATAACAGGGAGGCAAAGGATTAATATATACAATAAATACTCATTTGCAGGTCTTTTAGGTTTCAGTGTGTCATATTTATTTTTTGCTAGCTGATGGGTTTTGAAAGATGGAAATTTATTCAAATGACCCAAGAGGAGAATAGTTGGTCAGGGAGATTAAAATAGTATATGTTACAATAGGAATCTGTTTAGCTTCATAGTAGCCCAGGGCCAGAGTTCTTATTATTTTAATCTTTTGAGTCAAGAGACCAAGGCATAGATATGTTAGCAAATTGTCAAAGATAAGGAAGAGACAGGGAAAGAAATTTTCATCACAAGAAGGACAAAGGTAGAAAAGGAGAGGTAGACAGAGCAGTCAGAGGAGGAGGGAGGGGGCAGAGAGACAAAAGGAGAGGGATAGAGAGGAAAGATGGAGAGGGAAAGAGGGAGGGAAGGAAAGTTGCTCTGTCATAGAACCAGTCATAGAACACGGGTTCACTCTCCTAACCCACACACTGTGTATTTTCCCTAGAGATAGAATCCTATTTTTAAGCTGTGCACATGGCCATCTGGGATGAAAAGTGATACTGACTAGTTTCATAGTTAGGTGAAACCATAAGACTCCATTCAATGAGATGCAAATAGGATTTAGTGTGAAATTACTGGGAAGTCTCCCAAGGGAGAAGCTTTGCCATTGAGGGCTAGAATTCACCTCATATCTTATCTTCTTTATGATCTGCTATAGTCGGTCACCTAGTAGATAGAATCTCAATCATGGTCCTAAGCCACACACTGATTGAAGAGGATAGAAAGGGTTTGTGTCACTGATGATGAGCAGATCCAATTTTAGCCCCATATCCTTCTGGATTGGTTTTCATATGGGAGAGACTATAGTTATATTATGCTTAAGTTGGCTTTGTTTTAGTTTCATGATGCTCAGCCTGATGCTAATTGGTATACTCTCTTAATTTGATTGTTTTAGAAACCCACTAAAAAGGAAATTGTTCACTGATCTATGCCAAAGAGTGACCTAAAAACTAGGTTAAGGGCCTGGGGGTACCTTCAGCTTGTGGATTTGTTGGCTGTTTACTGGAGGTATATTTTTGGTCCTTCTGGTTTCAAGGATCACAGCAGACAGTGGAATTCTACATGGGATGTAGAGCTAATTGCTTTTGTAATTTGACTATCTTGCTAATAAACTAAGGTTCCATGGCAGGTAATGGTTTTGGTGTGATGTATATTCTACCTGGAAATGATTGTAGGATAGTTTCTTTCAGCATTTTGGTAATTTTAATTCTAAGTGGTTAAGTTTGTAGGGCATTTGCCATGGGCGCATAATTGTCATTTTCAGTTAAGCCTTTCGTATGGTTGTCCATCATCCAAAGAGAAAAATGGGTTGTGATGTTTCTTCATTTAGTGATGTGACCCCATTGTTTCTCTACAAAATAATGTGGTACATGTAGTTAAATTTAATTGATAAAGGGTTAGTAGGATGTTTGCATGTCAGTTGGACAAGCTGAATACAGCAGTGGACTGACACTTGTTTTCATATCATACAGAGTTTAGATAGCTTGATTTTTAGTTGATGAGCAGTTAAGAAACTGAAGATCAGGCTTTGTTAAACACCAAGACAAAAAAGGCTGCTCTTATCTTTATTTTCTACAACACTTTTTATTTTATTTGACTGTCTGATTTTTAGAAAAGTGGCCTTCATTGTTTCATTGAACACATTGTGTGATAATTTCCAAAGAGATGGGCAGTGTTTATGACCAGTCGTGGGAACTTCACTGACTAGACTGGCCTACATTTTTAGCATACTAAAGATGTAGGCTTACCCTGAAGGATTCAGTCAGTCAAATAGTCTTAGCTCATAGTTTAAAGAGATGAGAGGATGTCTCAAAGGAATCCGTCTGTGGCCAGCAGGAAATTGGATTTCGAAAACTGGAAAATCTACCATTCATTCAAGCACAGATTGAATTGAATCTGTGAAGGCTCCTTTCACCAAGTTTGTTGTCATGGATGTGGTAAGGCCAGAAAGGTCCAAAGTTAGTGAGATGTCAATTGTTTTGGAAGAGACATACAGGATCTTTCAATAGGGTCTCATTTTGAAATCATACCATGTATAAAGTGTCTTTATGACATTAGGCATTTTGTGAGTCTTTCTCATAGAATTTCCATTAGGAAATGATTTCTATCAATAGGTGAAATATTTGTCTTTGGGAAATAATCTAGGAAATGATCTTGGCTGTACCTGTTTCTAGATGGTTTGTGTTTTTGGATGGCCATTGTCTAAGCTGGGGCCTATGGAAATGACTATAGCTGATTTAGTTACATTAAAAGATCAAAATTATATCTGCGTGGATCTAAGGTCATGACACAACCAAAGAGCTCTGGGTACAAATGTTCCCTTCATGCTCAGTTGGGCCCAGTAATTCCCTGAGGCTCAGGACTCTGATTGTGTTTCCAGATGGCTTCCCCTCTATAAACACCACTGTGATTTCTCCAACAGTTCAGCTGCTCCAGGGGAAAGCAAAACAAGGGATCAGGGAGGCCCTGGGCCTTACATAGTGCGTGTACCTGTTGCATATATGGGCCAATCTACCCCTCACTATGCTATATCCTCTTGCTGTTTCCTTTGCATTCTTTGACCTTGTATGTGCTGATCAATTTCTGTAGTTCATTTGCACAAAGCTAGACGGCCCAACATCTCTTCTCAGTCTCATATATTCTTCAAATCAGTGTCTGTATTTCCTGCATATCTGGCAGATGAATTCCACTCTCAGCTAGTCACTGAATTTATTCTTTGGTCTTTGCAACAAATGCCAGAATACTGTCAGAAGCTTCTTCAACAAATACTTAGTGACATCAAACTAAGTGATAAATCTTGCCTAACTACTTACTAGAGCTATACCAGTGAA
>NW_021604630.1:8811034-8851192 GCF_004785775.1 Grammomys surdaster | reverse complement strand
ATATGTATATGTATATGTATATGTATATGTATATGTATATGTATATGTATATGGAGATAGTGCATATATACATACAGTGTTATTAATTGCTTAAGAATTTCATAACTCTTTATTACTCATAGTTCAATTTATTTTAGTTATACACACTTCCTATTCTTCCCCTAAAACCTCTGAGCCTCAGCTCCACCTCCTAACTTGTTCTCAGTTTCATGTCTCCCTTTGTTTTCTTTTTCCTAGAAACCACCAAATCAGTTTTTCTTCCTCAAACCTCATGGGTTGGGGGCATCCACTGGAGCTTGTAAGGTACTTCTTAAAGGAGTCACACCCTTTTCATCCCAAGAGCCCAACTGCTAACAGTTACTCAGCTATGGGTTGGGAGTGTGGGCCCCTTCCTCATCCATACTGGAAGGCTGATTGGCTGGATGTTGAAAAAGTCATCTGCAGACAACCACCCTGTTGTGAGTTAGTGCGTCTGGTGGTCATGTGATATCCAGAAGACATTGCTTTGGTTTGGATTTCCCCAACCTGTGGCTCTTAGCATCTTTTGGCCCCCTCTTTCCAGATGGTCCCTGAGCCTTAGTGGAGAGGTTGTGCTATAGATGTCTCATTTGTGGCTCAGCATTGCACCCACACTTATTCTGTCCACGGTGACTAGCTGTGAGCTATTTTAACTGCAGTCCAGAGCACAAAGAAACTTCTGTGATGATGTCTGAGAGCTCTACTAATCTATAGGCAGAGATGCCAGCTTACAGGAAAGCGCACCTCCTGCATGACAGCTCTCTGATTAAAATAAAGCCTCTTAGCTCTGAGCAAGATGTGTTTCTAAAATCTCTTACACGCACATTTGTCGTCCCATTATTAATCCCAACTTCTTTCACATCAGCACTTTGGATTTTTCGTGATTTTCTTGTGGTGTTGTTACTTTGATGAAAACTCCCAAAGCAAGATTAGCCTCTGATACCTTAGTGTTTGCTTTTGTTGATTTGTACATTACTAGACACTTGGCTTGTTTCAAGAATATCCAATGAACTGACCCATGATCAAGGCTTCCAATTCATAGCAGCATCATAGCCCCTGGCTCTTACATGGCAATAACGGAACACAGGCTTTCTAGAACTTTCTACTGCCAAGTAGAGTTGGGGTGGGTGTGCCTGCTGGACATTAGAATATGCTTTTCCCATAGAAAGAGCTAGTTTTATGTTATAAATATTGGCCAAAGCAAGAGCCAATATTTATAACACAAGTATGAATAGGAGCAGCATCTCTGTCATAAAGAGTGGGAGTGGTTGAACCATTTGTCACCATTACTTGAGCCTGGACACAGAACTATTGTACAAAGGGGATCAAATCCCATTGCACAGTAACACTTCTCTCTGGACATTGAAGCTGTGAGAGGAAGAGCATAGTCCTTGTCTCCTGTTTGTTAATCTTATCTCCCAAACATCTCTCCCTTATGGTCTGACATTCTGTGCCCTTTTCTCCTTTACATAAAAATACTATTGCAGTGAATCTTTGCCAGTCACAGATGCCTTTGGTGGTAGCTATTATTGCATCATGTTTTCAGCTGTTTCTAGGAAAGGACAAAGGAGGAGCTTGTAAAATTTGAACAGTTGAGGACAATAACAGCAAAGAAAATCCTCTAAAAAGAGCTATGAAGAAAAGAAAAAGATTTCTTGGGATGCATAGTCATTCAGACATTTTATGCTTCACACAGTCAGTGTATGCTTATTTATTACTTGTCTACTTATTATCATGCTACTTTAATCATGGTCTTTCAAATGCATGCCCTACTGTGTGTTTGAATTAGTTGGGATACTGTGAAATGCAAACCATAGAAAAACATCAAGTTGACCTCACTAAGGAAAAAGCACATTTGGATCATGGAGACTGGGCTGGTTTCAGGCAAGGCTTGCTTTTGATATGGGTTCCTATTACTTCATTCATTTCTTCGGATCAGATCCATACCTGCAGCTCTCACATTCTTTTTATTGCTGGAGATAGATTTGGTTTTCCAAAAGACCCTATGGAGAAAGGGATGTGTCAATGTTGATCTGAGTATGATTCCTGAGAGAACAGGACTGAATGCGAGACATCCAAACCCATCGAGAGTCCTGCCCAGGGTTGTTATTTCTTTAGTTGTGTGTCACTTGTATGCTAATCTTAAGAATTTGACATTCTGGGGGAAATTGTAGGACACATAGTTTTATGCTGCATCTACAATATCAATGAGCTTCGAGCAGTTCTTAGTAAGACAGATGTGAAGCAATTATAAGACTTTTAAAGAACAGCTGGTTTATCATTCTAACAGTCATGGTATGTGAAACATTGTTTGCTAAGAACAGGAAGAAACATCTGGAACTGGAGACAATTATTATGGGCCTCTCTGTTGTTTGAAAAAAAAATTGCAGCAGTTTTAGCATCAGCTCTGTCAGCTCCTCGGCTATTCCCATTTCAAGGTCTCTGTTCAAACACTCCTAGTGAGGCCATCATTAGAAGACCTACTATGTTCTTCAAAAGATAGCATTTGCTTAGGATGACAATGACCACATTTTAAATCTGCTGTCAGTCACTGTCATGCAAGGTGTCTCTTTCTTCCTTGTCCACAGTCTATTTTAACCCACGGAAGCTTAGAAAACAAACATCACGCAGCCCTAACTGAAATACTCTTCTTACATAATCCCTGTGTTTGGATTCCAGTCAAGCAAATAGCTTTGGGCCAGTATCACTGTGGATATTCAAATGTGCTTCACTGAATATCCGACTGTGCTTAGGGGTTTAAGGCATTTTATATGTGAGATTTTGCTGTGAATTCATTAGCACGGGAGTACCCTTGAGTGTTCTAAATTTCGTTCATGGAGAGAGAGAATGACTCTCATTTATGACTTTTTATTTTTGGTTAGGTTTATTTCTCACCTTTTTCTCATATAGAGTATAGCACTTCATTTCTGACATTATTCCTACCTTCAAGAGCACAAGTTACAATGTGTAGAATGGAGAGTTCTTTGAATTGACTCTCATTATCAGAGTAAAGCCTTGGCTTTGCTGCACAGGTGAGAAATTCAGTTGAACTTTCCTACTGTTGTTATAACTCCATTTGTTGCTGTTTGTTTATTGTTGTTGTTTTTTGAGACAGGGTTTCTCTGAGTAGCCCTGGTCTCCAACACATAGGTCTGCCCTCCTCTGCCTGTTTTGAGTACTGATATCTAAGGTGTGTGCTACTATACCCAGATAATTTTTTTTCCAAAAAAAAATCACAATTGTATGGTTTTTTTTACATTTTTTCTTTTTTCTTTTTTTTTTTTAAAGATTTATTTATTTATTTATTTATTTATTTAATGTATGTGAGTACACTATTGCTCTCTTCAGACACACCAGAAGAGGGCACTGGATCCTTTTACAGATGATTGTGAGCCAGCATGTGGTTGCTGGGAATTGAACTCAGGTCCTCTGGAAGAGCAGTCAGTGCTCTTAACCGCTGAGCCATCTCTCCAGCCCAATTGTATGGTTTTTAAGAACAAGTTTTAACAGTCATAGAAACCACTTTTGTAAAGCCATAAGCATGTCAATAGCCTCTAACAAACGTTAAAATCTCCAGTGAGATTCATCCCCATTTTTCTCTGGTAGCTGACTGCCCTAGGGTGATGAGTGTAGAATCTGTTTGGGTATTAGAAGGAGCATTGCTAAGAAAGACACCACACAGAGAAAGGAGGGATTTATGATAAGAAAGCTGGAATGATTTAAAAAAAATTGGACTGATTAGTTAAAAATCTGAGTATTTGCTGATATGTATGTAGGCTGTGTTGATATACCCAATAGATATATGTACTTGTGGCAGAGAAGCTTAGGGTCACTGAAAAATGACAGATGTTTGGGTGTGGCTGGGGGGCAACTTAGCCTTCTGTCCTAAAGCAACTAATCTGTTGAAACTGAAGAAGGGGCCATCTGGCGACGATTCCACCTGGGTATCCATCCCATGTGCAGTCACCAAAGGTAGATGCTGTTGTAGATGTCAGGAAGTGCATGCTGACAGGAGCCTGATATAGCTGTCTCCTTAGAGGTCTGCCAGAGCCTGACATACTTAGAGGCAGATGCTCACAGCTAACCGTTGAACTGATCAAGGGGTTCCCAATAGAGGAGTTAGAGAGAAGGAGCAAAAGGAGCTGAAAGGGTTTTCGACCCTATGAGGAAAACAACAATACCAACCAACCAGAGCTCCCAGGGTCTAAACCACCAGCCTGGGAGCACATAGGGAGGGACCCATGGCTCCAGCTGTATATGTAGAGGAGGATGGCCTTGTTGAGCCTAGGTTGGGGAAGGAGATCCTTGGTCCTGTGAAGGCTGGATGCTGAGTGTGTGTGTGGGGGGAATTCGAGGGTGGGGAGGTAGGAATAGGGGAGGTAGGTGGGGCACACCCTCATAGAAGCAGGAGGAAGGGAGATGGGATAGGGGGTTCCTGGGCGGGGGCAGGATGGGGTTAGGAGATAATATCTGAAATGTAAATAAAATATCCAATAAAAATATAATTGAAAAATTTTTAAAAAATAGAAAATGTAAACCACCAACAGAAAGTGCTTGGGGATCCTTATTCGTTCTGCTTTTCTACAGCTTAATGTCCGTTATCTGTCTTTCCACTGCCATTGCTTGTGCCAGATATATTCCTGGACTATATTGTGTGCCAGGCCTGTGTGTCAGCAAACCTAACCTTCTACAACTTGTTTTCTTTCTTGCCTAGAAAATGACTTTTTTTTTTTTTTAGGGCAACACAGATTTCTACATTGTAAAAGATATGAAGTTAGTGCCTATTAATAATATTGCTGTTAGTCAATATTGACTTCCTGAGGGTCAGATGAACATTTTAAAAAGGCGTTACCTGCATGTATGTCTGTACACCATGTACGTGCCTGGTGCTCCTAGAAGCCAGAATAGTTTTCTCCTGGAACTGGAGATATGAATAATTGTAAGCAGACCGCAGGGTGCTGGGAATCAAACTTGGTTCTTGAGGGAGACAAGCCAGTGCTCTTAACCTCTGAACCATCTTTTTAGCCTCCTGGATGACCCTCTTTAAAAATAAACACACACACATACACACACACAGTGAAAGCTTGGTGGCAACATTTCAATCAGTGCTTACTGGATACTGATGTTCAGAATCTTTTACTTATGCTTATATTTCCCAAGCTGCGAAGTAGGAATTATGAACATGCTTTTATAAAATATTACAGTGGCTATATGACTTGAGAAGTGACACAGCTAATCAACAACCAAATCTGAAATCAGACAATTGGCCTAGCTCTAGGGTCCTCCGCTCATGCTCATTGCTTATATAAAAATAGAACACAGCCCCTATCTCTGAGTCATGTAGAAGAGGACACCCTTGGTGATGAGGCTGTCTGTTAGCTAGTCTGAGGGTATGCAGTTTGCGTACCTGTGTCCTAGACTAATAGTAGTGTTCAGCTTCATTACAACTAGTGAGCTAAATGGGACCAGGAAATGGCTACAGTCTAGAAAGTGTTTGCTATTTCAGGTATAATAATGATGGATAATAATGTGATTTCACAGCTTGGATTGTTAGCCCCAGGTGAGTGTGTTAGTGGATTCAGATTTATCAAAATCACCAGGCCTAGCTTGTGGCCTTCTCTTCACAACCCCCCTAGGCTGCACGGGACCTTTTAATAGCATTTCCCTCATTATCTCTGTCCTTGATAGCATTTAAAGCACGTTTATAAATATAAACATGTATAAAGGAGAGGTCAGATGTCCTTCCCTTCTGTGTTAACTCTTGTGTATCAAATAGTGTTGTGTAAAATTCTTTCAGTCTAGAGTCTAGAACTGCACTGTGCAATGGCATCCTCTTTGCTAAAATGTTCTGCATCCCTGCTATCTGACATGCATCCCCCACTCTGTGTGGTCACTGTGGAGTGTAGCTAGTGAAGCTGAGACAAAGTACTTGTATTTTTTGCAAAGTTAAACTGAGATTCAGATGTAAATATCCACAATTGCAGTTGCAATTGGACAACACTAGGCTAGAGTTTTAACGTGGATTGGGACCTCAGGTTCATCAAAAACACAGAAGGTATTCATTTTACTACAGGGCACTGGTTCTCAACCTTTTGGAAGTCACAGGTACCCTTTTACAGGAGTCACCTAAGACTATCAGAAAACACAGTTATTTACACTGTGATTTGTAATAGTAGCAAGATTGCAGTTCTGAAGTAGCAACTAACATAATTTTGTGGTTGGAAGTCACCACAACATAAGGAACTGTATTAAAGAGTCACAGCATTAGGAAGGTTGAGAACCACTGCTCTAGGGGGTTATGAGCCCCTCAAGTGGGAATTAGTAAACAAAACTTAGAGCCCTGTCCTCTACTGTTTCTCTCACCGCAGCTAAAAATATTTATAGATATTTTTACATCATCTTGTTGAGAATATGCTCGTACTTACAAAAATAACTGATAGTGAGTCTTTAATTACAGAATGATTTATATCATCCGGGTTGAACGTTTTATAACTGTTATGTAATCCATGTAGTGACATGTTTTCTTATAACTGTTATGAGTAAAGTTCTTATCCCACATCTATCATCTTGGCGTTGATTATTCTTTCCAAGGATAGTAAGAGTGACTTTTGGTTAGCCTTGCAGATATGTAGAACTAAGTATATAATGTGTTCTCCTATTCTTAAACAAATAATAGTATATATTCATGACTCTTCATGCAATGTTTTTGTTAAAAAATATATATTGAGAGGAATTATACATCAGCCTTATGTTATTGCTATATCCTTCAGTAAGGGATATTTAGATTCTTTCAATGTTTTATCTTAAAAAGAGAGGGAATCAAGTGAAGGAGGTGGTTGCCATCCCACAGTCAAAATTCCAATCTGTCTGTTCCTGTCTGAAAGAACTGCAGGGATGGAAATGGAGAGGAGCCTGAGGAAAAGAAGGTTCAGCGACAGGCCCAAAGTGGGATCCATCTCAAGGGGAGGTCCCAAGGCCTGACACTATTAGTGAGGCTATGGAGTGCTCACAAAAAGGGATCTATCATGACTGCCCTCCAAAAGACCCAACAAACAGCTGAAAGAGTCAGATGCAGATATGTGCACCCAAACAATGAGCAGAAGCTATTGACACCTGTGGTTGAATTAGGGAAAACCTGGAAGAAGCTGAGGAGGAGGGCGACCCTGTACAGGACCATCAGTCTCAATTAACCTGGACCCCTGAGATCTCTGCCTCAAACCCTGGACCACCAACCAGGCTGCATATACACCAGCTGATAGGAGACCCCCAACATATATACAGCAGAGGATTGTGGGTCTGGGTTAAGTCAGAGAAGATGCACCTAACCCTCAAGAGACTGCAGGCCCCAGGGAGTTTAGAGGTCTGGTTTGGTGGGGGTTAGGGGCTGAGGCCATCCTTGTGAAGACGGGGGTGGGGAGGAAATATGGGATGTGGAACAGTTGGAGGGTGGACTAGGAAGGGAGTAAATTTTGGCCTTTAAAATTAATTAATTAATTAAAAACAAAACAAAAATAAATATTTACTCCTCTTCTGTTAAAAAAAAAAAAGCAATGCTGGGATGAATGTGGTTTTCCACATATATGTCCCATCTCTCAGGAGCCAGAGGCAAGAAGCTGAAGAGTTTGAGGATAGCCTGGAGAAGAGTTTGTCTTGATAAATAAAGAAAATACCTTCCTAAACTTACCAACATAAAGACAAATAAATAATGCTAGCAAGGGAAGGTTCTTTTCATTTATAATTTCTAAGTGCATAAATACATTGCAGGACAATCTCTAGAAATGAAAGCACTTTGATTAAATGATGCAGGTGCATTTTTCACTTGGATGATATTGTAAATTATAAATTGTTGTCCATACAGGCTACTTCATTTTTTACAGCAATCTGGACTATCTATATTGTACCCATCAAATGTGTGATCACATTGATAGATCCTTATTTTTATAGGTGAAAAATCTTCAATGTAACTTAAACTTCCTTATTTCAACCTATCAATGTGCCCACAGTGTTTGATATGTGGAGGTACCATTGGTATTTTAGGTTTAGTGAGATACGTTTGAATAGTTTGTTGCTTTTCTATCAGTTGTGGTTTTTATAGGGTCTATAATGTGTAAGGCAAAAACCAACATGCATGTTCCAGAGAGAATGCAGACATTTTCTTTGTGCTGTCTGTCTTTTCACTATCCATTTAGTGGTGCATGCAGTAGAGAAGTATTTACTCTGATTCAAAGACTTGTACCAATTCTTTTTTTCCTATAGGTTATAATGTTCAGTAATAAAGTAAAAAAGACTTCTACACCTCAGAATGTAAAAGAATTATTTAATTGAGTTGAAATTTTTCCTAAAAATAGTAACTGTGATAATATCATTTATTAAATGATTACTTTTCTATACTTTGGAACTTTATTTTTATGCAGCACTTTAATTTTTCATTGTTCTTTTTCTATCTAACCTTGTAGATTCTCTCCCCTAATCTGCCTGTTATTGATAGTACTACTTGTTTCAATAAATCCATATGATAGTATACTTTGATTTATTTTAGGATTATTCTACTATCATATTTATTTTTCAGACAGTTTCATTGTGCTTGCTTCTTTAATTCTCCTTATAAGATAGAGGCCAAGGTTGTCTACTTCCAAAATGACTTGTTGACATTCTTTTTATGGGACCTTGTTACATTTCAAGACTGAGTTAGAGACAGCTACGTGGGATTCACTTTTTGGATCTGTAATGGTATATCTTTCTGTGTGATGAGCTTTTGTGTAACATCCGGCTTTTCCACCCGTGTCCCATTTCCTGAAATAATGAATCCAAGATTTAGTTATATATGAATAAGTGACTAGACCGTAAGCTTGAGCTTGTTCTCAGATTAACTCATAACTTAATTAACCCATTTATTCTATTCTATGAGCACCACATGGCTGCTTTCCTCTTTTCAGTTTCATGCATCTGCCTCTTCCACCACCTTACTCTATTCCATGGTTCCTCTTTCTGTACTGGAACTCCCACCTCCAATTTACTCCCTCAGCCCGTGGGCCAATCAACGTTTTACAGGTGATGCTTCTATCTACACATTTGTGCCCTATGCCAATGTTCTATGACTTTCTCTAATAAATCTTATATATTTGTTAGTATATTTTCACATCATTCTTTACATACTTCTGGAATAAAATTTTTGTTTATGTGGATAAAAGATGTTCTTCTCCAGAACTAGGTAAAGTAACTTCCCTAAATGGACGTCCATATCCAACCACTCTCCTCAAGGCTCATAGATCTTGTGGAGAGTGCGGCAGGAGGAGAAGTTATAAGAACCAAAGGTAGTAGATGTCTCCAAGGAAACAGAATTTTCCAGATATAGCAGGATTTTGATACACATATGAACTCACATAGACTGTGACAGCAGCATGCACAAGACTTGTACATATTCAAGCAAGACAAAATTCCAGCATTGAGAAGGGGAAGTGGATTCTAAATCCCACCTCTGACCGATATGCAACTGATACCCAATGAGAAAGGGAAATTTAATTTTCTTCAGTGAAATGTCATTGGGTGTATCAATCATACTCCAGGGCATATTTTTCTGTTGTTTATAAATTATTTTATTTTATTTTATTTTGAGGGAGAGAGAGAGAGAGAGAGAGAGAGAGAGAGAGAGAGAGAGAGAATGAATTTGGGTGAGTAGAGGAGATAGGGAGGATCTAGGAGGAGATGAAAAAAAGAATATAATAAAAATATATTGTATAAAATTTTAAATAAAAATTAATAAAAAGATCATTACAAGTTTTGGATTTTTGTTGTTCTTTATTAAAATTGGAAAAAGTAAAGATTTTCCTTTGAAATAGTAGGCTAGTACATATGTTTTTGTTTAGGAATGAATTGGAATGTAATCAAATGCTATGTAAACATCTATGATCACAACTTTGTGCTACAAGCTTATTGATATCATAAGTTAAATGGATTATTTAGTCTCATCATTTTTAAAGCTGTATTATTTTTACATTTTATTTATTATCTTTCCATCATTTGTTCACTCTTCCTTCTTAATTTTTTTCTATGCACTTACTGGTACTTATCACTTTCACCTTGATTCAAATGAATGTGTCCATCAGAAGAACAAAGTCCCAAATGACCAAATTATTTAGGCCAGAAACTGAACTTCATGCAACTGAAAGAAGTCTTCTTTGATGTCTGGGTGCATGAGCTGCTTTTGTTTTCCAATGGGTTGGGTTGCTGGTCCCCACCTTATATGGTTGTGCTATTGCAAAGTTCTCTATGGTGGAAAAAGAGACAAAAAGCTGAATAAACTGACCAAATCTGCTGGAATTTGAGCTAGGGATCTTTTTCAGCAATCTTTTTCCTCTGTGTTGTTTTTAAGCAAGGTTCTTTATGTCATAAAGTACTCACTGCTTCTTTTTAGGTGTTCATACTCAAGTTATGTTTTATATTCTAGTCAGTCACAAAATAAAAACAGGAAATGTGTTTGAAGTAAGGTAAAATGTCAGTGTGTTTAAAATGTAGAAATAGTTGGTAGGAAGCTTTTAGCTTTCAGCTTTCTGCTTGGGTCTGCCTACAGCTGGTCATTCTCTTTTACTGTGAACAGGGCTCTCGTTAGTGAAACATGGGTGGTTAGGCACTTCCTGGGAAACTGCAGGGAAGAGATTGAGGGCCTCTCTAGAGGGTGCCTGGAAAAGGGGAGAGACATCTGGGCTACAGGAACTACCAGATGGGATCAAGTTCCCAAGGCAGAGGGAAGAACATTCAAGAATGACAGAGTAATTTCATAGAGGGACCCTCCTAAGTCAAATGTTCTGAGCATCTCTGCTGCAATCAGAGTGAATTAGAAATGCCAAGCAATATTGAGAGGGTCAGACGTTGTACAAAGAGAGTCATATATAATTTTAGAAAAAAATATGTTCCAAATTATTATCAAGGTGGTGAACAAAACAATTTAGTACAATTTGTAGTGATCCTGTTGCAAATATGATGACAAAGATGGGTTGTTAAAGCCTAGTCAATAAAACAACAGCTATGTCAGTGTAGAGGACTTGGGTGCACGCTATTTCAATAAGACAAATCATTTGTGAAGATCAATGAAAAGGTCACATTCATTTAGTCTCCCTCTTTCCTTCTCCCTTCTCCTCAATTTGAATTAAATGTACATTTTAACATTCCTCTGAAGTAAAGTAAAATCATTTCACATTTACCTTAGACTACTTTGCCCACCTTGAAGTCGATCAGAAGTGGTATTCAGTGGTCACACGATGTAATCATGTATGCTGGTTACTCCTTTATCTTTTACTATGACTACATAAAGGACAGGCTTTTTCAGTTCTCAGATTAATGGTAAATACATAATATAAGCACTCACATATATACCTTCAGATAACCTGTTCTCATGATGATGGGAGTTATAGATCTGCAATCTATTCATTCTTCTATTATTCAATGCCAGTGGAACACTTAGAAAGTTTTGTAGGGCACTGCTTGGTGCTGCTTAAGATATAATATAAGAGAGAAAAGGAGAAATACACTGCAGAACTGTTGTTCAAAAGAAGTGTTTTCAGTTTCTATATAGTCATGTATGTTGTGATGTGAACTTGGCCTATGATTTATTCTTGAGTTAGTTTTGGCTCAGCATTTATCCATTTATTCACATAGACATTCACATCACAAGAGAATTTTGCTAGATTTTTCAGATGTGAAGACAAATTAGAATCCATTCTTTCCAAAAGCTTCTTAGTCATTGGATTTGCAATAAAGCTTTAAAGATACTATGTATCTTGACAGCGTTAAATATTGTAAAAACTCAGAAATAATTCAGTTCTCTTTCTGGATAAGGTTTGGTTGAATACAGAGAAATTATTGAACAGTTTTGAAAAGTGAGTGGAATGTTTGGTCAAAAGGCAGAGAATGGTAGATTGTAGGTAGGTAGACCAGATGGTGGTGACGTTAGTGACATTCTGTGCTGTTTGAGAGTGTAAAACAAGAGACCATGCTGGGGAAGTAGAAAATACTCTATCATGGATAGTCTTATCTAGAGAACTGGGAACTTTAACCTATAGACTGAGGAGGCATGGAAAAGGACAATAATTTGTCAAGGTATTTTGTAGCAGAATTGTGGAAAATAACTTATAATTAAGATCAGAGAGCTCTGTTTACAGGGGTTTTGTGTATATGTGTGTGTGTGGGGGGGTGCCTGTGCATGTGTGAGTACTTGAGTGTGTATGTGTGTGTGTGTGTGTGTGTGTTTGGTCTTGAGGAACGTCTGCTGGCTTTCATAGTGACTGTATAGTGGCTGTATCAATTTCACCCCCTCTAGCAGTATACAAAGGTTGCCATCCCTTACAGCTTTGTCTGTTTTTTTTTTCATTTATTTCAGTTCTTAAAAAAATATTTTTATGTGTATGGGTATCTTCCTGTTCATGTATCTGTCCAAATGTGCGTTGACAGTGCTAGCAGGGTCAGGACAGATATTTGTAACTTCTGGAATTCAGTTTACAAAAGGTTGCGAGCTGCCATGTGGATGTTGGAATTGAAGCTGAGTCTTCTGGATGAGCCGTCAGGGCTCCTAACTACTGAACCCAGCCCCAACTGATGATAGCTGTTCTAGCTAGAGTGATATGGAATTTTGAAGAAGTTTAAATTTAATTTTTCTGATGGCTAAGGATGTTAAACACATTTTAAAATATTGATTTAAAAACTATATTCTTTTTAGAATAGTCTATTCAGATCATTAGCATGGTTTTTGCTTAGGTGATTTGTTTTGTGGGAGATGGTTTTTATAGTTTTTTTTATGATCTAGATAATAGCCCCTGTTTGGATGTATGGAGTGTTAATGGAAAGAGTTGCTGCAATTCTAAAGGCTGTCTCTCTATTCTGGTTATTGATTGATTTGCAGTGCAGAAGTTTTCTAATTCCATGTAATCCCATTTTTCAATTATTGGAAACTGGACATTTTTGTCCAGAATATTATTAATTCTTTTATTTTTCAGAGAGTCATTATCTATCCCTTAGGTTAAAATATTTTACCTGTGATTTCCTTAATAGTTTTGAAGACTCAGATCTTAAATTAAGACCTCTGACACATTTGAATATATATGTTATTATATAAGATGAGAGATAATGGATTTAGTTTTATTCCTCTACATGTGAGAATCTACCTTTTTCAACATCATTTGTTCAAGAAAATATCTTTTTTCCAGTGCATATTTTGACACTTTTGTGGCAAATTAAATAGTTGTAGTTGTGTGAGATTATTTCTCTGTCATACATTCAATTGCATTGATCTACATGTCTGGCTTTTGTACAAGTACCATAGAAACTTTGTTACTGTGGCTCTGTAGTGTCATTTGAGATCTGGTATTAGGATTCCTGTGACATTGTTCACATAAAATTGATTTTGTTCTTTGTGATCTTTTGTGCTTCTACATGAATCTTATAATTGTTTTAGTTCTGTAAATGTTCTATTTGAATTTTTAATGGAGATTTCAATAAGTCTATGGGTTGCTTTTGATAGTGCATCCATTTTCATATTAATTCTACTAATCTAGTAGTGCAAGGAGTCTATCTTCTACTATCTTCTTTGATGTTTTAAAGTTTTAATTATAGAGGTTTATTTCTCAGATTTTTGAGAATATTGTAAATGTAGTCATTGTTTCCAAGGTTATATCTAAGCAAAATGCTTACTGGAATATAAAAGGCTATTAATCTTTATGTTCTTACTTTGTACCCTGATATTTAGGTAAAAATGGTGTTAGATTTAAGGATTATTGGTCGGATTTTGTAAAGTTTTGTATGCTGGTTTATGTTGTTGACAAATAGAGACCTTCAGTTCTATGACCCATGTATAAAGCTTGTAGGTATATATCTTAGGGACTCTACATTTTTCTTCTGCAGAATTGTGTGCATGTCCATGTTTATTGATGCACCACCTACAATGGGTAAGCACTAGAACTATCCTGTGTATCATTCCTAAATAAAATCATAGCTTCCAGGGATTTCAGAGACTTGTTCTGTTACTGTTTTTTAAACATCAGATCAGTTTCCAAGTCCTTTAAATACAAGAGTCTCCAGGAACCCTAATGAGAGAGGAAGAGACATCACCACCCCTGGAATGACTTACCTCTCCACATTAAACTCTTGATTCAATGGATAGTCCCACAACTTAAAAGCCTAATCGTATCAGACATTATTTCATAATGGAGACACATGATCCCAGAATAGAAAAGATAACTTAGAAAGGACATATACACAGCTAGGTAACTAATTGGAAACAAAGGATTCCCAGGTCTTTGGAATGTTGGATCATGTTTTTACATAGTTTGAGTTTATGTAGTTATAATATGGCTTCTTACTACATTACTCTTTCATAAGCACCCTTGGTAGAATCAGCTACTCTTATACTTACCTGTATATGTATTCTAATTCCTTGATGGGCACTGTCTTTAGAGAAACTTATTTAAGTCAGGAACACATGCGTACTGTTACTCGTATGGAGTACCTATTCTTTGCTTACCTGTGAAACTATATGTTCAATGAACTGGCTCAGTGCACACAAGCCAAGTATACACATTGCAAGCCCTATCTCTTCATGTACAACAATTTAAGTTTAGTTGTTGAGAAGCTTAGTTAAATAGAAGTTACATACTGGATACTTCAGGAATATAAGTTGATAACCTTTTCCCCAAATCATTGTCTTACCATCTTGTTTCAAGTAGCTTCCCTTCCTTCTTGTAATCTTATTCTAAGGCATGCTACTGTAAACAAACAAACAAAAAGAGTTGTTATTTTGTTGTATACCTCAACACAAATAAGTGTTTCCTTGGTTCAGGAAATAAAATTTTATCCATAGGAATCCATCTCAGTGCATGATCAACAACACAGATTTAGTATAGCTCCCTCAATTGAATAACTAGGTGTGTTGGTGATAATACATGCCTTTGATCTTATTCAAAGGATAATACAAATGAATGAATTTTCCTTTTTCAAGCCTGGCTCTTGTGGTCTAAACAAGGTTTACCCTCTGACTACTACTAGGTCAGCAGCTTCCTTTGATAACATTTCACCAGGTACTGTATCACACAGGTTATCCCAGACAGCGAGGAATGACCTAGAGATAGTAAACTTTCTGTATCTTAAAATAACCTACTATAAATCACGTGTATGAGCATAGAGATAGAAGAAGCTATGGATTTTTTTCCTGGTAATAATTCAGAATTTGAGTTGGTACATAGCAAGACCCCTTTGTTCTCCCTGCTATAAAAAATAAAATCAAAACCTTTCATATTGAATTTCAGTGAAGCTTGAAGCCAGCACCTGCTCCATTAATTTCTACATATGGGAACAATGTAGCATGATTACTTACCAGCAGCAGAGGCAGTAGCTTTATAAATAGTATATTTAGAGGCTACAGTGGACAAGGGTGGGCTCTTAACTATTGTCAGTCTTCTTTCAAAACTCACCTTTGCAGTGAGTTGACTTGGTCCTTCAGCTCCAGGTGAACACAGACATATACAGGCTCACTAATTATCATTTCCCCGGTGTTCATGCAGCCTGACTCGGAATTAGTGAGCTCTTTCTAATCTCTTGGTGGTCCACTTTCACCAAAAAGGTTGTGTCTTACTGTGAGCTAAGTTGGCCTTGCTTTGTCTGTAATAAAGTGGCACCTGTACCCCGCATTTATGATTATATGACCATCTAAAGTTCTCTGCTTATTCTGTGTGTTTGGAGGAGTACATGAGCAGTGTCTTTGCAGGTGTGAGTCAGATCCAAATTGCTAAACCCAAGTTTGTGTATATGACACTAATAATAGAAAAATATTCAAGATTTTATTACTTACCTACAATTACTTTGCCTGTTCATCGCCTATTAATAAAACTGGATCATCTGCATTATCTTAGTTTTAAATTCTAAAAGATACGTATATTGTTACTTGGAATGCCTGTGAATAGCCAAATGTGGAATATTTTAGATTTATATTTTTGGAGGTCACTGTCAGCGTGGCAGTGTGGTGACTATACTCTTCTGTTGAACGTTAGTGATCTCACAGTCAGGCTTTGTATTCAGTATTATTTTTTAAGTTAAGTGTGAACAACCATAAATGATGTGTGTGTGTGTGTGTGTGTTGCTTTTCTATCAGATAATGTTTAAAGAGCTTCATATAATTTAAGTTAATTAATTCTTCCAAGAGCTACTTAGAAAACACAAAGCCAGAAGCCAAGCTAATCAGGTTGGCTTCAGTCTCAGGATCTATTCTGCAGTGGCATGGGGAGTGCTGAGTTGTCTGCTTTGGTCTTGAAACCAACTTATCTCAGAAGCTTAAGGCTCAGTGAGAAGACTTCTCAGTGCATGTATGAACTATACCTTCCTGCTGTAGGTAGATAGCTAGAGTCTATTATTGTCTTGTGAAGACGATGAATGGTTTCTCCTCTCCTCTGCTGCCTTCTCTGTATGCTTTTCATTTCCACTTGCTTCTATGTATACACTCATGAAACTCAGTAGGTAGATGGACATGTGGGGATGGAGACAGGATTCTGTTGCTCAAAGAGGAGCTCCAAAAGTAGGACCCACTAATGTGCCACAGACACTGAAAGGAACATCATGAACACATGCTTCAAGATGTCCTTAACATGTTTACATTACCAGTGCTTTTCTGATATTCCTTGGAACTTTAGCTTATTCACCATCCATCGTGATAATAAAGCCTACCTCTAAAATACTAACTGGTATCAAAATCTAAAAGTACCCCTATAACTCTTACACATCTCAAGAGCTTGGTAAATATCTTTGTGCTTTTCTTGTTCCACAGGGTTTTAAAAAGAAAAATTGAGAGTGAATTTCAAGGACTTTATAACAGATTGAAGTAGATGGAAACTAATAGAGAGACTCCCAATAGGACAGTGTTCAGTAAGTGAGAGACTTTAGAACACTTAGTCCTAAAAGGGATGTCTCTATCAAACATCTCCCTTCAGAGTTCGGAGAGCTATGTGGGAGAGGAAGCAGAAAGATAGTGAAGAGTCAGAGGGGATGAATGATTCAAAGAAAACAATGTCTTCCAGACACAACAGGACTAATACACATAGGAACTCAAGGGTATTGTAGCAGCATGTACAGGTTCTGCACTGGCTCAAACCAGATGAAGTCCCAACCCTGAGAGGGACAAATGGACTCAGATGGACTCCCATCCCTAACAAAGAAACTATCTGTAATTGACCTCAACTTACAAAGGAAAAAAATGCTTTCTCCAATGGATCTTATGGCTACAGCAATCACATTTGAGGGCAGGTCCCAATGTCCAGCAGTAAGTGACCAACATAAGACAAACTCAATGCTATTTTTGTAGATATTTTTGGCTTATATTGCTTTGGTTGGGCTTTTTTTTGTCTTATTCATCTTTTGCTTATATATTATGGTTTCCTTTTTTGTGGTTTATGCATTTTGCTTTTGGTGTATGTCCATGCCTGTGTGTCTTGTGCATTTTATTTTTCTTCTTTTTTTTTTGTTTATCTGCTTGTTTTTTATAGAGTGAGAAAGAAAGCATTTGTGAAGTTGGGTAGCTATGAAGGTAGAAAGAATCTGGAAGAGTTGGGGTAGAAGAAGCATGATTTTTTATGAAAAAAATCTTCTCAATAAAATAATATTCCAAGACTTCTATGGATTCTGGTTTTACCCACCCCTCTCCTCAGAAGTCTTTGGGTTTATTATTATTATTAATTAAAATTATTAATTTTTAAAATTGGGCCACTTGCTTCATGGTCCTGCAAACTTACTGAACTGTTGGTGTACTGGTTGTACTCCAATCAGCGGTCTTCAGGGTTCCAACTCTATTAGGGAAAATTTCCCATAAGGCGTTGCTTCTTTGTTCAAATCTCATCTTCATGAATTCATTTCCTCTTGTGTGGTGTTAACATTAATCCTTTATATTTGTTTCTAAAGGAGAAGTGCTCTAGAAATTGCCATCATGGTTCAATTCATTGTGTCTGTTTGCCACTTAAGTGTTTGATTGTCTGATAAACCTACAATTAAGGAGACTGTTGGAAATAGTCACAGGCTGATGTTTAAAGATAGAAATAATACCCTTGTTTGATAGTCCCGGCCAGTAGATGGGCATAAAGACTGTAAGATTAGAAGTTTGGCTTTCTTTCCCCACTTATCTAAGAAAGTTACTTTGCTTATAATTAGATTAAAATCTCTTTAATTGCATTCTGACCACAGACTTTTGGGGGTCCATTAGAACAAGTCACCATATGTTGCATTTAGATTGATACATTTGAGACACATCTATTTACTGACACTGTTATTCATGAAGCAGAACAGATAGACTTTACTGTGTTTTATTTTGTTATTTGAGGATCAAGCATCTGCTCTTAGAGTGGACTTTCCATATGACAACATGCACTCCATTTATTATATATCTATAAGACCTTACTGCATCCTCTTTTGGTTATAGCAGAACAGATATTAAGACAAGCCAATTCTGAGTCTTGTTCAGAAGTATTTGTAGTTTGATATATCAAACAGGATTTATTTCATATTCATCTTTCAGTTTCAGTCAGTCCTGCACCCCGTGGTAAAAGATTATGGGAGAAATATGTTATTAAACCTGTACCTATACTTATCACAATATTGCTTCTCATTACTGTAGTCAACCAGCAGCCATGGACGAACTGGGTTCACCTGAAAGGGAGGCTGGAAATGAAAAAAAGACGGAGGGGGTAACAGAAACATGGAGGCAAGTCAAAATTTCTGATCAAGGCTCAAAGTTTAATATTCAGCACCTTGTATATATAGGGAAAGCCCAGGGAAGACATCCTTTGTTTCAGCTGGATTATGTCGCAAGTGCACGGCAAGCTCAGTGGGCACGTACAGTGAAGGCAGGTAACTCCACCTAGATCCTATTATAGCAAGGTCTATTGTGGTAAAGAAGGTCTTATTCAGCCTGCTCAAGGCTGGGGGAGGTCACACATTACTCCCCAAATAATGAAATATAGCAGCTATATTTGCATAGTGTCTACATTGTCTATCATTGGGCAGGGTAACCTGAGGATGATTTAGAGTTAATGGAAAGTGTACACAGGTCACATTCAGGTGCTTCCCTGGATCTTTTGTCAATGGGATCCCTAAAATGGACCCTCATCCAATACTTGGAAATGACCGCAGAGTGTTTACAACTGTGACTGTAGGTTTTAGAGACATCCTCATGACAGGACTTTATACATTTGAATCCAGGCAGATCCGACAGGATGGATAGACTCTTTGTCAAGAATATTAAGATGTCTTGCTGGGCATGTAGCTCAGTGTTAGAAAATTTACCAAGAAGGCAAGTTACATGGATTTGAGTCCCAGTACCTCAAGTTAAAAGCTTAGAGTACCTGCTAATGATACTCTCTCATGCATATTCATTTATCTCTGCTTAGTTACAGGCAAGAAAATGTGAGAGCACACAGGATCTAAAGTTAGTTTATATTCTTGTTTTAGTATATGATAATTCAGACTGTAAAGAACACCGTGAGGTTGCTACTTGGTCCTTTGGGTAGCATAAATTCTGAAGCTTAATTGACAAAATGAGGAATTTCTTTTATACCTGTGCTCAGCCCTAACGACCTCTAAGCAAGATAGGGCGGCTCATTAGAAGCATGATTCTTTGTGTTTGTTTTTGAGTTCATTACCAGAACCTTCCCTGATATTTACATACTGTACACATTAAGCATTTTATGACGCCAACTTCTAACAACCATTCGTTAGTGTGCAATGTGTGCAAATCCTTCTGTTACTTGCTTCTCATGGTTCAAAGAGGGCTTGGATCCCAGCTTCAGGCTGCTGCAGCTTAGAGCACACTAGATGTGATGTGGAACAGAATACGGTGTAAGGGTATAAGGTGGGTATCATGTATCTCCCTAAAGATAAAGACTTTAAGACTCTATACAAGTGTTGTTTCTGTTAATAGAAAAGTGACTACCATTCAACATTTTACCCTTAAGCAATAAGCTTGTTAAAGTTCTATTGACACCCTTGTTCAGTGAATTAGCACCAGCTGCCTACCTGAGCTGGGCATTACAATGTCTCAGGCATCCGTCCCAAGTACACAGATAGTAGCAGAAACAACTTGTATTCTTCTTTCTCCAGCTGTGTGAATGACAGGTGAGCACTGGCTGAGTAAAAGCATGCTGGGTATTTGAGGTTTTGAAAGATCATGGGCAGCCACTTGAGTGCCTCCCTTTTACTTACATTTTTTAAATATGCGATTTTACTTGTATACCAAAAGTTTCTATCCGATTTTATAAACATTTCCAGCTATTTAAGGTGATTTTATACATTGGCCACACAATATCCTTCTGCCTGTGAGACATTATATACTTTATAAGTTTATCTAAGAAAGCAATTGAGAGAGAAGTTTCTCTGCTTCATGTTTGTACTCTTCTGCTATGTGACATACTTCATTCATTCATTCATTCAACAGGTATTGATTGAAGAGGCCATCATAATAGTTATCATTGTAAGGATGCATGGGTGAGATATTAGTTACACAGCAGTAGCAGACATAGCCACTGTCCCAGTGGAGTACTCAACGTACAATCTTAAATGAGTTTATGCAAGCAGCCAATACCACAAAGAAGACACTGCAGTTCCATCGACCGACACAATTTTCTCATGCTACAAATGAAATGAACCTCTCTTGCCATCTGACTGTCCAGATCTACTGCCACCAGAAAAGACCATCTAAATACTACCAGATCCAGTTTCTGCTCTGTTGCTGGTCACTGTGTCTGTCGGATCCATTAGCAGGCATCACCCCTGTAGAGGTTCTTATCATGGTCTCTACTGTCATTTCTGTGATCCTCTGATTTCCTCACTGGCTTGTATACTTCTGTCAAATGCCGACAAAGCATTTTCCTTAGGTGTGTCAGTCCTGAACATGGAACATATAGTCTTGTTTTGGGGACCGTGTCCATAGAAATGTTTCTTTTCTAGCATAATGAAGTGGCTTGGTTAGGGGATATTATGTTTGGTTTCAATGTCAACTTGCTACAAAATAGAATCATCTGTATAGGGAGTTTTACTAGAAAAATTGTCCTGATTGCTTTCATTGTTGTGAGAAGACTCACCATGATTGTGCTTGGCACTTTCTGGTAGCAGCTCAGAGTTCCAATAACAGTATTCCAGGAGGAAGTGCATATCTCCTTTTCTGGCCTGGATTTCTCTCTTACTACCCAGTTGATTTATCCTGTGGTTACTGCTGCTGCTGCTGCTGCTGCTGCTGCTGCTGCTGCTGATGATGATGATGATGGTGATGGTGATGATGACAAGGAGGAAGAGGAGGAAAAGGAGGAGGATAATGATTCCTCTGAGAACAGCAGAAACAGCATGTCCAAGCTTTTGTTGTGAGAGGGAGACATGGCTCCCCAGGAATCTTCCAGGTGCTAAGTTAGGACTACTGAGGGAGTGAACCCTGCATTGTGTACTGAACAATTGCTAGTTGCCTGTTCCACTCCTCTGATTGAGAAATCACTATCCTGGGACTACTCTAACTGTTGAGGCACCAACCTTCAAGTGTCTAGTAACTCCCAGGTTCTCTGAGTCTCCAGTGCAAATTTGGCTATTGTTATTTTTGTAAAGTTCACTTAATAACTTAATGAGTATGCTTATGGCCTTTGCTCTGCTCCTCTACACAATTGACTAAAACAGAGGACTTTCAGGTTCTCCTTCTGCAGTAACTGCTCAGAATGAGTGAGATCTGTGATTGTCACAAGATCTCTTAAGGATCTTGATTCTCAAGCTGGAATCTCTCTAGAACTTTGAATGAAGCTCATCCACCACTGGTAATGCTATACACTGTAGAAAGCAGAAAGAGAGAGAGAGAGAGAGAGAGAGAGAGAGAGAGAGAGAGAGAGAGAGAGAGAGAGAGAGGTGTAGGTTTTCTTACAAAACTAAATGGGGTTCACAGCATTTCTGATCTGAGTAATGAAGTACCAGATGTTCCTCATCTATGGTTACACTCATTGTGGCAAATAACATTTCATAGCCCTAGATACTGATTAGATATCTAAAGGGCTCAGAAATTCATAAGGAGTAGAGGGTTCCTAAAAGCTGAGAGTGTTTGAATAGCACATGAATGCTAACTGCTTATTCTTTATTCTGAAGGGAAAGCCATGTAGTTGGCAAGTGTTTTCGTTTGCATGGGATTCATGAAACTGTGGCAGAACTCTTCTGTCACCACCCAGGTTTACGTTGGCATGGAACAAGTGTTGCCATTCCTATGGCAAAAGTGCTCCGCTTGATAGGCTCAGGAACATGGTCTGATAGTGTGACCTATGCACAAACTCTTGCTTTCCTGTCAGACTCCACAGGGAGGAAGATAAGGGAAGAAAAGCAGGGATAAAGGAGTCCCTCTTTCAGGCCTATTGTACTGTCTGTCCTTCATCCATCATCTCCCTCAATCAGCAGGCTTCTATGTTATAACCAAAGAAATCAATCGGGAAGACACGGGCTGTTTATTCATGATCAAACAGCTAGTGAGGTACAGCTAGAGAACTACACTGAGGGGTTCAAATGTTAAATAAAGTTTGCCGTCCTATACAACACAGCTGTACACCTGAGTGTCTATCAGTGAACTGTATCTATGTGAATACACTGTGAAATGTCAAAAGCACTATGAAGAGAACGTACTGACTCTTGTGCTTCTAGGAAAGAGTAATGACCTCATTTCAGACATTTACATGAACTTCAACCTGAGGTTACCCTGATTCACATGGCTGGCTTATTCTTGGCTGCCATGTGGAAAATCAGCTGTCCAGTAGGCAAATACCAACTGTCATTCCATCCTTTTCTCTTGTTTCTTGTGAAAAGCCGTGGTGGAATTTTTTCTTCTAAACTTTGTCTGTAAAGGATAAGGTTTATTGGAGGATCATTGGAGGAGCTGACAGCTATGGGTAAGGTATGTTGTAGAATCATCAGAGGAGCTGAGAACTGTCTGGTCATTGACTTCCATCACCCCAGCTGATGGTGGTATGTCATTGCCTGCACCTGAGCTTTCTAAGTGTGTTACTGATAGAGATGGTATAATGAATTCTCATGTCTCCCTGTGATGAAACATGTGGACCATAATGTCCATAAGTCTGTGTTGGTAATGAACCTCTTTAGGGTATGTTTTTGCTTTGAGTTTGAGGTCACTGAGAACATCAGTGGGAGAAAGTTTGCTTTGTAGAAAAAAAGGTAAGGAAAGTAATATAAGAAAAAGAAGCATTCCTGATGACCTTTCTAATGGAAATCTGATACCAGAGTGATACAACTTAGCACCTTTTCAGGTAAATGTCATTACAAAGGGTTCTTTCTCACCTTACCCCCTGACTCCTTGATCTCCAGTCCTCCCTGCCTGCTCACTTGGCTTCTGGCTCTCTGTCAGGCCTTCTTTAGCCAGGACTCTGACCCTATCAGGATCCACCTTAGCATTTCTGCTTCTGTGTTACTGTACCACTCATACTCACTGGCAAACCCTGCTCTCACGTCCCAGTGAGTAGCATCTTCCTGGTTGTGTGGCCTTTTTACAGCGCAGGTATGCTTTTCTTGGCAGGCATTTTAAAATTCACATTCTTTCCATTTGACTGCATGCAACCTTACGTCAGCTCTTTGTATTCCACTGCAATGCTTTTCTCAGGGACCCTCCACAACTCCTATTACTAAGGCTGATCAATATTTATTTTCTGCAACATTTTCTGTTACTGGGTAACTGCTCTATCTCCTTTCTTCTCTCTAAGCTCTGGATTCTTGCCAGCACGTTCATAGCTGCATATTCTATGAACACTACACATGAGAAGAAAATAGTGTCCAAAAAGTAACTTAGTCTCACAAAGAGTCTGCATGGACTAGATTCACTCTCAAAACTAGAAGACTTGGTGCTTATACCACACATTGTGTTGATAGAGGAGGAAAAAGGAAAGGCAAAACCTTCAATCCAGACTGTCGATTAAAAGACATCTTTTCCTTCTCAAACTGCCAAGGGCTATTACTAAATATTTGATGGTGTCTAGAGAATAGCATTGGTACTGGGGAACATACTTAAGAGTTCCTCTAAGAAAATGCCTTTTAATTTCCCGCGGTTACTGTCAGTTTAAAAATTAGACACCGTTCTTTTAAGGATTGTGTGAGTATCTTGTAAGCCCTGGCTTGTGAAAAGACAATGTTTCCTAAAATATTTGAAAATTAAGAAATCGAAATGTTATAGGTCACTTACTTTTTAAATATAATCAGAGGCATCAAACTCAAACCATTAAAAGACAAACAAAATCTTTACTATTGTTTATATTCTTTTATTTGTAAATCAGGTGGCAAAAGGCAAAAAGGAGCCCATTAACTATTAATGAAGTTGTCACAGGATGTACAAGTTTTACATTTTCTGTATCAAGCATCATGAAACTAGGAAAATAGAGGCTATAAGTCACACAGCCATTCCAGTTTATCACGGCTATAACTTTTGGGACACTTACTGTATCATTCTTACATTCTAGCAGATTTTGAAGTACACCCAATTTTGGGAATCAATTCCTTTTCCACTTCAACACTTAGAAGTAGCTCACTCCAGTAAAACCATGCTGAAGAAAATGGTATCTAAAAGTATCTAAAAGCTCTACAGGGGTATTTTTATATGATATGTATACTCCTATCTCTACAAGGAAACAAATGCAGCAGGCTACATCCCTTTTATTTATATTACAAACACCCTTTTATTTATGTTACAAACATGTTTGCACAAAGGACATCCTGGTATATAGGGTTACAAGGATGAGAAGACCATGCCGAAACTATTTCTGCTTTTCCTTATCATCTGAACCCTAAATAGGTATGGTTATGAGTCATTAACTCTAAGGCCTCTAGTGATGCTGTAGCAATGTCTGAGGCCAGGCAAAAGTCACAGACACCTGTGGGGATATTTGTGACTGGAAATTGTTAGCATTCTGAAGACAGAGAACTATGACAGCACAAAAACACCTTTGTAAAACAAAACAGTTCTATGGAGCAGAATTAGATCAAAAGAAGTTTGTGTGGTGGACATTGGCTTGCAAAAATATAAATGTGTACCTACTGATGGCTATGAATCAGCTTTCCAACCTATTACATGTGCCATTTAACCAGACAACATATGCCCATTATTTTTTTTTTAGCATGAAAAGCAATTGCCATATGTTCAATAGTTATTGAGTTGTAACTAGCAGGTGTGCCTTTGCATGATAATAATGATGGCAATAATATCTTCAGCGTCAATTCTCTTTCTATAATAAAGGGTGAAGGGGTAACAATGATTATTCGGCCTTTGAATTTTTGTAAACACAGCTACTCTAGGTAATTTATAGCAAAGGTTATACTTTACTTGGTCATCCTTCAGAAAATTATCTCAGAATTCCATTTTTTTCTACCTACATTAACTCAATGAGATTTCATCTCACAGAGATGGTGGAATACTTACATGTTTGGGGTGAGTCCTCAAAATTTTTCATTTTTTTAACATATTAGAATGCTCTGTGCTGAAAGGTGGCAGCAAGACATGGTTATCTACTTTCCTTTAGGAAGCTGAGATTGCGACAGGTCTAAGTGACTGTTTGTCTTCCAGGAAAAAATAGAACGTGGTAGAATTTTCTCCAGTACTTCTGTCAGCCTCAGTGATATTAACGTGCCCTTACTAATAGTGTGTTAAGAATGTATCACTGTTAATATTACTCTTTTGGAAAATAGAGTCTATCTAGAGGTCAGGGGTCAGAAGAGGAAGACAGGGATTAAGAAAATAAGATCTGTGTAATAAAGAGAACAGTGAAAGCCAGCACTAGTTTTGTTCTGGCATATGGTGCTCTCATCATTAGTCTGGTACATTCTGAGGATGGTGTCCCTTTTGAAGGAGATAGATGTTTAACTCATTTAGGTTAAGTGTCATGTTGGCATGACACAGAGCAATATGTGTGATTAGTGTCAAGTTCTCTCTATAAGGTGACAAGGTGATACCATATGTTACTGTGAAAGAAGTTTTCAGAATTGATTAGTGGCTTCCTTAAATTGATAAAACAAACAAACAAACCGACCTTACTTGATAGCTTGGATTTAACTCTGTGGAAAGATCAGGGTAAGATATAAGAGTGGGAAAGGAGAAAGGGGCTATAAATAATTGTGAAAGAGGAAGAAGCTGAGGAGGATGAGGATGGGAAGGGGAGGAGAGAAAGAGAACAAGAAAAGCATCCTATAACTCTTTCAGGGAAAGCTACCTTGTATATTCCTATGTGCCATCATGATCATGCTGGTCTAAGTGCTGTCATTCTGAGCCAGTTTCCTTTGAATGGAAACAGTGGGAGGAACACCACAGTGGCTCCAAACACAGTTTGACAGTTTACCTTGTCACCTACATAAGGAGAGTCCGGCACCCCTGTTGTTCCATCAGATGTGATGCAAGTTGGCACAGCTTTATCAGGCGTGGTGATTCCTAGCTAAGTAGAAGTCAGGTGATCAACAATGCTATGACCAAGTGTACCTGTGTTTTAATGCCTTCTTGGGTTTGGCATCCTTGCAGGTTTGCTAAGAAGAAAAGGGAGGCTGTTAAACGTTAAATACATTTTCAATGGCTAATGTACTTAGAACAGACAGGTTTAACTCACTTGTGTGTGTAGAGTAAATTTGGGATCACAGGTAGGAAAATTTGTTTTTCATTTATTTACGTAAATATTTTCCATTAAGCCAAACAAAATATCCTATCATTTCTTTGCAATTCTACATGCCTCTAAAACTCAGTTTGGATAATTAGATAAAAAGGGAAGATCTGAGAGAATTCAGTCTGGTAGATGGGTCATGCTCTGTTCAGCTGACACTATGGTGTGACAGAATTTCTAACACTCAGCTTTTGATTTTGATATTTGTACTTTGTATTGCAAGCTGTTTGCTGTGAGGCAAAACATTCTTGGCTTTGACCTAAAATTGATTTAGGCGACTAGATGATAAACCTAAACACATGTTTTAGTCCAACTGTGACTTATTTTAATGACTTTCTCATATAATTTGGTTTGGAAATTGATCTGCCCTTTAAAAGTAATGTCAGCATTAGAAGTAGTTTCACTTGCCTTTTGTTTCTGTCCTACTCACATGATCTTTGAAGAATGCCTTCAAACATACAACTTTTATAAAATGCAAGGAGTACTGGGCATTGCCTAGAAATGGGAGCCTGGGCAACAAGAACATGAACGAGGCTTGGGGTGAGGCTGAACACAAGAAGCAAATTAAGGGTATCAGACAATTTCTATTCTGAGGATCATGAGCAAAATTCACATGAGGTTAGGCAGTATATAGTCACAAGGAAGAGCAGGGCTTGGACTCATCATCTGATAATAAGAATAGATAATAGGTAATCTGAGGTAAATCATTCCTATTTGCTACACATGGGAGGGGCACAAAAGCACATTCCGAGAACAATCTGTGTTATAGAGGGACAAAGGTTCCAAGATTCTCATTTTGTCTCCTTGGAGTCTGCTCACATAGTTTTCTCTCAGAAGTCTCACATGGCTTCATTCGAGGACCATGTTCCAACATTTATGTTTTGTTTTGTTTGTATGCCTCATTTAAAAAAATATTTAAATTAAAATATGATTACATCATTCCTTTCCTCCATCCATCTCCTCTATGTCAACTCCTTCCTCTCTCAAATATGTCCTTTTATTCTTAATTGTTACTGTTGCATATATGTATGCATGTGTGTATGTATGCATGCATGTTTGTATGTATAAATACATGAGTGTATAAATACAGCTTGCTGGGTTGGTTTAGTGTTGCTCCTGTGTATACGATTTCAGGGCTAACCATTTAGTATCCAATAAATAATTTGGGAGCTCATCCCTGGGAAAATTAATTCTCCCTCTGTTAGGAGTCCTTAGCTGCCTGCTGTTCTTTCTCTAAAGATGAGATCCTGTGAAGTTTCTCCTTTTTATGTTGGCATGTCTACTGATAATCCCATTATTCAACTGTTCTGTAGACATTCAAACTTTTATAGTACTACGGATGTAAAGTTTTCTGTCGTTTCTAGGACACACAATCTCACTGCTGAGTTCCTGGTCCTCTGGTTTGTATAATCATTCCAACTTCTCATTCTTGATGATTACTGAACCTTATATATAAGAGTTGTATTGTAGATATATCCATTGGAGATTGGGATATTGATGGCCTGGGATGTATCAGGGAAGGACAAACTTAACTGGGAGGGAAGACAGAACTACTGATATAAAGGGAGTTTCCTCAGAAGCTTTCCTGATGAGGAAGAGGCACCTGGTCAAAGCAACACACCCATAAGGTGCAGAGAAGTTGTAACCTTTCTGAAACTAGGAGGAAAGACTTGTTTAACTGAGTAGCAACTGAACAACAATATCATCAGCAAGAGACTTATGTCAGAGGAAGAAATTCACAATGATTAACTTTTATATTCTGATGTCTCACATGGAAAAACCACACTCTCCATCTGGTTCCCATGTTGATCAGAAAACACACACACACACACACACACACACACACATCCCAAAACTCACTTGTGAACTATTTTCTATTTTCTAAATGTGGTCTGTTCTTAAGCACATTTCTTAGGCACATTTGGAGTCACCCGGTTGCTATTGTGACTCATCTTCAGAACCTCACTCTCTGTATTCCCATTGAAATGACCAGCTTATATCCCTCTTTCCAATCCTGACAGGCAAATAAATGTGCATGAGTGTGTGTGTGTGTGTGTGTGTGTGTGAGAGTGTGTGTGTGTGTGTGTGTGTGTTATAAAAGCATTTCCCACTTGGAACTCTTCAAACATGGTGTTAATTGGATTGAACAGTAAGGCAGTTTTATGTTTAAATTTGGGTGGCAAGAGAATGGCAGGACCAGAACTAGAAAATAGGACTCTGAGAACACTCACTGACTTATCTGGCAGTGAACATATCCCATAGACTGAAACTCTAGCTCCATGGAATCTGACACACTCTTCTGGCCTCTGTGGGCACATGTGGTACCCGTGCAAACAAGTGGGCAAACACACATGCATGTAACATAAAAACAGTAAATCCTTTTAAGAAATGATCTTGTTCTTTGCGATGTTTGAAGACAAGAGGAGTGCACGTTTGGTGTTTTCACTGGAATATTTTGAGCAAGGAAATAGAAGCAGAGACTATAGAAGCCTTGGGGCTCTTTATTTCCTCATATTACAGTGGAACATGACAGTTCTCTCATAAGATGCTGCAAATACAAGTTGATTAGGGTCTATCTGTTGTCTGAACATAGGGTAATTTCTTGAAGGATGTTAATACAGTTCCCGGGGTATTCTTTTCAGCAAGAGTTGGAGAGACAGTATTGCTCTTGCCTGCCGATGAGTAGAGCTGCATAAATTGCAGTACTCTGCAGATGCACTGGGAAGTGGCTTTTAAAATGTTCCATTTTCCACTTATAAAGTGAAATGATTTTTTAAAGTATAGGATAAGTGAGATTTTATGTTTCAGTTTTAGTCATCGAATTGCCTACATAATTCATTTCAGGAGGACACTATTCCTTCTCAAAGTTGGAAAAACTGTTGTTCAATCTTATAGTCCCTTTGAGATTATTATTATTAAGTCTAAGAATTTTGAAATTTCAAATGTTTAGATGTGGATGTTTAACTCGTTTGGCTAAGCTGACATTTGAATTCATCTCCAATGTGTGAACGTCCTAGGCTTTCAGCTCTTCTTTTCTCTTTATCTTTGGGAGCCAGGACAGAAAACATCTTAACAGGAGAGTTATTTCCTGCATTGTTTCTTTGTAGTCAACTCAGCATTGCCTGTGGTGTGTGAGATTGCTGCCTTTCTGACTGTGGAAAGTCACATAACTGAAAAAATGCTATGGAGCATCTGTGTCTCTCTTCTATTAACCTTGGGAAAGGTGACAGGAAAGTTTTAAGGGCTTCGCCTGACAAGCGACTTTCTTGATTTATGCAATTCAATTTGTTTTCATTTTTTCTTCCAAAATAACAATTTGTTCTTTTAAGATCCTTTGATGGATTTATGCCACTGTCATTTCAATCTTAGTTATTTCTGTATGTAAATTGTCTAGTTTGCATATTTACACTCATATACACTGGCATCCCATAAAGCTTTATGATATAGGATGGCCCCTTGCACATGACTCCTTGAATATTTTTGAGGAAATACAAATTAATGACACCAATTTAGATTTCTTAATTTGAAATGAAATGTTCATATACTGCCAAATATTATAGTGTTGGAAGAACATTTCTTATAAGTTGGATACAGAAATTTGCAAATTTTCCTCATTAGTTACTTCGTGAAATGACTATGTTTTAAAATTATGGCTTAAGAATTATATTAACCAAAATGAAGTAGAAGATGTTCTGTTTTATTTTATTTTATTTTTGAAGATGTAAAATGTATTACTTGTTTTGAGAAATTTCTTTGCTGTATTTTTTTAAATTTATTTATTTGCATTCCAAAAGTTGCCCCCCCTTCAGATCTTCCTCCTTGAATTCTTCACCCACTCACCCTTCTCCCTCCTACCTCTGAGAGGGTACTCCCTTACCCAGCCACCCATACCCACCTCACCCCTACCAGCATTCCTCTTACCTGGGGCATCATGTTTCCACAAGATTAAGTGTATCTTCACCTACTGAGTCCATACAAGGCAGTCCTCTGCTACATATATTCTCAGGTCCAGGAACCAGCCCATGTATGCTCCTTGGTTTTTGGCTTAGTCTCTGGGAGCTCTGAGGAGTTAGGTGTCACCGTTGTTCTTCCTATGGCATTGTAATCCCCTACAGCTCCTTCAGTCCTTCCACTTGGTCCCCCAACCTCAATCCAATGGTTGGCTGTAAGTATCTGCATTTGTCTTAGTTAGTTGCTGGTAGATCCTCTCTGAGGAGAGCCATGCTAGGCTCCTGTCTGCAGGCACAATGTGACCTCAGTAGTAGTGTCAGGATTTTGTATGCGTGCATGGGATGGATCCCAAGTTGGGCCAATCACTAGATGGCTTTTCTTTCAGTCTGTGCTCTATTTTTGTCCCTGCATTTCTTTTAGACAGGAACAATTCTGGGTTACAATTTTTGAAAATGAGTGTGTGGCCCCCTGCCTCAACTGGGGACTGTGTCTATCTACTATAAGTGGC
Source organism: Grammomys surdaster (assembly GCF_004785775.1). Taxonomy (NCBI): domain Eukaryota; kingdom Metazoa; phylum Chordata; class Mammalia; order Rodentia; family Muridae; genus Grammomys; species Grammomys surdaster. The sequence goes on along the minus strand of NW_021604630.1, from coordinate 8,820,034 downwards.
CTCTTCTGGTTCTATATTTCCACTGTTGGGTATTTTGACTCGTGTTATCCCTATTGAGTCCTGGTAGCCTCTCATATCCCAGGTCTGTGGGACTTTCTAGAGGTTCCCCCTGACCCCATCCCTTAACCTCCACTGCTGCATATTTCTATTCATTCTCCAGGCCTTCTAGGCATCTCTCCTGTCTTTCCCCACACCTGATCTTGCAGGTTTATTTCCCTTCCTCTCTCCCTGCTACAACTCAGTTTCTTCCCTCCCTCTACCCCCCCATGGTTATTTTGTTCCCTTTCTAAGTGGGTTTCAGGTATCCATATTTGGGCCTGCCTTCTTGTTAAGCTTTCTATGGTCTGGGAGATGTATCATGGGTATTCTGAACTTTTTGGCTAATTCCCACTTATCAGTAAGTACATACCATGTATGTCCTTTTGGGGCTGAGTTACTTCACTCAGGATGAAATTTTCTTGTTCCATCCATTTTTCTGCAAAATTCATGATGTCCTCATTTTTAATAGCTGAATAGTATTCCATTGTGTAAATGAACCTCACTTTCTGTATATATTCTTCAGTTGAGGGACATCTGGGTTGTTTCCAGCTTCCGGCTATTACGAACAAGGCTGCTATAAACATAGTGGAGCACATGTTCTTGTGGTATGGTGGAACATCTTTTGAGTATACTCCCAGAAGTGATATAGCTGAGTTTTTAGGTAGAGGTACTTCAAATTTTCTGAGGAACCAGCCAATGATTGCTTTCCAGAGTGGTTGTTCCAGTTTGCAATCCTATCAGCAATGGAGGAGTGTTCCTTTTTCTTTACATCCTCATCCTAAAACAAAAGAATATACCTTCTTCTCAGCATCTCATGATACTGTCTCCAAAACTGACCATATAATTAGTCACAAAACAAGGCTCAACAGATACAAGAAGAGTCAAATAATCCCATGCATTCTATCACATCACCATAGACTAATGTTAGACTTAAATAACAACAAAAGCAATAGAAAGCTCACAGACTCATGGGAACTGAACAATGCCCTTCTCAATGATAACTTGGTCAGGGAAGAAAAGAAAGAAATTAAGGATTTTCTATAATTCAATGAAAATGATGTCACAGCATACTCAAACTTATGGGATACAATGAAAGCAGTGCTAATAGGAAAATTCATAGCACTAAGTGCCCTCATAAAGAAATTGGAGAGATACTATACTAGCAACTTAACAGCATACCTGAAAGCTCTAGAACAAAAAGAAGCAAACATACCCCAAAAAAGTAGATGACAAGAAATAATCAAACTCAGGGCTGAAATCAACTAAGTAGAAACAAAGAGTGCATACAAAGATAACTATACAGAGAGTCAACAAAGCTAGGAGCTGAATCTTTGAGAAAATCAACAAGATAGATTAACCCGTAGTCAAACTAACTAAAGGAAACAGAGACAGTATGCAAATTACAAAAAGCAAAAATGAAAAGGGAGACATAACAAAGGAAACTGAGGAAATTAAGAAAAATTCATCAGATCTTACTACAAATCCTATATTCAACAAAACTGAAAAATATAAGTGAAATGAATGATTTTCTAGACAGATACCACATACCAAACTTAAGATCAAGTAAACTATCTAAACAGTTCTGTAACCCCCTAAGGAAGTAGAAGCAGGCATTAAAAACCTTCCAACCATAAACAACAACAGCAAACAAACAAACAAACACCAAAAAAACAAAAACAAAAACAAAAACAAAAACCAACAACAACAACAACAACAAAACCCAGGACTAGATGGTTTTAGTGCAGAATTCTACCAGACCCTCAAAGAATAGCTAAAACCAATACTCCTCAAACTATTCCACAAAATAGAAAAAGAAGAAACATTACCTAATTCATTCTATGGCTTAATGCCACAAGTACTCTGGTACCTAAACCACACAAAACTCCAACAAAGAAAGAGAAATTCAGATCAGTATCTCTTATGAATACCAATGCAAAAATACTCAATAAAATTCTTGTAAACTGAATCCAAGGAACTTTTTTTTTTTTTAGTTTGATTTGGTTTAGTTTTGTTTTGGTTCCAAGAAACCTTTAAACCATCATTCATTACAATAAAGTAGGCTTCATCCCAGGGATACAGGGATGATTCAATATAGGAAAATCCATCAACATAAACCACTATATAAACAAACTCAAAGAAAAAAAATCACATGATCATCTCACTAGATGCTGAAAAAGCCTTTCACAGCATACAGCACCCCTTCTTGTTAAAAGTTTTAGAGAGATCAAGAATTCAAAAAGCTAAAGCCATACAATTGAAAAAAGAAAGCATCTTCAACAAATGGTGCTGGTCCAACTGGTGGTCTGCATGTAGAAGAATGCAAATTGATCCATATTATCTCCTTCTACAAAGCTGAAGTCCAAGTGGACAAAGAGCCTCCACATAAAACCAGATATACTGCCCTCTCCAGGAAAAAGACATCGGGATAGGTATGGTCCTCATGCCTCACTGGACAACAACAGGGGGACCAGAATCATTACAAGGTCCCCTTCAATTACTGGAGATCAGGCCTCTATCCTTGCCTTTGCAAGATTAGATTCACCACAGCCCGTCTGTACTTAGAGAAGGGAGGAGATGTCAGGGGCATCCCTGCTTACACACTGAAGGCCTAAAATCAGCCATAGGCCTAAAATCAGCAATAGGCCTTTCATACTTGTATACTAACACCAAGTCTTGGGTCTCTGTGGATAAACACTGAAACAGATGGCTATAAGCTATTGTAAACAGGAAGTTTTTGTGACAATTTACTAGCCTGAGTAGTCATAGACCTTGTAAATAGGTAGCCTTGGCAGATATTGCCAACTTAGATAAGGACAAGTGAATCATAGGCAGAGTCATAGTGAACTATCCCCTGCACCCTTACCCAGCTGATACCCTGTTCTGAAAAATATCTGTATTCCCCCTGAACACCCATGCTCCAGTGTCATCCCCTTCCCCATGTCCTGCCTTTTTAACCCCTGTGTGAATGAGTATAAATTACAATTTGAAAAAAATAAATTATGTATATTAAAAAACCAACCAGATACACTGAATCTAATAGAAGAGAAAGTGGGAAACAACCTCAAGCACAATGGCACAGGAGAAAATTTCCTGAAAGAACAACAATGGTTCAGGCTCTAAGATCAATAATTGACAAATGGGAACTCATGAAACTGAAAAGCTTCTGTAAGGTAAAGGACACTGTCAATAGGACAAAACAGGAATCTACAGATTGGGAAATGATCTTCTCAACATCCAGTAGAAGGCTAATATCCAAAATATACAAAGAACTCAAGAAGTTGGACTCCCAAAAAACAAATACCCAATTAAAAAATGGTATATAGAGCTAAACAGAAAATTCTCAGCAGAGGAATTTTGAATGACTGAGAAGCACTTAAAGAAGTGTTCAGTATCCTTAATCATCAGAGAAATACAAATCAAAATGACCCTGAAATTCAACCTTACACAAGTCAGAATGGCTAAGAAAAATGTTAAATTTTAATTCAGGACAGTAGGGAATTTAGAGATTGGGGAATTAGTAGATGGCTTCTACATATACATACCTTATATTATTAATAAAATTAATATGTCACTAACGATATACCATGAAAGAATTTAATCAATTACATGAGACCAACAGTGCTTTTGAACTTTCTAAATATAATTGCTTTAGGAGATTGCAAAAAAAAACTGATTATTTTCTTTAGAGTCTAATCCTAATTTTCTCATAGCTAATGTGACAATATGTCGGGAATAATAAATTTATTGCATCAGGCAACGAACACTATATAGACCTAGATAGTTATATACTACCATTATAGAAACAAATATAAACACACACACACACACACACACACACACACACACACACACACACATCCGTTTACAAGAATTTCAAATTGGCTCCTACAGATTGATAGCAGGAGGTCTGGGTTTAGAAACTAAGAATTCCTAGGACACTGGTTGTCAATGGTTAGTAAGGAAGCATGGAGTTGACAATCTGAATGAACTGTGTCTAGGGAGACAATTGTCTTCAGTGTATGCTTTCCACCAACATGATCCAGCACACGTTTGACTTCCTTTGGGTGGTAGTTCACTGATTATTACCTTGATTTACTAAATCTCTGCTATACACAAGAACCACATTTTTCAATGAATCGATACCCTTATTACCCTACAGAAATGCTGGACCAGGAAGGTTTCCACCTAGCCCCTATGATACCTCCTTTGTTTGACTTTTCATATGTAGTCATCTTCCATTATTCCAAGGACATGCATCTTTTCTACCACTACCAGCTCACATTTAATAATCTCTTATAATACAAAATGTAGCTCCTCATTGAATCTTCACAGTAATTCTATGAGAGATATTATCATTACTATTTTGTGTATAAAGAAGCAAGGTCTATAAGAAATGCTTTAGTTGTTTAAGACTTTGTAGTTAGTAATATTGAATTAACTCTTTTCTGTATACTTTCATGATGTGTGTTCTTTTATATAAACTATTCTGAAATGCTCCCCTCTAATGTAAATACACTTCATAGGAATTTCAAGATCTCCCGAGAGGGTTATAGAATGTTTTCTAATGTGAGAAACCTTTCTTTTTAATATTATGTGTAATTGTATTATAGCAGTTACAATATGTAGTTGAATGATCTTAAGGTAATAGAATCCAACTCATACCTTTGATGATTAAGCCGTGGGAGTTAATGCTCTACTCATTTCTTGTCTGACTTAGATGACTGACCTTGTTATAAAGACCAACTATATGTTATGTCTATATCTGGAACTACAACTCTTTCTATCAGACAGAGATATCCTTTTCTGCCCATGTCAATGCAATACAGAGCATACTTTACCAATGAGTTCTCGAAGAACATTGTTCCTACTTGGACTTACTGAATAGACCTTCACTTACCATCTTGCTGATCATGGCCTTACCTGATCTGCCATCTCCTGACTCTGCAGTTGCACAGAGACCCATTTCTGGAGTTAGAAGAGGAATTCCCCTATCCCATATGGCCTCTGATTTTGTATTAGCATGCCACTTATACAGTAGGTGTTAGGGGTAAAGGCATAGGTTGATACATCATTGTCACCTTCTTCTTTAAATTAGGACTTTGTCCTAAGCTATCCTTGGTTGAGGTAAAAATTAGTTTGCTACTTTGTGGCATCTTTTGTGAGAAAAGACGGGTCCACATTAAACTCCTCCCATGCATATATTTTTCAGAAATAATTTATGCTCTATGCTAACTTTGAACTTTAATTTAGTATCTAGAAGATGTATAGTGGAATCACTTATGGTGTTCCCCAAATTTAAAGTATTTATCGAAGAGCTAAAGCATTTTGTAAACAATGGAATTATTAAATTGTTAAAGAATGGCATCTAAGCCTATCAGGGCAGTGACAAAATCTAAGTGTCTTTCAGAATGCTTGGCCTTGGATTCACTGTAACTGATAAACCCTATAAATCAAGGTCATTGTTTGAATAACATTTTAAGCTATAATACAGTCCCCAAAATAAGAAGAGAGGTTTAATAAGAAAGTTGGCAAGATAACTTAAGGTCTTGTGAATCTTGTGCCCAGAGTTGAGAAGAGAAATTTGAGATTTTTCTATAAGATTTTAGGAAAAGGCAAAGGATTAGGTTATAGTCGTTGCTTTTCTCTGGTTTCAGTTGGGGTTGGGGAATATCCTGAGGAAAGAAAATAATTAAAGACTTTGTAAAGGCAAGATTATGAGGATACATGTCCAAGAAGATCATACCAAAATGAAATTAGAATTTAGTCAGATGGTAAATGGGGTCTAATTATACTCAGGCACAGGTTAAAGTAATCAGAAGGGAAGGAGCCCAATTATGAAGTGAGCTCAATAACATAGATGACCCAATAAAGTACAAAAATAGGCAGATAAAAATAGAAGGCTTTATGTACATTTCAGAACAATTTAGAATAAGTGTTTCAGATAAATCTTAGATGGGAATGGATAAAAATGAAGTTAAGAAGGTAGATTGGTTTCGTATAAAAGTAAAAGACTCATTTTGTATAACGGGGTGGTGGAGACACACAAGGCTCTTTCCTTCAGATCCGCCACTTTGTAAGTGCTTCTGAGTTATAGGATAAGAATTAATGAGGGAGAAGTTGATCAAAATGAAGCCAAAATTAAATCAACCACTGCATTGGTCAAGTCATCTCTAAAAGGAATTTTTTTCAGAAGCATTTGGAGGTAAAGTTTAAGAGTTAGATAATTTAGCAGAGATAGTTAGGAATGAGTCATGAGCTCACCACAATCCCAGTGGTAGCATATGGGTCTTGGTTCCACCAAGACTTAACAGCTGTACATGCAGAAGCTCTCAGACCTATGGCTGCAGAATTATACCTGCCTCACTGATGGTTCCTGTGAGTCCCCTTCGATGCAGTGGTGGGAGGAATCCTGAAAATAAGACAGCCATTCCCTTTGGCTGATAATTTGAAGGAAACTACAAAAGGGTGTCACTGAAGATTGGTGTACTTTCTATCTATGTTCCCAACTCCATATTCTTGTTTTCTTCTACAAAGAAAGGTGGATATATGCACTTTTTAAGAGGCTATGGGACAGGAAAGAGAAGAGTTAGACTCAACCCCAATTTGTGTCTGGTTTGTCCCAAAGGCCAGGGTCTTGCCACTCTCCAAATGAAACAGCTCTATCTAGCAGAGCCTGTATGACTGTGTCTTTATTCAGGGTTTGCCAGCTTCAAGATTCTCATCACCTGAGAATCTGAGAGGATGTCTGCCACTCCAGCACAGAGCACCTTCCTCAGAGGGCAAGAAGGTTATTCAGAGTCTACCTTAGAGTCTTAGCATACCCTATTTCATCTGTTTCTTAAATTTTTATCCAAGTATGGCTCATATTTAGAAATAAAAACAAAGAAATAACCAATAACTTACCCCTAAAAGAAGGAAAAAAATTCTACACACATTTTCTCCTTTTGAAAAATCAGGAATGTTTAACTCAACATTGATTAACTAATAAATACTGTGATTTTTTTATACTTTTGCATAAAAAATGAGGTGGCACTCACTGTGGACCATTTGACAAAATCTTTAGAAAGAGAGATCAACAAATTTATGACACTGTTGCTCTGTTACTACAGCCTTGTACAGTACAGCAGCACCCTGGGCAGCATCGCCCAGTCAATGTTAATCGCGGTCTAGGAAGTCATTAGGACATGTGGATATTGAGCAAATGCTGCTGTGTTTCACATCACAATTGAAGTGTCTCTGATGTTCATCTGCTGTGGCACAATAGTCACCACTGTAGGTGCTCATTCAGTAGCTCTGAGCAATTCCATGTTGGGAAGTTCTTGGCTTCCGTGGAGATGGGGAAAAGAAGCTGTTAATTGAATGTGCATTGTTTTCCATCAGCAGGAACTAGATGAATGGGAAATTCATTCACAAGCTTTGTAATATACTTGTCTATGTTAAACGAGCCTGTTTCCCACAACCCTTCCACTTTTGTCTTCCATCGTCTTCTCTTGAGTGCTGAAATACCGTTTTATTTCAGCTACGTCAGACACATTCATGAAACCTCAGCCCTGGGGAAGTCTAGCCATTACTTCCGTATACCAGCCCTGTTTCAAAACTAGTTTTAGAATAACTTAGAGTCTTTTTTCAAGGTTTAGACATTTTCCTGGTGACAGCTATGTGTTTTCAGCATTGCTTGGAGAAAATGTAAGAAAGCAAACTGTTTGCTCCTCTTCTATTTGGTGACAAACAGTGACATGTAATAGAAAGGCCCGGGAGTGTTCTCTAGAATCTATGTTTTATCTCCACTTGAAAGCTAAGCCACTAAGATGAAGATGAAGACAGAGGGGAATCAAAAAAGGTCACTCATTTCTGATCAGCCTTTTGGGATAATACAAGGCTGGAATATTGAAATGAGGGAAAAGTGTTCATCCTGGTGGGAACAAATTAATACCAGAACACTTTGAAAACAGTACTGTGAGCCCTGGGGGCAAATAGCAAAGGAAACTTAGCTTTCTCCATGGTTCCATATTAGTAAGTAGTCAGTAACCCCGAAAAGCTCTCTCACCAAATAGTCAAGCAATGCCATTCACTATATTGCAGCTAAAATTAGACTTTGAGATCTTTTCTGTCTTTAGGGAAAGACATTTGGTTTTATGTTTTGTGCGTAATGATCAAAAGTTGATCCAGTAATAAGAGTTTAAAATTATAATTATTTTAATATTTAGAACAAGAAACATAGGTTTCGGAAGCATCTTATACTAGCAAAGGGTACAGCTGTGGTTCACCGTAATCACAAACTGTAAATATTTAGACAGCAAAGCTACATACACACTCAGATAAGTGCTAAAGGAAGCCCTGGGTTCTTGAAGGATGGATATTGAGGTGAGGCTCACAGTTCTTCACTCATGGAGACAGTAATAAAACTGGGACTGACAACCAACAGGGAGTTTTTCTGGTGGCACATGACTATAATATTAGCTAGCCAGAAGGCTGAGGCAGGATGGCCAAGTCAAGATCCGCATGAGAGCCGTAGTGATGCTATCTCAAAATTAAAAACCAAACAAAATACAAGAGCACCAGGTTTGTGTGAAGTTCAGTGGCAGAGTACTTTCTCAGCATGAGTGAGCCTCTTTTTTTTTTTTTTATTGGATGATTTATTTACATTTCCTATGTTGTCCCCTTACCCCATCCCCCCACCACCCCCTCGGAACCCCCAATCCCCTCGCCCCTCCTCCTTCTTCTCTGTGGATGTAACCTCTATCTACACCCCCCCACTCCCACCTCCCCACCCTCAAAATTCCCACCCCCTGGGGCATCCAGCCTTCATGAGGTCAAGGTTCTCTTCTTCCACCTATGCCCAGCAGGGCCCTCCACTTTTACATATTCAGCTGAAGCCCTGGATCCCCCCCTAAGTGCTCCCAGGCTGGTGGTTTAGACCCTGGGAGCTGTGGTTGGTTGGTATTGTTGCTCTCCTCATGG
>NW_021604630.1:8809875-8810934 GCF_004785775.1 Grammomys surdaster | reverse complement strand
TGTCCCTCACTTTGTCTCCATATATGCTCCCTTGAGTATTTTGTTGCTCCTTCTAAGAAGGACCGAATCACCCTCACTTGGTCTTCCTTCTTTATGGGCTTCATGTGGCCTGTGAGTTGCATCTTGGGCATTTCAAGGTTCTAGGCTAATATCCAATAATCAGTGAGTGAATACCATGTGTGTTCTTTTGTGATTGGCTTACCTCACTCAGGATGATAATTTCTAGTTCCATCCATTTACCTAGGAACCTCTCGAATTCATTGTTTTTAATAGCTGAGTAATACTCCATTGTGTAAATATACCACATTTTTTGAATCCATTCCTCAGTTGAAGGACATCTGGGTTCTTTCCAGCTCCTGGCTATTATAAATAAGGCTGCTATGAACATAGTTGAGCATATGTCCTTGTTATATGTTCGAGCATCTTCTGGGTATATGCCTAGGAGTGGTATAGCTGGATCCTCGGGTAATGCTATGTCCAATTTTCTGAGGAACCGCCAGACTGATTTCCAAAGTGGTTGCACCATCTTGCAGTCCCACCAACAATGGAGGAGTGTTCCTCTTTCTCCACACCCTCGCCAGCATCTACTATCACCTGAGTTTTTAATCTTAGCCATTCTGACTGGTGTGAGATGGAATCTCAGGGTTGTTTTGATTTGCATTTCCCTGACGACTAAGGATGCTGAACATTTCTTTAGATGCTTCTCGGCCATTCGAGTTTCTTCCGTTGAAAATTCTTTGTTAAGCTCTATACCCCATTTTTTAATAGGGTAATTTGGTTGTCTGGAGTCTAATTTCTTGAGTTCTTTGTATATATTGGATATTAGCCCTCTATCAGATGAAGGATTGGTAAAGATCTTTTCCCAATTTGTTGGTTGTCGTTTTGTCCTATTGACAGTGTCCTTTGCCTTACAGAAACTTTGCAATTTTATGAAGTCCCATTTGTCAATTCTCGATCTTAGAGCATATGCCATTGGAGTTCTGTTCAGGAACTTTTCCCCTGTGCCCAAGTATTCGAGGCTTTTCCCCACCTTCTCTTCTATTAGTTTCAGTGTATCTG
>NW_021604630.1:8808207-8809775 GCF_004785775.1 Grammomys surdaster | reverse complement strand
TATTCGAGGCTTTTCCCCACCTCCTCTTCTATTAGTTTCAGTGTATCTGGTTTTATGTGGAGGTCCTTTATCCACTTAGACTTGAGCTTTGTACAAGGGGATAAGAATGGATCAATTTTCATTCTTCTACATGTTGTCCTCCAGTTGAACCAGCACCATTTGTTGAAAATGCTGTCCTTTTTCCACTGGACAGTTTTAGCTCCTTTGTCAAAGATCAAGTGACCATAGGAGTGTGGGTTCATTTCTGGGTCTTCAATTCTATTCCATTGATCTTCCTGCCTGTCTCTGTACCAATACCAGGTAGTTTTTATCACTATTGCTCTGTAGTACAGCTTGAGGTCAGGGATGGTGATTCCTCCAGAAGTTCTTTTATTGTTGAGAATAGTTTTCGCTATCCTGGGTTTTTTGTTATTCCATATGAATTTGAGAATTTCCTTTTCTAACTCTGTGAAGAATTGAGTTGGGATTTTAATGGGGATTGCATTGAATCTGTAGATTGCTTTTGGCAAGATGGCCATTTTTATTATATTAATCCTGCCAATCCATGAGCATGGGAGATCTTTCCATCTTCTGAGATCTTCTTCGATTTCTTTCTTCAGGGACTTGAAGTTCTTGTCATACAGGTCTTTCACTTGCTTGGTTAGATTCACACCAAGGTATTTCATATTATTTGCAACTATTGTGAAGGGTGTCATTTCCCTAATTTCTTTTTCAGTCTGTTTATCTTTCATGTAGAGGAAGGCTACTGATTTGTTTGAGTTGATTTTATAACCAGCCACTTTGCTGAAGTTGTTTATCAGGTTTAGGAGTTCTCTGGTGGAAGTTTGGGGGTCACTTAAGTATACTATCATATCATCTGCAAATAGCGATATTTTGACTTCTTCCTTTCCTATTTGTATCCCTTTGACTTCTTTTTGTTGTCTAATTGCTCTGGCTAAGACTTCCAGTACTATATTGAATAGGTAGGGGGAGAGTGGGCAGCCTTGTCTAGTCCCTGATCTTAGTGGGATTGCTTCAAGTTTCTCTCCATTTAGCTTGATGTTGGCTACTGGTTTGCTGTAAATTGCTTTTACTATGTTTAGGTAGGGGCCTTGAATTCCTGATCTTTCCAAGACTTTTATCATGAAGGGATGTTGAATTTTGTCAAATGCTTTCTCAGCATCTAGTGAGATGATCATGTGGTTTTTTTCTTTAAGTTTGTTTATATAGTGGATTACATTGATGGATTTCCGAATATTGAACCATCCCTGCATTCCTGGGATAAAACCTACTTGATCATGATGGATGATTGTTTTGATGTGGTCTTGGATTCGGTTTGCTAGAATTTTATTGAGTATTTTTGCATCGATGTTCATAAGGGAGATTGGTCTGAAGTTCTCTTTCTTTGTTGGGTCCTTGTGGGGTTTGGGAATGAGTGTAATTGTAGCTTCATAGAACGAATTGGGTAGTGTTCCTTCTGTCTCTATTTTGTGGAATAGTTTGAAGAGAATTGGTATTAGGTCTTCCTTGAAGGTCTGATAGAATTCAGCACTAAAACCATCTGGTCCTGGGCTTTTTTTAGTGGGGAG
>NW_021604630.1:8788552-8807807 GCF_004785775.1 Grammomys surdaster | reverse complement strand
CTCCACTTTTACATATTCAGCTGAAGCCCTGGATCCCCCCCTAAGTCTAAACTCCAGCACCATGAAGAGACAGACAGACAGACAGACAGAAAGAAAGAAAGAAAGAAAGAAAGAAAGAAAGAAAGAAAGAAAGAAAGAAAGAAGGAAAGAAAGAAGGAAAGAAAAAAAGAAAGAAAACCAAATCCAATGCTCGGGTCCTTTTTGTAAAATGATTCTGAACATCCGCAGGAGAGAGACCAACATGCCCTCCCATATCCTGTCACTCCTGGAAGCAATGCACAGAATCCAGAAAACAGCCTCATGTTTTTGAAGTTGTCACAGGAAGTTGGCTGCTACACAGAGGGGTGGTTTTGTTTTAAAATACATCCAATGTGACAGACTATGGCTGATGCTGGCAAGGACAGTGTCGTCTGTGTTTGTGAAATGCTTACTTCTATTTGAACTTCCATACTTACAAAGTATCTCCTTTTATGGCACATCCTTTTCCTGTCTCTTTGTTTGTCTCCATGCTCCTTGATCCATCACTTAATATGTGATTTCCTCCTGGAGTCTTTGATCAATATGCACGGCTATTTTCATTACGTGTAGAAGCTGAAAGGGACATTGGCTGGTCATCCAGTTTATTGAATCATGCCTATGCTTTTGGTACAACTTTCATTTTATGAATGAAAATTCCCATGATGTTTTGGATTGCTACCAATATAGGTGAGCAAATATGTCCTTTGGGTGTGGCCCAGGAACTTAACTTGTGCATGTTGTTTAACAATGACTTGTAGTAAAGTCTCAACACTTGTTTTTTTGTATGCCAATACTGAAATGTACAGTAATATATGAATTATATTTTATGTGTTGACTTTTGAGAATGGAGGCTTGAGCCCTTCAATTTAGAGCTCAAATGCCTTTATTGGTTTTATTAAATTGTCTCTCAGTTCTCAATATACAAATGACTCACTGGAGGGCAAAATGTGGAACCTTGTGGTGACCCTGATGCCATTCTGAAGTACGGGTCTTATTCATTTTGTGTCTTTTGACTCAGGCTTGCCCTTCTAGGGCATCTCTAAGAAAACAAAACAAAACACAACAAAACAACAACCTAAAATGAGCATACACCGAAGGGATAGCATGCCCTAGAATTTCAATTTTCATGTTCCCTGGGACTTTTTTATTTTCCAGGGAATCAAAGAACTTGGTCTGCAGCTATGTATGTGATACCCTTGAGGGGTAACAAAAAGTCAGTTTGTTTCCCTTCCCTCAAGAGCCTAGGTTGAATGGATAACTATTGTGTTTGTGAACATGGTTTTAGGAGGATACCTGTGTTGTCTCTCAACATACACTGATGGAATTTAGACTGGGAATGGCTAGTCCTGGGTAGCTAGACTCCTAGGACTAAGTTCATTCATATTTTCTTCTTGAGAGTTTCTTTCCCTAGAATGAAGAGTCCTATTTGACAAGGTACTTAAGAAATGAAAATTCTTGATTAATTATTGTTACCCGAACAAGGAATAGAGGTCACCCTTGTCTGAGTCCATGTGGGGATGATGTAGAACTGCTAGCTGCAGGTTTTCTGCACTTGCTGGTTCTAGGATCTCACAGCAGACTTTAGTACCCCAAGAAGGGTTTTAGAGAAGATTCAGATGCTCATATGAACTAATTTCTGGTTTGTGTTTCAGGGGTGAACTCTGGTTCTTCTTGAGAAATCTGGAAACTGACTGCTTTAGTCATTTTCCCTTTTCTAGAGTTTTAATGCATAAACACATACTATATGTCTATGAGGGAATTCTCTAGAAAAACTGGAGATGTATATGTATTTCTTAATAAATTTTTTTGGAAGAAAAATTTTGACTTTTGGGAAAGCCATGGATATTCATGTAAAGTCTGTTCATCTAAACATACCAATGTGACAATAATAGTTACCTACCCAGTTCTGAATATTGAAAAAAAATGACTATTTGGATTGGCAGTTGGAAACTGATCCCAGAGCCTTTGTTCAGTTTAGAAACAAGAAGCATGTTCTAATTTGATAGTTCATGCAGCTTTACATCTCCGATTATTTCATTTAATAAGTATTTTAAATGTAATAGTGAATATACATTAATTGGTTAAAATGGAGAAAAGACTCCAATGATACTTGTATGTGTATTTTTACACATATTATATATGAGTATCTGACATTGGACAACCAATTGGTGTACTCTTTCCTGAGAAGAACTATCTCTACCATTTCTAGCTTTCTTCAGGTGTCTGCCATTCTTTGTGTAGAGTTGAAGGAACATGAGCTTTCCCCCATGAAGTCCAGCATGTTCATTGGTGTCCTTGTCCAGCTCACTTTTGGTCAGTCATGTTGGTGACAGATTATGATATAGGTTCTGATATTAGGAGGCACACTCTCACAGCAGACTCCCTGATCACCTGACTCTTACAAAGTACACTGTTTCTTAAGGACTCACTGAAACTGACCATTTTATACTTTCTTGCAAGAGACTGGCATTGTTGCTTTTTAAATTGTTTGGGAGACTGAGGAATTGGGTTTGTCAGTTAAGGCCAGCCTGGGCTGTATTGTGAGCTTTGGGCCAGTTTTGGGTACAGAGTGAGACTGTCTGGAGATAAAAAGAGAATGAAAGAGATGGAAGGGGAAGGAGGCAAAAGAATGAAGACATGAGAGAGGAAGAGAGAAGATAAAGAAGATGATGAGGAAGAAGAGGAGAAGGAGGAAGAGGAAGAGGAAAAGGAAGAAGAGGAGGAAGAGGAGAGACTGCAATTAGCATTAAGACCACAAAGAAATAAACCTGACTCCAATAATGTTCTGGATGAGAAGAACAAAAAATAGAAATAGACTCTTAAAATATATTTAACTATGTACTAAGGGAATATAGATTGTGGACAAATAAGGCATGGAAGCAAATGATTTTTTTTTTGTTGCAGAAGGCCACTTAAACTTTAATGATACCAGCAAAGATTTTCATTGATTAACTGCTAAGCATTATAACAGGCAATATGTTTTATGACATATATCTGTCTAGAACAGAAATGCAGTTATATGTGCCTCAGGGATAGAGATGACTTGGAAATCATCTGCTTTAATACATCAATACTTCAATTGTTTATAACATTCTATATAAAATATAACACTGTACCAATTATTTTAGTCTTTCATTCTATCTATGTATCTATAGTATAGAAAAATAGTATTTCTAGTACTATGATTAGCATATATGTATTTTTACATATAAATGATAAGTAAGCTGGCTAAAATAGGAGATCTTATAAATATATATATATGTGTGTGTGTGTGTGTGTATGTGTGTGTATGTATAATATATCATATATTACATATATGTATAATATCCACGTAGCTATAGATACTAGAGCTAGATTACTAGGCATCATATATTTCATATGGTAAGGACAATGATAAATACACACAGTAGTAGAGAGGCTATGCCTAGAATTACAGACAGTACTACTATGAATATTGTATTTGCCCCCAATATATTAGGCTTGCTGAAAAATGTTACTGCTATCTGCCACTCCAGAAGCTTATACTTGTACTTTGTTTTGTAACTTATGTATTTCCATATATTTCCTGTAATACTATGAATGCTATCAACTGGAGCTGTGGTTCTTATCAGGGATAGGTCTCCATTTGAGGTGTTTTAACATATGGATGGGAATTTTATTACCACAATGATTGGTAAAGGAAGGGATGCCAGATGCCCTGTCAATGTATTTGAAAATCTTGCTCAGAAAGAAATTACCCTGCTTCTCATAAAATGCTTGAGTGATTCTCTGGATTTGCATGTAAGTGAACAACCTGTTCATAATTGCCTGAGCTGAGATTTAATTTCTCCTTAGTTATAAACACAAAGTGCTATTTCCACCATTTTAGCATGCTCTGAGCTTTCCAGAAAGATACTCATGTAAATTGATCATATTTCACTTCCGTTGGTTCAGAAGTTCTCAGACACGCTCTCTGCCTTTCAGGATGGATGACATATCCAAAGGCCATTCTGCCTGTGATCCTCTAGTTACAAATACAAAGTCACCCACCAGTTTTATGCAGCTTCTGTTGTCATATTACTGACAATCATCATGGATACAGGCATCAAGTACTTTATTAAAATTCCTGCTGCTTTTGTCCAGTTCTTCATTTATTAGAATGCCTATCTTTTATTCCAAATGAACATCCTTTTATGTCTCTTTCATATTACACTTAGAGAATTATTATTGATATTTAAATCATTTACATAAGTAGATTATATTCTCTAAATTTTAACTTATTTTTTAAAATTAGTTTAACTAAAATTTGTAGATGGTCTAACCTACTATAGCTTGTGATAATGAAAGAAAATTAATCTACATTTACAGGTAAGACTGAGACATCGTAGGATAGATTGAAAAGGCAAGCCACTATAAAAAAATCACCACACTTGGTACTACAGTTAGAACTTTGGGATGAGGCGAGGCATGACCTGTGATTTATGGAAGGATATTATACCATTCATAGCTGTGAATGTAAGCCTGTAATAAAGGCCTTAGTTTAGCTCCTTGAGAACTGTTCTGCTAAGGATCTTCATTTGATGTTATCTAATGTCAAGGTCACTTCTTCATTGTAATTAGACACCTCCTCTGGCCCCTTCTTTTGCTGTGCCAGTCTGTAAGCAAGGTAGGCATTGCAGAATTATGTAATATAATCATTAATTTGACAGTCAGTCATCTTTACTGTATTCTACTACTAATGACAAGTTACAGATTGCAATTACTACAAGGTAAGAGGATTGTCAAACAAAGCATGGTGGCTAGCACATAAAGATAATGGGCCATCAGTCTAGCTCAACCAGCTTCAGTGATAGTATTGGATGTTGAGACTGAACTCTTGTGTTTTAGGTAGTAGCTATAAGTGTTTCAGTTTGCTTAACAGTTACTTTATCCCTCATTTTGAAGGCCACTGAAGTCAGAGAGGAAGGAGAACTGGATGAATAGCAAAGAAGTCTTTTTATACTGTGAAGTGCTTGGTCATTCCATGTATATTTAAGTAATGGGATTTTTTTTTATAGCATTGGATGTTGTGATGTGGTAGTGGGCCATCTTCATTTCATGTAACTTAGTCTCATTCTATCAGATGACCAGCTGCTTCCCAAGTTATTTAAATTAGAGCCAAGGGAAAAAGTGGCAGAGATCAACAATACAGCAGCCTAAACAAAACCTGAAGAACTACAACACCAACCCACAGACCAACAGACATACTAACACGGAAGCAGGAAGTTTCCCAGAGCCCCACTCATTGACAAAGAACTGGAGGCAAAGAAGAAATGCTGATAACAGGAGACATAGTCTTTCCTAGGGATGAGCTCCTTAATTGGTCATTCAATATGAAGTGGACAACACTAATCAGACTCAGCAGGGTGTGTGTGTGTGTGTGTGTGAATGTGTGTCATCCACACGAGGGATGGAAGGAGGAACGAGAATGGGCATAATTATATTTCAATTTAAAAAAAACTAAAAAAGAAATAAGAGAGGAAATATTTTAAGACTTAAATGTTATATTTATGCTGTAAGTATTTATTGAGCTCCTGTTGTGCATTAGGCATTGTTTAATGTATCAATTAATTCATGGATATGTGTGTGCATGTGTACAAGTATGACGGCCAGTGTAATAAGTTGTATATGTACCAAAATTTGCACGTGGAAGTCAGAGGTCAACTCATCAGGAACGGTTCCTCTCTCTCTCTCTCTCTCTCTCTCTCTCTCTCTCTCTCTCTCTCTCTCTCATTGTTTTTTGAGGCAGGAGCTCTCATTTGCTTGCTCACTGTGCTAGTCCTAGGTTCTTGGCAATTTTCTTATCGCTGCCTCTCTCATCTTCCCAGGAATACAGATATGTACCACAACATCCAAATTTTCATATGAATTCTGGGGATCAAATATACATCATCCGTCTTGTCTTTCTGGTTGTAACTATTTCACCTGTTGTGAAAGCGGGTAATTGTTTTGAAGTGAAGGAGAGTGAGTCTACCCCTGCGAAGCACATAGTCAACATCAGACACAATAGCATCCGCTAGGTCTTCTAGCATAATGTATAGTGCAAACGAGGTGTGACAAGAATGGGATGGGAAATAACAGTTGTTGTACGTGTATCTCTGTTTATGAGCTCTTATCTGACACTTGTTACTCTCAAGACTTTCAAAAGCATCCACTGCATATAAGTGATCAATGTTAAATGTCTTGCTCTCTTGTCAGACAGTTATAAATGATCTACCATGGGAGAGTTTAATATTTAACCTGAGCCACGAAGTTATGCAAAAGTTATAAATACCAAATATTTAACTAATTGCTTGAGGGAAAAAATCTCTTTGGTTATGTGCAGTTCGTTTTTACCACTGTCATTATAAGTTCTCTCAACCATCCTCAGAGCTTCCTGTTTGTTATTTTCACTATGGTGAGCACATCCTTAATTGCCCAATTATACAAAAGACTCAAGCAATTCAAAGGAGTGCTTTGGCTTGACAGCATAAATAATCTTCTCTTTGAAAATATGTGGATGGAAATATAAGCCAATTGACTGGAACATACATACTTATCTATTTTGAACTTATCTAGTGTATCCAGTCACATAATTCTTGCCGATGGATGATGGTGAATGAGGAGAAGAGTCTCTCAGCCATAGAGCAATTTAGAAACTAAATTAATTCATACATTCATGTAACTAATAAATGTTTTAAAGTTTCTATTTCAGGCTCCAAGAATTGAAAAATATCAATTGATGATCATGCATGTAATGTTTGACAAATCTAGAAAATAGGTTTATTTGGGGGAAGTTTTTCTGCAGAGCAAGGAGAATAACCTAACTTTTATTAGCATCTCACAGATACACTTTTTCATGAAATAGGAAGTAGGGGAGTGGGTTACCACTCAGTGGAACATTCTTGCATTCTACTGTTCAGTTGGTTGTAAGGTACTAAGACAGTCGCCGTTCACTGTACTGATTGAGTTGAATTCCTGTCAATTTTGTGGTATTTATGAATCCTAGTCTTCACAACAATAGGCTGTTAATTAATTCAGATGCTTACATTCTTTAACTATGTAGACTCAATAGAATTTTGGAGTTTCTTGCATATGTAATTATTCAGCACTTTTTTTGGTACTCAGAATAATTATGCAGGTACATTTAATTTGTCTGCACCTCTCTGTTCTTAGTTTATTCCTTCTTCTCTTTTTAAATCAATTCTTTTATTTATTTATTTATTTCCCAGATGTTGCCCCATCCAAGTCCCACCTCCCAGAGCTCTTCATCCCACCTCCTCCCCTTTGCCTTTGAGAGTGTGCCCCCTAACACATCCCCCTTTTCTAGGCATCAAGTATCTACAGGATTAAGTGCATCTTTCCCACTGGGGTCAGACAAGCCAGTCAGTCCTTTGCTACATATGTACCAGGTCCCTTGAACCAGCCAGTATATGCCCTTTGGTTGATGGCTTAGTCTCCTGGAACTTGATGGGTGTTTTTGGCAGTCTCTGTATGTAACATTCAATCACTAAAAGCTTGGTGGCTCTTATAATCTTTTCTTGTCCTTTCATGATGTTCCCTGAGCCAGGGATAAAGGAGCTGTACTGCAGATAGATCTACTGTGATTTTATCTCTCCTTAGTGTCTTGGTGTGATTTTCTGTAACAGAGAGAGAGAGAGAGAGAGAGAGAGAGAGAGAGAGAGAGAGAGAAAGGCAGAGATGTAAAGAGGAGACAGAGATGGGAGGGTTGATGAGGGGGTTATTACTACATTTATCTGAGAATGTAACAATAATTAGAATGTAGTTAAGAAACGTTGCTGGTCTATAGAGTGGTTCTCTTCTAAGATCCATGAATTTACTAGCTCTGTGCTGTTGACTAAGCTTCTACTACCACATATGATTCCCTCGAGTCTGCTACCAGTCTCCCTTTCTTGCATATGGCTGCATACATAAGACCTAAACAATGACAATAGCAATAGGCATACTAACATGGAAATGGAGGAATCTCATGGGGTCGTATTCCCAGACAAAGTATGACAGGTAACTAATGTCTGTTGGAGATGGAGAATTAGTCTTTCCTTAGGGTGAATCCTCTGATTATTTTTCTAATACAAAGTGAAGAACCTTGAAACTATATGTACAGAAACAATGAAGATTAGACTCAGTAGATTGTATTTATATTTTTTCATATATATGAATATATACATATCCATATATTTGTTTATCAACAATAAAATAAAAGAGGCTATTAATTTGATGGTAAGGGGAGATATGAGGTCTTGGAGTGGGGACATATTTGGAGCTGGAGGAAGGAAAGAATAATGGGAAAGTGCTATAGATATATTTTATTCAAAATGTATTTAAATTTTTAAAATGTTATTGTGGTAAATGAAGAGGCCCCTATCCATTTTCCATTAATATCAGATATATTCAACAGGATAATAATATAGGTCTTCTTGGTTTCTGGTTCTTCTTAAGAGTTTCTAAAAAAATATTTTTAATTGAATGTATATATGTATTCTTTGTATGGACAAGTACAGGTATATGGGGGTGCCCATGGAGGTCAGAGGCATTGTCTTGGAGCTGAAGTTTCAGGCTGTGAGCTGCCTCATGGGTGCTGGGAACAGAACTCTGTAAGAACAGTACTCACTCTCATCTGCTGTCTCTGCAGTCCCAGTTTCTCATCCTCTGAGATGTTAGGAACGCTTTCTTGCAAGTTTTTAAGGCCACTGTGTTTGACACTAGTGAATAATATTTTGAAATCTTATGTAAAATAAGCTCCAGTGCTTTAATATTCTTTGGACCCTGGAGGGAATAATATATAATGAAAACTCTAACTCAAAGAAACCATGAAAGGTCTTTTGAGGGGAAAATGTGGTAGGCATAGTTCTTCTATTGCTCTGCGATAGAAGACAGAGAGTCTGTGGCTATTTCATCTTCTCTAAGTAAAGGGCTGCAGAAGGAAGGTGCACATGGCCAGATAGCTGACCCACAGAGAGGGCTCTTTCCTGCTGGATTATCTTCAGTTATCTACCTCACAAGATACCTTGGTGCATTTGTCTTTTCCAATCTCCACATACTGTGACCAATCCCTTACTCCAGCTTCACTTTCTGCCCAAAAGGTATGTGAGCAGTTATCCATGAAATATAAGTGCACGTGTGTAACTATGAAGAGCATACCTCTGAGGTCATCTGACAGCCGGAGCATATGAAGCCACATATTTACTTTACCACTTTTTGATTGTTGACTTAACACTTATTTCATTTTAACTCTTTATAGACTACATAGAGTAACACATTCAATCTACTTTGTGTGCCTTTGGAATATGGCAATTTACATATTTTTCTTACTTATAGAATAGTCAATGATCTCATTGACAAGAATAAGTGTTTAAAATATACTGTAAAAAAAATAAAATAGAGTGTGGGCCAATGTAAGAGAGGGAAGAGAGCGTAAGGAAGGTAAGGAACTTTGTGACAGCATTTCAGAATAACTGAGTCCTTGCAAAGTTTCCTCTCAATTTAATATCCTAGTTATTGGGGATAGAAAGTTTTTCAGTGATCTAATACAAGTTAAATAAGGGACAAATCAAAATAGTTACGCATTGTTTTCTAGAATGTTTTGTCAGCTTCTGGATTTAATTCTACCAGTCGATGTAAGGTCACACAGCACAGTGTGACTTTGATAAGGTCCAGGTAAGTGCCAAATCAGAAATGAATATTTCATGCTCTGAAATTATTGTTTCTAAACAAATGACTTTTTAGGTAATTAGGTTTTAATTTTCTCCTTGATATCTCATAAGGGATGGTTGTGGAAATCATGGTGGAGTATATTAATAGTTAAAGAATATAATAAAAAAAGTCTGACATGTAGAGAGCTAAGATCCTGTTTATAAAATATATTTAGGTACAGAGGATGTTGTGGTGAGCAAAGCAGCAGCCGTTAGAGAATGATCACTGCCTAATTTTAGCTTCTCTTTGGATTGCTTTTTTTAATTGACAAGTTTTGTATTAGACTGCCGCCTAGACTTCTATTTGACTATCTAAATAAGATGTCCAGAATTCACCATTCATGATTGGATGATATGCATATGTTCTGCTCCTGTAATCAAAATGGTAGTTTTTGTCCAAGTAAGTGTATATGTAGGTACAGGATGCAGAAGACAGTGTAACACCAGCATCCATACTGTATCTGTAGGTAAAAGATGCAGAAGGCATACTGTAACATCAGCATCCATACTGTGTAGTGTAGGTGCAAGATGCAGAAGATATACTTTAACATCAGCATCCATACTTGCCTCAAGTGGCAGAGGAAAATAAAATAACTAGAAAAATAAAAAAACATAGGAAAATGAAGTATTGTCCACTTGTTTCATAATCTAAATATGTTAGAATAAATAGATAAATCATATTTTTCTAATTTCATTTTTCTTTTCTTTCTGACCTTCTGCTCCCTCCCTACTTGCTTTCATTCTCCCTCATTTCCTAGATTTCTTTGGGTGGCTTTAATATTCTAAGGTCAAGAAATGCTCTTACCTTAGACTTTTAAGTGTCCAGAATTAGGAGGGTATGCCTTGTGGCACCCACATTTTATTAAAAATATTTTCATTATGTCACTATACTTCTTAATTCATTAATTTGCTTGAATTAGTATGTAATAAAATTGGGTTATTTATTGATATTAAGGAGGAAAAGGATGCACTGTGAAGATAGTATAGCTTAATGCAAATCATTCATATAGGCCAGGAAATGTAGTCAGTTAATTGGAAATAAGAAACTATATACATAAAGTTTTTCTGTTATTAAATTTTTTTCCTTGAGAAAATAGTAAAAATTGGAAAGGGACTGGGTAGATGGCAAAGTGGATATAATGTATTGTATTCCTCAGTAAAGAATACTAAAATTCATTTCTCTGTTTTCCACATCTAGAGTTAATGAAACAGATTTTCAAGCTTAATTTCTAATTACTTTGTGGCTACAAAAATAATAGTGTAGAATATTATGTTTTTTCTCATAGGAAACATATATTTTCCTTATTAAAATATGGACAATATATAGGCAATTTAATGAAAGCAAGTGACCACTTACAGCCCATTTTCTAGAGACAACTGGTGTTAATGTTTTAGTATAGCTACCTTTTATCTTCATTGTTAATTTTACACAGCCTTTTTAAATATTTGAAAATGCTTAATTCTTTGTGTGATTACAAAGTCAATTTAAGATCAATATTGGAGAAAAGTAAGCAAACTGTCAAAAAGATACAAAGAAGATTACTTTAGGTTTTTATAAAACAGTAACAATAATTTGTTGATGACAAGGGTCAAGCTCGGTAAAAAGTGGAGTAAATCTAGTCTCAGCCATAAATTCACTGGCTTTATTTGAATATATTTTGTATAGTTATGAGGTCTAAGTCTAAAGCAAAGCCTTGGGTGTGTTCTGTGGGAGCAATGCTGATTGAGCAGAGAAATCCATTGGAAGCAGGCAACCCTAGCATCAGCTTGGGTTTGGATACATGCCTTTGGACCACAAATCTGAGATCTGAAGAGACCTCACCTCAGGCTTTGACTGTTGCTTCCTGAGGATGACTAAGGGCGATAGAAAGTAATCCCAGCTGCAGGTGATCGTCTTTGCCACGTGGATTTCATGGAGAAATGACATGGTTAGAGTGAACTGCATACCCTCTGCTTGGCTTCCTGTCCTCTCAAATGTTCTTCTAGAGACTGGCTTCCTCATTTTCTCATCACTGTAATTGCTCAGGATATCTGTGTCACTTTTCTCGGGTTTAGGTCAGCAAATGTAATCAACAAATGGTTCCCTTTAGTATTTCCCAGTCAGTAGTGGGAGTCTGTCTATTACTTTTATTCAGTTTCCTGTTCCAGAAAAGGCTGAAAATAAGCACCCAGAAGGATGCAGTAGCAGATGGTTCTCCTGTGATCTAGCCTAATGATTCAAGAGATAAGATTAATAATGACAATCTTATATAAGAGAACAGCGGACTTAACGTACGCTGTTTTAAAGCCTCCTAGTCCTTCTAGAATAAGACAGGGAAGGAGACAATGTGAATATATAACACATCAATCAATTATCAGTCTAAGCTTTTTTAATTAATTGGTTATTTTATATATTTGTATTTCAAATGTTGCCCCCCTTCCCAGTCTCCCCTCTGCAAACCTCCATCCCATTCTCCCTTCCCTTTGCCTCTAAGAGGGTGCTCCCCAACCCACATACTGACCCCTGCCTCACCCCTCTAGCATCCCTCTATGCTGGGGCATCAAGCCTCTAAAGGACCAAGGGCCTCCCCTCCCATTGAAGCTTTTTGTTAATATGTCGATGTTTTGCCTGCTCCTATGTGTGTGTACCACAGGCATGGCTGGTGGCCAGAAGAGGGTATCAGATCCTATGGTACTAGAGATATAGATGGTTGTGAGCCACCATGTGGGTGCTGGGACTCAATTCTAGTTTTTCAACAAGAGTAATCAGGCGCTTAGCCGCCAAACCTCTCCAGCTTCAGTAGAGATCATTTTAATTTTTAGTTATCACTATCTGGGCTTTAGTCTTCAACTTGTGACACAGATTTAGGGATGCTGTGAATAGTTTTCGAGTAGAAGTCTTCCCTCTTTGAAGGGCAGTACATAGCTTGTCCCAGAACTAAGAACAGAAAAGACAACTCTACTGTAGGTGATGGTTTGTAGCAGAAAGGGCATATGAGAGGAAACACAAAACAGGTTCATAGAGTGTGGAGAAGTTTCAGTGAGGTTTTCAAAATAATTCAATTCTTAGAAACTTCGATCTCAGAGAAATGAGGGACTTGGAGTCAATTTGCCTGAGGAAAAATATATGTGGTCATCTTTAATGAGAGTCTAACATGAACAGTTGTTGGATGGGAAATATGGACCAGCTGTTCTGAAACTATATTGGGAATGGAGATAGCTTTTATAACATTTGTATTATTAGACAAAGGGGATATGTTCCAGTCATAAGAATTAAATGTTAGAAAGTTTCATAAGCAATACCAAATCACACTGTTAAAACTGGGTTAGTCATTTCTGTATAGATATTGAAGGAAATATGCATACATATATTGTATATATAAAAATATTTGTGTAATACATAAAGATTACACAATCTATTGCATATATATGTATGTATGTGTGTGTGTGTGTGTATGTGTGTGTGTGCAGATTAGAATATTGAGTATATAAGTTTATTAACTCTACAGTCGCATCTCCATGAGAAGAGTATGAAGTGCCTTCTGGATACTGTTCTAGAAGGGACAGGAGGACATAGTCACAGCCTCATTCCATACAAGCTGCCGTACAAGGTGGTGCATTTTTCAGAGAAAAGATAACAGTGTGACTCTTCTCTGTCTGCATTCTGAACCCGGACAGTTTGGACATTTACAATTTGCATTTTTCCTTTGTTGACAGAAAAGTGCATCAAGAAGGCTATGTATTTCTCTGAGAGCAGTGATGCATTTCACAGCATTTACAACAGTCCAACTGGCTTTTTGAGGCTCTCAGAGTTCTGAATTGTCTTTTCTTGAATAGACTAAGGCATTTTTTCTTTACCTTTTCTACTTACACTGCAAAAAATAAAATACACAAAAAAACAAAACTATAAAAAAGCCAAAACCAAAAAATGAAAATGAAAATAAAACCAAAAAACCCAACTACTTTAAAAATAGTTATTGCATCGAATAGTTACACCTCTAAGTTTGTTTTTTTCCCACAAAAAGAAAAATAATAAGCAGTAGAAATCTATAAAAAGATGCTTTGGATACTCTGGGAACTTCTTGTGGGCAGATTTTATTTGCCCACATCATTAATACATCTGTTATAAGCAGGATGTTTTTCCTCTGCTGATAATTCCTTTTGAACTTACGTGCCTATACCTCTTTTTGATGAAAAATATTAAAATGAGAATAGAGTATATAAGGGAATCTTAAAGTTCTATATTTTTTTCAATATATATATAAGTCCTTTATTGCCCAAATTGTACTTGTGATCAGGATCTTGTTTCTGGAGCTAGGAATCTGAGGCCTCACTCGTCAGCCTGCTGCATGGTTCCCTTCTCAGACACATAGATGACATCCAAAAACTTTCTGATATCTTTGTTTTTAACTGTTGTAGCTTGCTGAATCAGAGCCGCTGAATTTGAAACAAGTTCAATATCCTTTCCTTCAAGGATTAATTCATCCTTCTGGGCTTGGGAGACAGAACAAGCAACACCTGTCCTCATCTGAACCCTGCGGATGTATTTTTCACCCAAGAAATTTCGGTTTTCAACCAAAGACCCATTCTCCTGAATAACGACGTTGATGGGGAAGTGAGCGTACACAGACCTCATCTTGTAACGGAAGCCAGTGTAACACCCTTGATCATGTTCTGAACATGACTGCAGATGGTTCTGACAGTGGCCAGTTCCTTTCTGTTACCCCACCATTTGTCAACCCGGAGCCTTTTCTTTTTCTTTCCAAGAAGACTCAGCTCTACGTTGATGTGATTGAAGTCCCTCCGCAGAGTTCCCCTGAGGCCCTTCACAATGACCGTGCGCCCCTTCAGAGTGATGTCGACATTTTCCAGAATGTCGACAGTCTGATTGCTGAGAATGGTCTTCATTCTCGCAGTAGATGGGGCAAAGAGCAAAATTCTATATTTTAAACAAAGAAGATTCAGAAGCATGGCCTAATAGAAGTGGAGAATTTGACTGTATTCTACTCCTCTTACCGTGCAGCTGCGTGACTTACTGAATAGCCATCACTGAACGATGCAATTAGAAGCTCAATGGTTAAAATATAAAGTCTTTTAAAGAACCAAAATATCATGCAAAGTGATGGGCTTTATTATAGCATTTTCCACACCTATCTGAAATTATTACTTGTCTTTTTTCATCCTCCTTTTCTGTTGTCCTCTCCCATCAACCTGTCCCCCTTCTGCTGGTCACCTTCCATCACCCAGACTGTCTTCTGCTTTCAAGTCATGTACATCCCACATCCCTCTTTCTTCCAGGTCCTCAGACGTTCTCCCCATCTTTCACTGTACACACACATACACACACACACACACACACATGCACACACACGTGTGTCTGTGATGGCTATACAATGTATATGTGTGGTGTGTATATATATACGTTTGTATGTATGTATATAAACGGATTATGCATATGAGATAGAATGTTGATATATTTCTTTCTGAGTATGCTTATTTCTCTTATTATAATCATCTTGAGTCAAACTATATTTCAGAAAATGTCACCATTTAATCATTCTCTATACATGCATAAAATTCTATTGTGCCTATGAAGTAAATTCTCAGTAGCAACCCTATTTTGAAGATGAACAAATGATAAAAGGAAATGGGATGGATTGGTGCAACGACCCTGTAGGTGAGAGTGCATGTCTCCATGCCTAAGGACCAGGGTTTGACCCTTAGGCTCCCATGGTGGAAGCAGAGAACCAGCTGCACTGCTCTCAACTTGTGAGTTGCTGTTATACCCCACCCCCACACTCAATAAATAAGTGTGATAAAGTCAAATGATGTAACTTCATAGTTTATTGAAAAGGGATATAGGTAGTAAAAATCAACAAACAAGCAAATAAAAAACCAAAAAACCAAAAAAAAACAAACAAAGAAAAAGACCAACCAACAACAACAAAAATGTTCATTAAAATGATACTCAAAATTATTAGCTTTTAGGAAAATGTAAATTAAAATTATAGTGATAAATCATTATAGGCCTATTTAAATGTCTAAAATATAAAAGTTGTTGGCCAAACAAAATCCTGGCCAAATTCTGAGATACCACATCACTCAGACATTCTTATGAGAATTTAAAATGCTATGGCCACTCTGGAAAATAGTTTGGAAATTTTTATATACTATGTCCACATAAATAGTTCATCACTAGTCTACCTAGTCAATAGCACAGAGAAATAGAAAATGTGTTCACACAAAACTTATTGACTCATGATGATACATTTAGAAAGAATGTTTGTAGTAGCTAAAACCTGAAAACAGCCCAGATGTTCTCCACTTAAACACGAAATGTTGAAGTGCATGTTTTGGAATAATATTTAGCAATATAAAGGGACGGAGTACTGGCATTTGACGCAGCCAGTATTAATGTATTTCTGCAGAGAAAATTTTGCTGAGTGAGGAAGTTGAAGGCTCAGTCCCCCAAACTTAATGAATGATTCTATTTATAGAACAATCTTGAAATAGCAAAAGTAGAGAAATTGGCAAACATGGTGGTTGCTAGGTGAGGTAATGAGTCGTGGGGGGAAGGAAGTGGCTGTGACTATGAATAACGCCACTGAGAAATAGTTGTGCTGATGGACCTGTCCGCATGCGACAAGGTTGATTTCTGCTTCAGGGGTGCATGTCACACGTACATCTTTATGTTTCCATTGCAACAGCTGGGCAAGAGGTACACAAGGTATGTGTGATTGTTTATGGCTGCCTACATAATTCTACGGTTCTTTCAAATCATCAAGTTTAATTAAAAATTGACATTACATAGATACCTCTTGAATATCAATATTTCTGATCTAGCATATAATAGATAATTTATGTATCTAATATATAACATCCTTTCATGCATAAGAAAATAAAATATTTTAAGAGAAAGGACAAATCCATACTTAGTTGATTCATGAATAATTATAGACAAAATTTGAAATAGTGCCCTTTATTTAAAGAATAATTAATGAATAATCTAGATAATAAACATGCCATTCACAAAGATTCCCAATTCTTTGGTTTTTGTTTTTCCCCTTACAGTTATTTGTGGTCTTATGACCATGAGATAGATCTATACTTCCTTCCCTACTTTAGAGTAATTCCTAGTGTCTGAAGCTCCTTTGCTGTCTTCATGTTTGAAATGGGGTGTGAGACCTTTGCAGAAACATGCAGTTGTTTACAGAGATGGTTAATACCACATAAATCAGCTTCTCACTTGAAAAGTACAATAAAATTAATATGAAACTCTTCAGTTTTTCTTTTTTCCTGCATGATATGTTAGCCATTAATTGACATTCTGGCAGTAAGTTAGATATAGAAGGTATTAAAAAGTAAACTTCTAATACAATTTTCAGTACATTTTCATTTGCCTAGAAAATATAAATATGGGAAATAGTGAAGATTCTTTTATTAATGCCCATACAGTATAATTCTGAATTTGACCAACCTCATAGATTTTATTTTGTAATTTAAATATATAATTTTCTGAAGGTATTTACTTATGTTTTAGATAATCATGCTAACAATTGAATTGATTATTTGTATTATATATCCTCATTTGGTGGAAGATTAATATTTCTAACATATAAATATTTTATAAATGAGAAAAGAGAGTATCTTAATAGAAAAATGGCAAAGCTGCGATTGTAAATATTATAAACAATATATGGGTACTCAACAACTTATTAAGGAGGAGTTGTGGGCTGGAGAGATTACCCAGTAGTTAAGAGCACTGACTGCTCTTTCAGAGATCCTGAGTTCAATTCCTAGCAACCACGTGGTGGCTCATAACCATCTGTAATAGGGTCCGATGCACTCTTCTGGTGTGTGTCTGAAGACAGCTGCAGTGTACTCATAGAAGTAAAATAAATAAATCTTTTTAAAAAGGAGTTGTAAAAACAAACAAAATCTTTTTTTTTTTACTAAAATAAATTCTTCCACTAAAAAACCAAAGACCATCATAAGGACAACAGGGATTATTTAATATATGGTTTATAGAAATATGCGGAACAGCTGGATGACATATTTAGGATTAATATTTCTTGTTAATGTCATTTATCTTATTTTGAATCAGGACATATATTAATGTCTGAGTGAAAGTTCAGGGCAGTGTTGCCAACATCTATGCTGCTCTGTGACTGAGGTTCTCACTCACAATAACATTGTTGTAGAGATATTTGTAATTTGGGGAGCCTTAGTACCTTCTAGCCTTCCAAAATGCATTTCTAGTAAAATTGGTTCCTGTTAAGGAAAGTTTTAATAGTGGTGTTAAGTGAAAGATTCAGCTATTAGTTATGGCTTCTATTGCCATGACACACTATGTAACAAAAGCAGCTCCAGAAGGAAAGGATTTTTCATTTTATAGATAACAGTCCATCATCCAGGAAGGCAGTCCAGGAACTTATAGAAACCTGGAGGCAGGAACTGGAGGAGAGGCTCTGAGGTGGTATTGCTTACTGGCTTGCTCCCTATGGCTAGCTCAAGCTGCTTTCTTATAGCACCCAGGAGCACCTGACCCAGGGTGGCACTGCCTACAGTAAACTGGGCTTTCCAATATCAGCCATCAGTCAAAACTGCACCTCAGGCTTGCCCACAGGGCTAATCTAATTGAGGGCATTTTCTCAATTGAGGTTCCCCTTTCCAAATGACTCTAGCCTGTGTCAAGTGAACATAATATTAGTACGGGGCTCTTATGGATAGTATTAATTTTGACAGGGTGACAAAAAGGTAACAATTTCAATTTTGTTGAAGCAATGTAGAGGAAAGAGTTGCAGGAAACAGCAGGGAGGGGGAGGGGAGATGAAAAAAACTGTTACCTTGTACCTACTGTTTAGAAAATTCATTGTGTATTTGCAACATTGTTAATAATAATAAAGAAAAGAGTTCATTAATAGAAGAATGTTCACATTACATCACCACATAGGGAGATCCATTCAGGCATATAATTATGTCTCTGAGGTGTTTGCTTTCATAATATGGAAAAATAAGCATAATGCTAGTTGATTAAGGAAAGAGTCTATGTTAAAAAGCTGTAAGAAAATATGGTAGCAGAATTTACTGCTAATTGATTGATTCATGAAGCATTTTTTTGCTTACTCTTTTAGTCTGGCATATTGGTAACGTTCAGCATACAGCCTCTGTAATCAGAAAAAAAAACCCATTATTTCAATTTTCTAAGATTTATATATGGCACTAGAAACACTGATATATCCATGCTGCTAAAATAGGTAATAAAATATCATGGTATTCCTGAAAGAAAATCTCAGCTTTGTCTTTTTGTGCAGTATTTGTCACCGGCTAGATTTAGCATTATTTACCTCCTAGAACTGAAATGATGGTGGGTCATTTATGCGGAGGGAAACACTAAAGATTGTGGTTGCATTCCCACTGCACTGAAGGGCCTGACGGATTCTGGTCGTTTGTGCAGTCTATCAGCATTTACATTTGCACTGATCCTTTTTCTTCTCTTCTCTTCTCTTCTCTTCTCTTCTCTTCTCTTCTCTTCTCTTCTCTTCTCT
>NW_021604630.1:8749499-8788152 GCF_004785775.1 Grammomys surdaster | reverse complement strand
CCCCTCCCTCCGTCCCTCCCTCCCTTCCTTCCTTCCTTTCTTCCTTCCTCCTTTCCATTCCTTTCCTTTTCTGTACCTTATCTTTCCTTTTCTTCTCTGCTTGTTTCCTTCCCTTTACTTTTAAAAGCGTGTTGGTACTAACCCCAGGTATGGGAAGAAGTCAGGGAGAGTTATTGCCCACAACGTGAGGGGAGGCAGAATGTCTGCATTTACTCTTCTTGCTTTTACCTGACTTTGAATCCTGTCCTTTTGGCTGGCACATCTGGCTTTCTGCCATCAGAAGGCAAACACTCTCTCTGTTGGCTTTCAGATGTCGTTTCCCCTTTGGCTTTGTTGAGGGTACAATGTTGTCTTTGCATCTGAAATTGGAAACTTTCATTTTCATGCTGGAGTCTGGGTCTAATTCACTGGAAGTCCTTCCCTTATCTGTGGGAAGATGAAGATCTTCCTTTAATCTGTTCATTTATATTGAGGTGAAAAACTCTTTTAACACTTTTTCCTTTTAATTCAGCACCTCCAATTCTGCTCCTAGTTCTGCTATGCTGTCATTAATGGACAGTCCTTAAAGAGTCCTTAATTAAATCCTTCTATGACTTTGAACCAGGGGCAGTAGTCTTCAGTGTCCTCCTTCCCTTGAAGGACCTGACCTTTTATCCCTTCTTTGCCATTCTGTTAGGTTTTTGTTTGTTTGAACTCTTAGCCCTGCCCAGTGAAGAGATTCTTTGGCATAAAAAAAGTAGCTCCGATGTCTTTGTTTTCCCAGCAGTTAGAATTCCCTCTCATACACTTACTAGTTCTAACTCCCCTGAAAGACATGAACGTTCTATCACATTAGCAGGGGTATAGTGAAATGTGTACACATCTTCAAGTTCCCAGTGATTTTTGTCAAATGTACTTAATTCTTGCACTTCTTGGAACACATTTTTGCCTATTTTCCATAGGAAAAAAGACCCTGAAGTTTATTCCCACCCCCTGCCCCTGGGCTGCCCATCCAAGATTCACCTGTCTACAAATACTGCACTTGCTCACTGGTATGTAGACTCTATGTAAGTACCTGAAGTAGAAGGCATTCTTTTGTGAGTGCACTTTTTAACTTGCATTAGCATTTCATGATATATGTATGCTGCCCATTTGCCTGTCTGTGTGAAAGAGAAAGGCACAGGGCTATCTGTATTCCCCAGGAGATCTTACAAACTTAAATCCAAGATTTTGTATGTGAAAGGTGAATATGTCACAGCTCTGCTCCTGACCCAGCCTCATCTCTTGTCCTTCACTTTTAAGCAGTCTTAGACCAGCAGGCAATATTCTTGCACCTATAACTTAACCAATAACTTGCACCTCATCCATAGGTCTCACTCTCTTAATGAATATCTGCTCCAAAGGGTCTCCTATATTCCCTTGGAGAGCTTATTAAAAGCAGAGATTCTTGAGCCCACATCCATTTTGTCTTCTTGTGGGACTCCCAGCCATGGTACTGTGTGTGTGTGTGTGTGCGTTTGTTGCGGTGGTTGGAGTCTGACTCTTTTATCTGCTTGTGAGAACTTTTGCCTCCTACTAGGTTACCTTGTCCAGCTTTTATAGGAGATATGTCCATAGTCTTATTGTTACTTTTTATGCCATATTTGATTAATATTCCAGGGAGGATATATATGTGTATGAATAAATATATATCACATATATATCACACACACATGTATATATATACACAATATACATGTATACATATACACACACACATACAAACACACACACACACACGCAACAACAATAGTAACAAAACAAAACCCTGTTATTTGATAGGCACTGCAAGACCTATCAAACACACACACATATATATTTACACATATATAAATATCTATTTATATATATTTATATATAGTGTCTAACATATTCTTTATAATATCCTTTGCATATATTATTTATATATAATATATATCACTTATATATATTATATACTTATTTACGCCTTTATATGGGAGTATAAATAAATATACATGCACATATACATATTTATGAGAATATATATGCATAAGAATACACATACATATATATAAAGAGAGAAAGACAGTGAAAGAGGGTCTGAGAGCAACTCCTATGTCATTTTTACCTAATCCTCATTGTAGAGATACATAGTCTGAAGCTCCAATGTCTTCCTTCATAAATACTTTATGGATGAATTCAACATATTCTTACTTGAGACTTGACCTGATCCTCTGCCTCTAAAATTAGCTCTAACTTATCCAGTGGCCTGTCAAGGTAATGGAACAGCAGCATCTAACTCTGAATAAAATGAAGGTGAGCTTAGCATTAGCAGGACTGGAGATGGCTCCTGCTTTCCACTTGTCTTTATGTACTTTGCATTCATCTTCAATTCCTAACTTACTTTTCTTGTTCCACCTCTTTCTATGGAGCCTGCACCACATCCTCTAGAATACTGAAGGCATAACTCCTATGTCTTCACATGCACAGCATTTCCAGAATTTACTTCCGTAAGTTGGAATAATCAATGGTTTATTTTTGCTTTTACACAAATAGAAAGGATGAAGAAAAGAGATACTTGAAAAATATTTATAATATTTTTTCCATTTTTAACAAATATCTTTATGGGTAGCTGAGGAAAAATAGAAATTATTTTCAAAAAAGTATTATTTTTTGCTCAATCTATAACTTTTTATAGATTGAGAAAAAGGATGGGCAGGAACTGTTATGGGAGGAGAATCAGGAAATTGAATGGAGGTGTGTAGCAGTGGAGGATAGAAAACTGGGGGTAGCCACTAGAAAGTCTCAGATGCCAGGGAAGCAAGAGGTGCCCTAGACCCAACAGGGATGGCATGAGCCAACATACCCAACAAAGGGGAGATAGAACCTGTAGAGACTGTATGGAGATGTTAGGCACGGCCGTGATTGATGGATGGTGCTACACACTCATCTAAAAAATTTCAACCCAGAATTGTTCCTGTCTAAAGGAAATACAGGGACAAAGAGTGGAGCAGAGACTGAAGGAAAGGCCATCTAGACACCACCCCATCTAGAGATCCATCCCCTCTGCAGACACCAAAAATTATTCTTAACTGAAAATTTACTTTTCAACCTTTTGTTTAGGCAATGCATATCCTATTACTTAATTTTTTTCTCCAAAAATCATTCTTTTCTTTTGTTTCAATTCTTTGGGGAATGTTGAATTTTTATTTCAGCACAATTTAGAAATCATTGCAATGATTGGAAAGATCATCAGTTCTTTTTCAGTCCTGTTCTCGAAACTGTTACCTTTTTAGGAATAACAATAGATACTCGCTCTTAAGGAAGGAACAGGCTTGGATCTGTTTTTAACCATTCGGTTTCCTAATAGTTTACTAGTGGGAATTTCATATTCTGTGCTACCCAGTGGAAACATGAAATAGTTTAGCATTCATAAAATGAGAGGTATATTTAGTTCTTTCTTGTGGACACGGGGTATTTTCATACTCTGGAATGAATTTACTGGTACTAGGACTTCAGGGCTTTTATTGGTACCACCCAGTTCACACTGAGGCAAGTCAGAATTTTGGATTGTGGGTTCTGCTTAGCAACAGGGCAGCCACGGCTACAATATGAACAGCACTAACTAGCCAGACCCTTCATATTGGGATTTGTTTGTTTACCAGCTTAGAGGATCAGACTCTTACTTACTCTTTTTTTTTTCTTGTCATGCAAGTCATCCTACACCTAACTATATCAAGATTTCCATGTTTATATTTGAGTTGATGACAAGAATGTTAACAAAGTTTATCATAATTAACTATTTTTTTTTTGTTTTTATGTTTGGCTGTTGTTGGTTTTACTGAGATAAAATTTTTCTGTGTAGTCCTAGCTGTCCTAGAACTCATTCTGTAGACCAGGCTGGCCTCAAACTAAGAAATATGCCTGCCTCTGCCTCCTGAGTACTGGGATTAGAGGTGTATATTACCATGCCTGACATAACTAACCAATTTTATACAGTGCTCAACAGAACTTTACCTAATACTTTGGAAACAAATGCAGTTGCTTTTCAAGTATTACCAAAGAACAAGTGATACAAAAGAAAATAATATGAAGGCAATGAATTATGAATTAGAGACCATACTCTTTTTGCTGACTGGCCTGTGACTCTTCCTAAATCTTGGTCCTAACACCCCAGTGAGTTTAGGAAAACAAGTTCAGACTAAGTGTCCCATGTATGTTTTTGCAAATGCATGTTCTCTACCGGAGCTTAGCTTTTTTTTCAGATGTATTGAATTTAGAGTAAATTGAATACCAAGTAAGTAACCTGTAAATCAAGATATAATGAGAAGCCAATGAGAATATATGTCAAGAAAGAATTAAAAAGAATTAGATTGGAAATAAGGCATATTTCAAAGTCATTACTATTGTCATTGCATCCTGCCATTCATCCAGCCAGTCATGAATTCTTCTCATGATATAATATGGGATAGATACTCCCTACAAAACAAGACAAAATAAAGATGGAAACACTCACAAGATATAATGAATTTCACTATAAGGCCACTCAAAAAAGCTCAAAAAAGGCATTTTACTGTAAATGAAGGGATTCTTATTTTCACTACCATTCCTTCATATAGCATTCAAAAATGGCATTAAACTAAAAAAACCCAGCTGTACATTTATATATATATATACATATATATACACACACACACACACACACACACACACACACACACACACACACAACATATCCAAGAATCTACAGATCTCATGACAAGGCTATCATAAACTTCACAGCATGGCTTTTTATTAACCAAGATGAAATAAATCACATGGTTCATATAGTGCATTAGAGCATGCTCAGGTTTTTATTAAGAAGAAACAAATGCCATTGTCTTTTGTGGACCACATCCTGAACATATCCCATCCTGGCTGGATCATGGCAGATAGGAGTTCCCACTCTACCCCCACTTACCCCTCACAAGTAAGCTCACCTCCCCAAGCCCTGTATTTTCAATCAGAGAAAGTGTCCCAGCCTCTTATCTTCTGATGCTGCTTCTTGCTAAACAGATTGAAGATAACAGCAAATAGCAGGAAGTGCCCTTCCTGCAAGCAGAGGTCAGAAGCATCACTGCTAAGGCCCTTGACAGTGGTTTTGGACAACTGAAATCATAATCATATTGAGATTTAAAATCTCAATTTAACTAACAGCACCCCTCCTCCCATTTCTTAACATTTTAAGGTTTTAGAAAATTTCTTGTTGAGGAGAGTTATTATTTGCTTTATGTAAAAATCTAGCAATTAGTGAATAAAGATTTAACTCTTATTTTTAACTATTGTTACTGCAAAAGAGCATTTCTAACTGCAAAAGAGAACCTTTGGATTTCAGTGGGTTTTAGTTAAATATGTATTCTAGGAATGGAGACTTGTGGAAAGTGATTGCTGGCACAGCCATGCCAACCTGACAAGCATGTCACACGGGGTTCCTAGGATTTCACCTGGAAGTCTGCCTTTATCCTGCTGATGTGAAACATTCCTCCTCCAAGCATTTCTGAGATGCCTGCTTTGTTTTAGGATCATGCCCATCTGTGTTGGCCTCTCAAGTGAAAGGAAATGGAGAAGCTAGCGGAGCAAAAGACAACATGGCAGAAGCCTTTGGTCCAAGTCCCCAAAGGAGAAGTAGAAGAAAGGCATTGACTTGTTCACTACACTCTGCCCTTTATACAAGCACAGAGAAATGCATCAAAGGGCACAAAGCCATTTGAACAGGTGCTTTAGAAAAGCATGTTAAATAGTCTCGCTGCCTCTTTAGAGTGTGGAGAGCCCTATAACTGAGTGAGATGAATGATCTAAAATGACGGAACTGGCAGAAAAGACCTGTCTAGTAAGAACGCCGTGGTCCTGGGGTGACTGTATCTTTTCAAGAGACTAAGCGAGTTCTCTAAATTAAATCTGTATATGACTGAATCGAGCTCCATATAGACACTTCTTTCTTCTTCCCACTACTGATTCCTAGACGTTGTCATAATTCATTTATCAGAAGTTTGTTCCTTCCCGGTTGCATCCCTAAGCCATTTCTGTGTCACCCACAGTGTCTCTCAAAGTCATAATCAATTCTTTCTTCTTACACACTCCATCAAACAGAATTTCCTTCCAACTACATTCAGGCTTTTTATATGACACAATTATAATTAGGGAGCATATGAACAATTATTTATAGACATCTACATTGTATTATTCAAAGATGTACTAGCTAAAAGGTGTGATTTATTATTTTTTTATTTTTCAGAAATGAAAGATGTAAGGGACTTGTCTATCCACCCCCCCCATTACCACCATGTTAAGAATTAAAGGAATCAAACTAAAGTAACATTGAGAAATATGTAGGCGATTAATAACACATCTGCTGCTGAAGTACTAGAGAGAGTGTGTACAGGAAAGGATACAGTCTTCTCTCTCTCTCTAGAGATCCATTCTGTGGAGGTAGGGCTTAAAAGAAAGGAAAACAAACAAATGGAGAATGTTTTCCCAAAGTGAGAGTTGATAGATTACAGAGTGATCAGTGATGGTTCGTGCATGTGCTGCTAGGCAACCACTCAATATGGAAAAATATTTGGTAAACACTTCACTTGTCTCAATGTTTCAAAAGTTAAATATTGTTGGAGAAAAATGCTAAAGATGAAACATGACCCTGAAAAAGGTAACTATAGTCATTTGACAATTCGAAAAAGTGAAAGCAATTAAAATGTATTCCTTCCCTAGGTTAGCCTGCAAGCATTATGATTCTTGGGACAGAATCTAGAAATATGTTTCTTTGTATATTTTCATGGGGATATTTTTATACTCTATTTACTTTATGTTGCTGTAGATTACATATTCTGAAGATGGTCACATCAATACATCCCATCTCATTTGACTTTCTTATAAATTGCGTTGAAACCCATCCATGGAGTGCTGGGATTGTGGTTTGCTTTCACAGCATGTGGGCCAAACTTAGAGTCAACTGAGTAGAAATTAGCCTATAGTCTAGGATGTAAAAGACAGCTGAATTTTCAATTTACTGTTTGGGTTTAGTACCTAGCCACAATGGTGTGAAAAAGATATAGACTATTCCATATAGAAAGTTCACATGGAGGGTCTCCAAAATATCTATTGAACACCTAAGTGTCAGTACCATTAGTAAATGTATGAGTAAAAGAAGTTTCAAATAAAGCCATGAGCAAAGAGCCTTCCTCCCGAGGCTCCAGACATCAGGAGAAAACAGTGCCTACAAGTCTCAGTTTTCAACCCACAAGGTCTACTTGCATTGCAACACTAAAATATTGAGCAATTTGTTGCATAGCCAAGTACCTAGAAATATATTAACCAAGTTGTTATACCCACACATATGCTAACTCTTGATATATAAGAATTTATCTGTAATTTACAAATAATCCCACCTTTAAAGCAATGAAAACTCCCGCTCAAAAGAGCAGACTAGTAAACCTACCAAATTTTGTGATTTAAAAAGATTTTTTCCCACGTGCCCAACGTGTATCGTTTTCTTGATTTTGTAAAGTGTTCAATAAAGTAGACAGCATTAAAGTCCACACAAATGTCCCTTGTCCCTTGAGCTTTGTCTGTACCTGACCTGAGTTCTGAATGACTGTTCCAGGCATCTGTTCAAGTCTGGCTTCTGCCAGAGTCAGAATTGTCTTCCAAGAGATACAGCAGCTAAGAGTTAAAGAGTGACCATGACAGAAGGTAGTCAAGTGGTGTAGATGTGGGGATGATTGCTGGTTATGGGCTTCATGGAAGTGAGGAAGGCTTGTCTTTAAATGTAGTATTAGAACAGTAAAGTCTTAGAGAGTGAGAGGTTGTATGACCCTCTTTATGTCTCTTGTTTTTGAATTTCTGACATTTTCATTGAATCTGGATGAAACTTCTTTTTCATAAATTTCTAGTTTCCCTGCCTTCTCAGTCTTGAATATATAAATGACTAAGTCTGTCTTAAGAATGTCTGTGAAAACCCTTGGCATCATGAAAGCCAGCAGGCTTCCTGGTC
The DNA here is from genome assembly GCF_004785775.1 of Grammomys surdaster. Lineage (NCBI taxonomy): Eukaryota > Metazoa > Chordata > Mammalia > Rodentia > Muridae > Grammomys > Grammomys surdaster. The sequence goes on along the minus strand of NW_021604630.1, from coordinate 8,780,144 downwards.
CTTTAGAGCTTATGTTCTATCTTCTTTTCCATTGTATTTAATAATAGAGTAACTGAGACTGGGTAACAAAATGAGCAAAAATGTATTCATGTACATTTTTAAAATTAACTTATTTTATTTATTTTCATTCCAAATGTTGCCCCCTTTCTAGTTTCCTCTCTCAGAGTTCTTCACCCCATCACCCCTCCCCTTTGCCTTTGAGGGGGTGCTCCCCCACACACACACTCCACCCCCTCATGCACCTACCCACCCCCACTTAAACCCCTTCCTGGGGCATCAATTCTCTATAGGATTAGGTATATCCTTTCCCACTGAAGCCAGACAGGATAGTCTTCTGCTACATATGTGCCTGGGGCACAGAGCAGCCCATGTATGCTCTTTGTTTGGTGGCTTAGACACTGGGAGCTCTGAGGAGTCCAAGTTAGTTGATATTGTTATTCTTTCTATGGGGTTGTCATCCCCTTCAGCTCCTTCAGTCCTTTCCCTAACTCTTTCCATAGAGGTTTCTGACCTCAGTCCTGTAAGTATCTTTATCTGTCTCAGTCAGCTGCTGGTATAGCCTCACAGGGAACAGCCATGCTAGCTAGGATCCTGTCTACAAGCACAACATGGCATCAGTAATAGTGTCTGGTGCCTGCACATGGGATGGATCACAAATTGGACCAGTCACTAGATGGCCTTCCTTCTGTCTCTGCTCCATTTTTGTCCCTGCATTTCCCTTAGACCAAAACAATTTTGTGTCAAAATCTTTGAAGATGGTTTGGTAGCCCCATCTCTCTACTGGGGGTCCTGTCTATCTACTGGAAGTGTTCTCTCCAGGTTCCATCTCTCCACTGTTGGGCATTTTGGTTAAGGTCATCCCCATTGAGTCCTGGGAGCCTCTAACATCCCTGGTCTCTGGAACTTTCACCCATGATACAACTTACAGACCACAGAAAGTTTAACAAGAAGGTAGGCCCAAGTGAGAATGCTTCTATCCCACTTAGAATGGGGGAAGAAAATAATCACGGGAGGCAGAGGGAAAGAGGGAGCTGGCTGGGATAGGGGAAAGGAATCAGGATCAGGTATGGAGGTAGACAGAAGAGAAGCCCAGAGGACCAGGAGAGTAAATAGAAATATGCAGCTGCAGGGGGAGTGTGGGGCAGGGGAACCTCTAGAGCATTTTTATTGGTTAAGAAATGTAATGTTAAAATGATGGATTCTGATGTAAACCTTTTGTTGAGTAATCATATGGCAGGGGGCATCACATGGTAGGAAGGCAAGGGGGAGGGGCAGTGTTGGAAAGAGGAAGGGAGAGGAAAGAGAAATGCAAAATATTCCTATGAGAGGGCAAACAGCCTTACAAGATTACAGTATTAGTCTGTGAATGCATAACCATAATAACCTCAATATCTTAAGTCCCACCTTCCAGTCCCAACATGATTATGGTTAAATTTCATCATGAACTTGGGCAAGGACAAACATTCAACTAGAATGTCTATGAAATATATAGTTGTTCATTTCTCTTCTTTCTCAGGGCATACTTGTGTTCTTTAATATTATCCTCTCTCCTTAAAACAGAGATGCATGTGAAAGAATTCATTTATATTTCTCAAGACTTATCCTTTCTCACCAGAAAAAACAAGATTAAAATGAGTTAATAGCAAATCAATCTCGAAGTATTTGATTCATTCTAACTTTTATAAACACACATCTTTTGAAAATGTAAAAAAATAGGGTTAGTTATTATTTGATTTTTTTTCTATATATGTGATGGATGTGGAAATTCTATCTCTACAGAAGGAATCCCTGGCTAGGGAGAAGTGTGCATCATTTCTTTTACACTCACTCTCTAGATAATGTATTCATCTCTTATTCCTTGTTAACAAATTGACAGTCTCAGCATGCTGTGCCATGAACTTAGGTGGAGCAAGCCAGGTTGATTGTTGAGCTAGGACCTCATTTGTCTTATGTAAATGAGTAAGGACTCTCTTTTACATTTTGTAGGTTATGAACAAGCGTTGTGTTACCATATGATGTTTGACATTAATTAATTAATAAGTATTTTGTACACAAAAAAAATGTTAGCCACCTAGTAAGTATGTAGAATTTCTTTTCCTTGATCAAGCAAACACACATCTTTACTCAGCAACAATATATTGCCATTATTTGTATAAACGTTTCAAAGTTTGCTGAGAACATAGAATTCAGCTATTGTTCTACATGTTTTAAATGGATTAAATAATGGATATCATAGACAAATTATTGTCCCCTAAAATGTTATCTAGCAATTTCGTCTTTTAAAACTTGACTCTGGAATTGACTTTTTTTTTTAACAAAGTAGAAAGAAAAGGAAGTATATCACTTTGGTTTTATAAAATTGTTTTTGCAATACCATTCTTTTTTCTAGTTTGTTTCTAAACTGCTTCAGAGACTAAAGTTGCCTAAAGTTTCAGGATTTCATTTTGAAGCACTCAATGTAGAAGCAGACCACAAATTAGTTGGGGTGATTGCCAGCATTTCCATGGAGTCATAGGACAATGAACTTCTCAACCCTGTCAGTTGGCCATGTCTCTACCCTTTGTACATGACAGATAATATTGATAGGAAATTCTCTGTGAAGACATTATCAAATCCAGTCAATGGGCTCAAGTGGCCCTGGGTTCTGTTAACAGATGAATCCTTCCATATCATAAGTCTATCTTTTGAGAAATTCCACACCTGACTTTGGTTTCCTCATTGTGCTTCACTCTATAACACCAATTTCTCTTGTCTTTATTGGTACTCTTGATATCTCTCAGTCAGTTATTTATATCATGTGTTTAGGCATGGGTTATGACTTTTAGTTCAGATAGAAATCACTTTAAATATCACCTCTACCTCTTATTTCCTAGCTACATGACTTAGAACTGCTTAATACTCTGATCATATTTTTTTCAGTTTTTCTTACATCTACATAAGTAATTCTTATGTAGGAATTAAAGAGCCAACCTAGATGACAAGCTTGGCACAATACCCTCTATTTAGTGAGCAAAAGGAGTAACTGGCATTACTTGTAATTATAATTATTTTCATGTTCTTTATCATCATCAACAGCCAGAATATTTCTGCATCGTACCTGCCTCTGAGTCCAAGTCAGTAAGGGATCTGAATAATATCCTACCTATGCCTTGTCATCTCCTTTTACCCCTTAATTGATAGACCATTCACCACTTTATCACTAAGTACCACAGTACTTGCCATCTTTAAGTAGGAGGCAGCTATTATCTCTCTGTTTCTATGGCTCAGGCAGTCAAAAACAGTTTCATCAGGTGTATTAAGTTTTCTCAAAAGGTTATAGCCAATCTCTTAGCTAGGGCTACTGTCCTTAAAGACTTGATTAACATATGACTGTCCATTTATAAACTCAATTACATGATCACTGACATGAAAAATAGTATGTATGTGTGTGTGTGACAGAGAGGAGAGAGAGAGAGAGAGAGAGAGAGAGAGAGAGAGAGAGAGAGAGAGAGAGAGAATCTACTTGTACAATATAGTCTCAGAGGTGACAAGCCTTGATAGAATGTAGAGGAGTTCAGCATAGCTTAAGGTATACCTTAGAAGCTGGAGATGTTCAGATTATTAGGGATCACATTGGAAGGGGACACTGTAGTAGTTAGTTTTCTGTTTCTGTGATAAAATATATTGCCAAAGCAACCTAAAAGATGGAGAGCTAATACTGGCCCACAGGGCAAGTCCAGTTGATCATGGTGAAGAAGTCAAGGCATCAGTAACTGAATCAGGTATTTACTTTTTAATCTGTCACCAAAATGAAGAATTAAATGAGTATTCCTTCTTACCCTACTTTTCCCTTTAATGTAGTCCAGGATGACAGCTGAGGGAATGGTGTGTGAGTCTGCCCATCTCGGTTAACCTATCAACAAAATTCCCTACATCCATGTATAGAGATCCATATCTGAGGTCACACTAGACCTCATCTTGTTGACAATTGACATTAAACATCTCAACTCTAGCCTTTCTGGACTTCATACCTGAATGTATCACTTTAAATAATCTTTGGTCACTGCATTGGAGGAAATAGAAAATATGTAGGAGCCAGTAGTGGTTGATGACATCTTCCAGACACAACAGGAGAGCTTCACACATGAATAAGGGGCAGGTATGATAGCATGCACAAACTGTGCAGCATCAAGCAAGACAAAATCCTATCACAAAGAGGGGGAGATGGCCATGATGTGACAGCTATATCTGAGAAGCTTTTGGCAGTTGATGGCAGCTGAGAGAGGGACAGTCAGTTTTCTTTAAGAGTATAACTCTGGATGAGATGACCATGTTCCAGAAGAAGGCCATGCATCCAAGAATATATTGGTAGCACAAACTGGACTCCATGGATGAAAGTAAAAGAAGATCTAAAATTGGGGATCTAGGTATGGGGAGGCAGATGTGGAAAGAGTTTGGGGAGCCATATGAATAAGATCAAAACATTTTGGATGAAATTCTCAAAGAACTAATTAATTCTTAAAAGTCTCATGTTTCCATCTCTCCCCCCCCCCAAAGAATCATGGTCAGAGCATAACACAAGATATAATCCAAATGAATAAGCTCTTAAGGCTTCTAATAGTTTACAGGCCACAAATCTATATCTCATTGTACTCAAGGCAACTTCTTAACTGTGAACCCCAGTACAATAAGCACAGCTTACCTATCTCCAGCATTTAATTGTGCAGAGGAAACAGTTCCATTTGCAGGAAGGAATGATCGATCCAATGTAAAACTAATGTCTAACAAGAACATAACTACTGTTCCTGCTGGAGCTCTGTATTCAGCATCTGGAGCTCGTGATAAAACTGACTGGGCACAAAACATCTCAGGAAGCCCCACCCATCCAGCTCTGCTGGCAGTAGCACATGAAGCCTCACTTTTAGGCCATCCTCATCCCATATCTGCAGCCTTTTTACATGTAAGATCCAATGAAACAGGATGTGCCATAGCTTTTCTAGTGACTTCTTAAAGCCACCATTTAGAGATTCAACTCAAATTGCCTGGCATAAACTAATCCCTGAAGTCATGAATGAAGTCTCAGTGGCCACTTCTGTGCTGGATAGTTTTAGGTCAGTTTGACATAAATTAGAGTCATCTGGGAAAGGAGATTATCAGTTTAAAAAAAAATACCTCCACAAGATCAGCTGGCTGGTGGGTAAGTCTGTAGTGAATTTCTTTAATGATTAACATGGGAGAGTCCAACCCTTTGTGAGTGGTGCCACCCCTTGGATGGTGGTTCTGGGTGCTATAAGAAAGCAGACTGAGCAATAAGGAGCCAACCGGTCAGCTCTGTTTCTTATGACATTTATATTTGTACTTGCTTCCAGGTCCATGCTGGAAGTTATGCTATTTGCTTTGGATGCACACAGCTTCCTTGGACCACAGATATAGCATCTTCTATAGAATTCAATTTTAGCTGACCTAGACAAAACATTTCTCCAGATAATTGTATTTGAGCTAAACCTTTAGTTTGGATTATCTTTTCTTAAATAAATTTGACCCTTCACAGGATGGAGCTTTCAATGGGTAGACTCTTTCCCTCAGAGGGTCTTTCTCATCCTCATAGAAGAAGAGTTCAGAAAGTTCCCCTTTAATGATGTTGACTTCTTTAGCAATCATCGCTCCTTCCTCAGTACCAGCTTGAATTCCATCTTACCTTGAAATGACTTCAGACAGAAAATATTAACCCATTACCTTTAAATTTGACCTAACTTAAACTATAGGGTACATGTAAGAAACCACAATATTGCCTCTAATCCAGTTCCTGATAGAGTTTTTGTTATCCACTGAAATCCCATGAGTTGAACTGGCACTCTCTGCCTTCCTTTTAGTATTCTTATTTTGCAAGTTCTTTCCATGACACATTAACCTCTTCTTCCAGTATTCCAGGGCCTTTATAGTCAAAGCTCTTCTGCATTCTAGTCACAAAAGGACCCAAAGGCCCGGGAACCAAATAGGTCTATCAGAGCAATAGCCCCACTGCCGTTACCAATTCCTTGTATTGATTACATAGGGCTATCTTTGAGAACCATTGGGTCTTTCTCTATTTTTGATGAATTTGGATTGAGGGGAAAACTGGGAAAACTTTGGGGTTCTTTTCTTGTGAGTTCAAAGAATGAAATTCATGAGCCACAGTTGATGACTTTTAGAGAATTTATTATAAAATCATAGGTGAGATAAACAGGGAGAGGAAGAGAGAGAGAGAGAGAGAGAGAGAGAGAGAGAGAGAGAGAGAGAGAGAGAGAGAGAGGTGGGATTAGAGCTTCTATATAGCAGGAAATGTCTCAGGAAATTGGGGCCATTGAGATGCTAGTTTGAGCTTTCAACAGGTCTTATGGCAGAAACTTGGGTGAGGTCTTGGGAGGGGGATGAGTTATAATCCAGCTGTTCTAATTGAACTTTGAGGTGTCCAGGTGCCTCATCTCAGTTTAGTTACATAGCCACATGTAGCTCTAGACAGAAATTCAGGAAGACAATAAGAAAGCAGGAACCAGATCACTCTTTAGGAATTCCTGTCCTCCAGCAAGGACATTCTCAGAGCTGGGGTTTCTTAGCCCACCAGAGCAGTTTCTGTCTCCTGAGAGCATGAGATCTCTGCTGTGGTTAAATATGGTGACAAAACAACTTAAAGAAGGAAGATTTTATTGTCTCTAACAGTTCAAGGGACAGGTCCTTGTGGTGGGGAAATCAAGGCAGCAAGAGATTGAAATTGCTCATCACATTGTACCTCAGTGACATCCAAGGGCGTGATAAATGTCTGTGGTCATCTCACACTATTCTTTGTAGACTCTCTTCTTACCTAATCAAGATAGTTGTGGAAAGACAATTCCTATAACTCTATCTCCCAGAAGACTATCTAGACCTCATCAAGTTGACCGTTGAGATTATCCACCACATCCACCATCACGATGTGCCTACCGTTAGTTTTCCCAGTCCTCTCCTCAGCATCACTCTGCCTATAATAGGACAAAACCACAGTCTGTATTTAAAGTGCCCCAGGACTGAATCGAGGAATAGAACTTCAGGAATAGCATGCTTCCTGTATAAGTGAGGCCCTGGGTTCAATCCCTATCACTGAAAAACAAAGTATGTTTTCTTCTGGACATGAGAAAACAGATGTACCCATGAATCACAGCAGCTGTGGTTGCCTGCAGAAGACCTACACAAGACGAAGCTGGTTAACATGCTGCTATGGGGGAGAACATGGAGTCCACGAGTCAAGACATATAATTAAGGAGCTGTGGGCAGCCGATGCTTTTAGGGGAGATAGAATGATGTTTCTTAACATTGTGGTTCCAGGTATCTTGACCACACTCCAGTGGATGGGCCCAGGTGGGAATGGGAAAGGCAAATAGGTCTCAACAGGTTATTAGGAAAAAGAACGAGGAACAGCATTCAAGGAGGGGTGAATAGGGAGGCCAGGAGAATGTGAGAGAAGCCGAGAGTGGTATGATCAAAACTCATGTGTTAAATTCTCAAGTAATTAATAAAATATTCATAAAGGCACATATTTATATTTCCAAGTATATTCTTTATCTTATCCACACACTATCTCTTTATAGCTCAATTTTTGTGCTAAGAACTACTTTTGGAGAAAAAAAGTTATCTTACCTTCTTACTTGAGAGGAAACTCCCTGGTGTACAAACATAAAATAACCATTCAGTATCTCTTTCTAGCCTATGGCATGCAATGGCTTTAACTCCACTGCTCCCTTAAAAGGATCTATTCTCTGTGGAGGGCTTCCTTTCTAAAAGCTACTCTGTAGCTTTTGCCACAAAAATAAAAACTTGTCTCTGTGAAGTTTGTTGGTTCAAATGGACACACACACACACACACACACACACAATGCTCAGTGTCAGAAGGGGACAAAAAAGAAATAATGAAAATTACCTACAGTCTTAGTCTGTAAAAAATGAAATAAATCTACAGGAAAAAAAAAAACCAACCAGGAAAAATAAGCTGTTCTTTACAAGAGAAATTGGCAGCCACTGGATAAAATCCAGAGCAAAGACTTGATGGCCCCGAGGGTGACACAAAACAGAGGCCTCAGTGTGCTTTTGTATAAAATATTTTTGGTGTTTTGGAGCTAACTGCAAGGGAAAACAGGTATAAAACGGAACACTGCGGAGAGTGAGTTCTTGCAATGTTCTCTCAGGAGCCCCATGAGCTGAGATGCTCTCCAGCTAACTGACAAGGAGAGACTGCAAATGCTAATGGGAGATGCCACAGGAAGATGAGCCTAACTGTTTTTTAAACGTCTTTTTATTTATTGGATATTTTCATTATTTACATTTCAAATGCTATCCCCTTTCCCGGTCCCTCCCCTCGAAACCCACTATCCCATCCCCCCTCCGCCTGCTTCTATGAGGGTATTCCCCCACCCATCCACCCACTCACCCACTCTGCCTCCCTGCCTTGACATTCCCCTACACTGGGGCATCTAGTCTTCACAAAACATTTTTATCTCTGACATTTCCTCAAGGAAAAAACTGGGAATTGATAACAGTAAACTGGAAAGCCAAAGAAAGCCTTTAGGCAAAGCAGATTGTACTTCTTTACTACATAAGCAAATGTCAGGTTCCTTCTGCCTTAGAAGCATGTGTGTTCATTTGTAGGCCTTTGAAAATCCTAAGTAAAATCACACAGTTCTTGAGAATTTTAGAAAACCATATTTTGACGCGTAGTCCTATGAACTGTAATGTCAGGAATTTTACTTGGCAACTTAGAACCTTTATCACTTCCGGGGTCAAATAGAAATAAATACCTATGCATAGTAGGTCCTTTATAATTGTAACTATATTTAAGTTAATCTCTGATGTCTCTGTTTTCTGGAATTCTGGTTGTAAAGGGCACAAAGAAATTCTATAGTGAATTGTCATGTTTAGAAATGAAATAATCCTCACTTAGTGAGACTCCAAGTTTATCATCACCAGCATAATCGCCATCATCATCACTAGTATGATTTTGGAGACACGGTCTTACCCTGCAACTCAGCCTGCCCTTGAACTTGTCTCAACCTCCCTGGTGCTATGAGTACTGGTGTGTGTCAACATGCTGACTTGCATTGATTATATCTTGATTTTTCATTAACCTCTTAAATATGCATACATTTTGGTCATGTAATAAGAGTATGAACTGTGAATGGTTAAAAAAAAAGGGCCACCATAGTTGATTACTTATATGTAGTAAATAAATAAATTAATAAAGGTTTTTATCTTTTTTTTATACAGTGGTCGGGACATAGGAAATGATCATTGAGTGCCTGTTAATTTAAATTGACGATCATGGAGGGAATGAGTAGAATCTAGTTCTAGGACACACACCACATTTTGCTTCTTAATGGCCTAACTGTACATCCGTGTTAGCCTACACATGCTTATTTGGAGCCTGGAATCTTGGAAAAGGCTTCAATGACCTAATCAACCCATTAATGAATTTCTATGTTATATCCCTTTTTTTTTTTGAACCTAGGGAAAAACTCTGCAGTTGGGTCCTTTATTTCTTTTATACACTAGGCCATGAATTCGTATGGAATGGGCTCCAGCAGCTCGGGCTCTTTCCCATTAGTCCTCACAAAGTGTGCTTCTCTGGGTGGTGCAGGCTGGCGCTTCAGCTGAACCCAGGTGCCCTTCTCTTTGGCTTCCTTTTTCTTCTGATCGTTCTCCTTCGCCCGCTTCAGGAAGCTGTCTCTGCTCATCGAGTGTTTAGTGTGCTCAATCCGCACACTGATCCTCTTGTCCAGAATCTTGCCCTTAACTTTCTTGTTTACAATGTTGCCCATGGCATGCTGGGTGACACTGTAGACTCTTCCGGTTTTGCTGTGGTAACACTTATGGGGCATTCCTTTTTGAACAGTACCCATTTCCTTGATGTCTACAATATCACCCTTCTTATAGATTCGCGTGTATGTGGCCAAAGGAACAACTCCATGTTTCCTAAAAGGCCTAGAGAACATATACCGAGTACCTCTCCTCTTTCCCTTTGTGTTCATCAATTTGGCGAGTTAACTGGAAGATGGCTCATTATATCTCTTTTTTAAGTTTGTAACTTGTTGCGTTCCTATGATCTCTCTCTCTTCTTCTCTCTCTTTCTCTCTCTCTCTCTCTCTCTCTCTCTCTCTCTCTCTCTCTCCCACCCTCCCTGTTCATTAGCACACCTCCCTGAGTGTGAAGGCAGAAAAAGTTAAATCTATGCATTCTTAAATCACACAAATCCCTAAATTTGTGAAAAGCATATTATAGGATCAAAGGTGAGTTTTTAAAAAATATGCATCATATCTGTTTGCACTCATATTTGATTGTCTGGACTTGTTACTAGTCAGTACTTTTTGGAAATGTTCAGCTCTTTCATACATGGCTTGGGCACTGGTGTCAGGGTCTTTCAGCTGTGTGTGGTCATGTCCCTGTGAGCTGATGGCAATAGTGAATAACTATGTTTGAAAACATAGTTCTGTGACAGAGTACTTCACTAGCACATGTAAAGTCTCCCTCTTCCCAATTACTTTGCTTTTAAAAAATTAGCAAACAAGACAAAAACAGAGTGTATCACTAGCCTGGAGCTCACATGATCCAGGCTGATGGCTCCCCAGCCCTGGAATTGCAAGTATATCCCACTGCAATCAGTTACTTTAAGGTAGGTTCTGAGACTTGAACTCAGGTTCTCATGCTGAAAAGACAAAGTCATCTTATTAATCCCCATGGATTCTATTTTGAAGCAGACAAGGTTGGTTGGTCCTCATCCCAGAGAACTGCTCAGCCCTGACATAATAAACCAATGGTTGGGTTGTAACCCAAACTTGTGCTATAAGTGGTATCACCTGAAATAATGTTTGGCTTTTGACTTTACTGTGTGAAAGCTTTGATTCTTAGCCTTTACATGTGGCATACATAACGACTTGGTTTTAGTGCCACAAATAGGGATGCTATTCTATTTTTAAATGACAATTATCAAAACATGTTTTTAAAATGTACCTCTGCATGTACTTAATCAGAGAAATATGTTCTGCTTTCTAAAGTAAGTTCTTGAAAGAAGTAGAGTTGTAATATTGCCTTACCCATGAAGGACACTTGATAGTTCTCAAGGGTGTTCAACTATACTGTTACAGTTTAAATCTGAATGGCTCTGCTAATGTCTCATGTGTTAGAGGCTTGGTCTGCAGATAGTGCTGCTATTTAGAGGCGGTGTGTGTCTAGAACTTGTTAGGTAAGAGATAGTTGAAGAAACTTGAGAATGTCCTTGAGACCTGTATCTTGTCCACTGGTATGTGGCCCCAGATAAAATAGATTTTATGTGCCCCCATGTTCCACCACCTGCCTTACCATGTCCCAGAATGAGAAGGACTAAGAACTATTGACAGAAATATCTGAAACTATGATGTAAAATAACTCCTTCTCTTCTTGATCTGTTTATGACAGGTACCTTGTCACAGTAGTGACAGATGCATTCTTTTCTCTATGTGAACCTTAGAGCATCCTTACACATAAGGAAGTGAAAACATTTTAGAATGGAATAGATTGAGTCTGAGGAGTGTTCAGTGACTGCCAGCTGGCAGGTGGTACAGGCTTTGTCCATACCACTGGGTTGACCTTCCAAGTCCTTCTTCAATAATGCATTAGGATTGCCAGGATACCATTTAAAGATTCAATATTCTTGAAAATAAATCTGTCCCACACTCTCTCTTGTTTGGTTAGCATTTATGTAGGTAAGTACTTCAAAGTTGTTTCCCTTGTTCAGTGTTATGTCTCTGAGTCAGATTTGGTTCTGTTTGGGTAACATCTTTGCTCAAATGTTCAAATGGTGAATTATTTCCTCCTGGTGTAGATCTATAGGCAGGGAAAGTGGCAGAGGGTGACTTTCTGTGCGCACTGGAAACAGATCTTTGGATGAGACAAATGACTGGGAGTGGGCATGGCTGTGAAAATCCTCGTTGAGGTTTTCATGAGAATGTCTCTGCTCAGCACTGCATTCCACACGTACTGGAGATGCTCCGTCAGTGAGATGTTCTTCTTGGAATGCCCTTAGCACTTGTTCTCAGCAAGATTTGCCAGCGCTTCTCTTGCACATCAATCACTTCAACTTAATCTTCTGCAGTCACTGTCCTCTGTGCTGGGATAAGATCGCCATGGTGGCTCCTGTGGGGTTTCAGAAGAAAATGTGCTGTTCAAATGCAAACCCAAAAATCAATTGCTTAATTAATTGCAGATTGTGATAGTTTCAAGCAGATCATGATAAAATGAAGGCAACTGGCTTATTTCAATACCATGTCTAAAAATTATATTATCTGAAAGAGATAATGCTTAAACTAAGACCAACAGGATGGAAGGATGCAGCTAAAAGAACATTCCACACTACAAACCAACCAGAACCAAAACTATGGGCAGGAAAAAAACTCTTTGTTTAATCCCTTCTAGTCAGTAGGATTAGGACACAGCAAAGGAAGGTTGAGGACAAGCTCAAAGGAAATAGGTGGGACCCAGATTGCACCTTGAACTGCTCTACTGTGTCTGGCTTCAAGATCATCGAGAGCAAGGAGAGAAAGTAACTTGAGATCATTTCAGAAAGAAAAAAAAAACAAATAGTCATGTCTGAAAAGAGACAGGCAAGACAAGGTTGGAGGTTACTGAGATAGTTCCAGGATAATTGAAGGAGTATCAAAAGTTTTGTAGCTCAATTGTCTAGTGCTTGCCTAAGAAACATGAGGTGAGGCTCTGGTTTCAATCTCAGTATCACAATGCAGACAGAAAGACAGACAGACACCCACAAGGTTTTTAAATTTTCCTTTTATGTTCCTGAAGCATGTTGCTGAAAATTTTAGTTATATGTTGAGTCTTTATAAATGTGTACATCTTAGAAGGGATATATGGGATTTTGAACTACTGTGATTTTTGTCTCTGAAGATCTAGGAAGATAGATTATATCAAAAACCCTGAGGAGCTCTATTTTGAAGATAAGATACAGAACAAGTAAACTGGTATAATGAAGATGTCAAGGCAACTTGGTGGTGCATGAGGTGAGGCAGAGAGAGATGCCTGTTGGTAGAAATGGATACTAGGAAGCAGGTTCATTGGCAGGACTCATCTCATGATTGTGGCTCTGTTCCAGGAACACCAATGCTTTCTTTCTTGACTACTATGGTCCTATATCACACTCTTTTCCACTCCTCAGGCAGCAACCTAGAGAATCAGTCAGGTTGTCATCCCCAGATGCAAATCCACATGTCTTCCTTCATCTGGCTTTTTGCAAGTGAGTTTAGAGAAATGGTAAAGATGTTTTATTGTGTGCCTATGATAATGAGACAGAATGATGTCTGAAGAGTTCCTGGGGTGTGTTCAGATTTAGGTCTGGGTTGAGATATTAAGGTAAACCATAATCTTCACAATCTTGGAAAATGTGTTAGAGTTTAGTAATTAATATCTCATACTGCTTACTTCCCCTTCTAATCTAATGCTCTAGTTATCATGCAAACTGACAGGCTTCACTCTAATATCTTTGTGTGTGTGTGTGTGTGTGTGTGTGTGTGTGTGTGTGTATATATATATACATATATATATATATATATGTATATAATTATACTTTGCTCTCAGTAATCCAGTTTTTTTAAATTAGTGACAAAGAACTTAGAACTAAGCAGCTGAATCTTAGGTTGAAGTCACAGCTCCCCCAGTCTGATATTACTCAAATGGGGACACATCATTCCATACTTCAGACCCTATTTTATCCATGAAAATCATCCCTATGTGATATCAAATGTTGTCATGGTCTTTTGACTTAAGATGCAGAAGAGGCAAGTGATGAAGGACATTCCACTTTTGCTAGCAGCAATCTATTGGGAGAAAACACAGGTGTGGTGGTTAGAAGAGGAATGGCTCCCATAGACACATGTGTTTGAATACTTGTACCATTGGGAGTGGCCCTATTAGGTGTGGCCATATTGGAGTAGGTGTAGCTTTGCTGGAGGAAGTATGGAGGTGGGCTTTGAGATCTCCTATGCTCAAGCTATACTAGTGTGGACACAATCTCCTGCTGCCTTCAGATCAATATGTAGATGTGTCAACTCCTGTTCCAGCACCATATCTGGCTGGATGCTGCCATGTTTTCTACCATGACTTTAATGGACTAAACCTCTGAAAATATAAGACGGTCTCAATTAAACGTTTCCTTTATAAGTGTTACTATGGTCATGGTGTCTCTTCACAGAAATAAAATCCCAACTAAGACAACAGAGTAACATACAGTTATCTAGAAAAACACCATGAGTCAAATGTGCTCTATGTTTAGACTTGGTGCCTATTTCTTGTCAGCCTTTAAATTTCAGATGTATTGTCTTACTATTTGGTCCAGATCTGTTTACTCTCTAGAGCTTAGTGGGTCAGTTTATGGGTAGCCAGGACAGAGGGTGGCTAGCAGAACTTAGATGGGGGATGAGGTATGAAATGTAGGCTCTGGTGGTATAGAAATTGTAGAAGCAGCAGCTTCAGTGGTAAAATCCAAGGGCTGTTTGAAGGATGAGAGGGAAGTTAAAGGCAAAACAGATGGGTATGCCTCTGAGTTGCTGGACAGAGACTGCCATAGGATGACTCAGAAAAGTCTGCAAAGCTTTTGAAATGTTCTTTTCTTGGTTTGGAATACGGGTGACTAGGACAAAGTAGGATTGCTATTCAAGAGGTGCATTTTATATAAGAAGACAAGGACAAAGAACCACATTCCAAATTCCATCAGTCACCATGTAGATCTCTATTTTCCCCTCACCCCTCACCCCGGAATTATTATCCCTTCAGAGAGGAAAACACATGTCTGTGAAACTCATCTGTGTGCTCCTTCATCCTATCTGCTAGAAGGATGCCAATGTTGGCAATCCCTTTTCATTCTTCTATGCGTTAAACCTCACACATGATATGATGCTGTTAGTTTTGCTTTTTGTATACATGTAGTAGGTATATGTGTATAAGTAATATGCAATATGCATTCCTGGTTGCTAATGTGCATGCACTCTTGCCACGGCACACGTATAAAGGACAGAGGACAACACCTTGTGGTGTTTCTTGCCTTTCATCTTGTTTGAGGATCTGCTTATTGCTTGCTGCTATGTATAGGCTAGGTAGTCCACATGCTTCCAGTGACTCTCTTGTCTCTGTCTCCTCTCTTTACCGTGGGAACACACTGGGACTGTGAATGTGAGCTACCTTGTCCAGCTTTCACTTGGTCTTTGGGAACTCAAACTCCCACTTGTGCAGCAAGCACTGTGCTCGTCGAGGCACCTCCCTATCCTTCCCTATTTTTCCTTTAAATAATAATTCTGGCTTTTGTCTCCATCATTAAAATTCTCCGTTTTGCTGTTGTATTGCTTTGGTAATAGTCACATCTAGCTACTGTTTATCGAGCACTTTAATGTCAGTTTTCATAAGTAACTTGATCCCAACTTAACATGTAGTTTAATACAGACCCTTTGTAAATGAGAAGTAGGCTTCTTTAGTGGAAGGATTAGCACTGATGATTAAAGAGGTTATAGCGCTTTCTCATTTTCCGTGGCTAGAATGGAGTAGCTTGCTCATGGCTTCCTAGATTTGTTAACTCCAGAGGCCTGTGTGAACCTCTCATAGGGAAAGCAATCCCCATTGCTCAGGTTCAGCACAGCCAACTTCTTTTATTTTGTCTTTACGAGTGTGTGTGAGCTCTCTGCCCTTACTGAATTTTATTTTCTAATAGATAGGCAAAAAGCAAAAGGCATTAATTAATCATACCACATACTAATTATAATTCTATTTTTAAATCATCTATTTACATTCTAAGTGTTGCTCCCACTTTCCATTCCCCTCTCCAACACCAAAGCCTGATACTATTATTAAATATATTTCTTTACAAATACCTTCTTGTGGTCCATAAAGAGAAAAAGAAGGCAAGATGGGTGCCTGAAATCCTTAGCATTTTAAAACTTGGTCCTTGGAAAATTTTATAGAGTATATTTGGACCGTAATTACCATTGTCCAGACCCCACCCAACTTTATGTCCTTCCTGTTTCACTTAATGTCATCAAGTCTACTTTGTACTGCCCACATAGTCTTGTTTGTGTGACATCAAACACGCTGTGGCTGACCTACCAGAGTTTATACCCTTACAGGAAGCTAACTCCAGCTGGATATTTTTTCTACCTGAAGGGGACCCTTGATTCAAAGGGACCTGTTTCCTAGGGAGTTCACTCATGCACTGATATATTTCTATAGTGAACTCTTGAACGGTCCTTATGGCTATAAATAATACACCCATAACATCTTTTGGTAATCATTTTCTGCACTAGTATGCCATGTATTCTCTTTGTTTGCATAAGTTTTATTCTTCAAAATCCTTGGCAGCTTCTTGAATTCACACTAAGAATACTTAATCTCCGAAATAAAGAAAATTTCTAAACAATCCTTTGGGGCTGCCTGTTGCCTATTTCAAGGATGAAGACAACATAGATGCTATGCTTTGGAGCTCCTGGGTACGTCAGCCCACATGAGATATCACAACTGAGCTATAGTTTGACTTTCAATACATCCTAGATAAACTAAGGGTGCAGTGTGGGTAGAGTGGTAAACTTTGGGGGTTTTTATTGTTGCTTGCTTTATTTTTCTGCCAATGGTGACTGGTGACTTTTTTTAAAAAGTGAAAGTATTTATTTTTATTTTTATTTTTTTAGTTTTGGGATTATGATACACTTACGACATTTCTCCCTACACTTTCCTCCTCCTACAACCTACCAGGTATTCATACTCCACTTCAAATTCATGGCCTCTTTTTTCACTTATCATTATTATATGCATTTATGTATATGAATATATAATATATATATATATTTGGGAATATATATGTATATATTCCCAAATGTAAATTGTTCCATCTCTATAATGTTACTTAAATGCATTTTTCAGGGATGAGTACTTGGCACTGGAAACTTTGAGACTGTGAGATAAAAAGGGACTTTAAGGGACCTGTAGTCATGGATATATGTTTATAAAAGTAGTAGCAGTAAATTCAATGACTTATTCAGAAGAAAAATGGTCTGTGCTATCTAGAGATTTATTCTTTTATCGTGTAATGTGATTTTTCAGCATCTTGATACATTTATCATTGTTTATGTGATCAAGTGTTAAGATGACTGAATATTGCATTTTCAGTGTGTGAACAACATCTAAGGGCTTTGGTTCTTTGCTCAGTTTGTTTGCCTAAAACCTGGAAGAATTCTTGTGGATAGAATGTTAGTGTAATTAAATGTATTAAGTTGTCTGTCTGATACTTTCTTTGGGGTATTATTTTATACCTTTATAACATCATCATGGGCATTATTAAAATTTATCACAATTCATAGCTATTTTTATACTAATCATTGATTACTTTAATAGACTCTAAATTTCAAATCATTAATTTTATGTCAAATGTTCCTTTTACGAAATATCTTAAACTCACTCAGATATTGGAAGTATGGGATATTTTAAATCATTGCACTATCTGTCATTCATCTTGGGGCTAGTAATTCAGAAACTCTGTTTTTAGTTAATTTTAATTAAAAACATTTCTACTCAAAATACTACTTAATGCCAGATAATTGCTAACATTGAGTATAGTTATTTTTGCTAAGGGTAAAAGAGCTAAAACTATAAATTATGATGGCAGACACATGGTTCACGGATGAAACTATATAAAATATTGTTTCTGTCTTTATGTCAGTTCTGATTCATTCATCTCTATCGTAATTCCCTGGGGAACCTTTGTGTAAGTTATAGTTTTTAAAACATCCCTTATCGCACTGAGCTTTGGCAGCTCACTGCTTGCTTACTGACCGGATTACTGCTCTGAAACAAGGAATAGAAAGAAACAGAGTTATGTGTGAGCTGCACTTTGGATAGTCAGTGTCAATACAGTTTCAGAGAACCTAAATACTTAATAGCCATGAGCCAATCTGGCTTGAAATGGATAGCTCACAATTTTACAACTGCAATATTGCAGGGCAGGTATAAAAAGTGCACAGCACTCAGTTTTATAAATACATGCTCACTTTATATGCTCTGCAGCCTTGTAGATTCACGACGTACAAGGGCTGTTTGTATGAGATGGAATCAATAGAGGATCTTTTGCTACCGAGCAGGTTATTAGAAATGACAGCTTTTCCAGTATCCCTGTTTTCAAAATATATTTTATTCACAATGTTTCTAATATTTCATGTCTTTTATCATGCCTCAGTATCCATTTCCTTTACAAAATAATAGTTATCCCAGGAACATGTTAAATTGTGAAGATGTTATTTATTTATTCATTTATTTATTTATTTTTTACACTCCAGATTTTATTCCCTGCCCCCCCCCAGTCTACCCTCTGAGTATTCCACATTCCACACCTCCTCCATACCCCTCTGTCTTCACAAAGATGTCCCCACAAGCTGCTGACCCCTGTGTTTGAATTATGGAAAGCCTGAAAGAAGCTGAGGAGGAGGGTGACCCTGCAGGAGGACCAGAAGTCTCAATTAATCTGGACCCCCGAGATCTCTCAAACACTGGACCCTCAAAAAGGCAGCATGCACCAGGTGATAGGATGCCCCCAACACATGTACAGCAGAGGACTGGTTTAATCAAATTATAAAGATGATTTTTAAATAAACATTTTGTAAATAAATGGGTTTCTTTACCAAGCTTCGTTTTCACTTAATTCCAGAACATTTCTGGAAGTGACCAGGGAGACAGGAATATGCTGCCTCTTCATTCTCTTCTATTAGCTTTGTCATCCCTCAAGCAGACAATGTAAAAGGAGATAGGAAACTAAAATAGACTAGCCATTTCAATTCAAAGAATATTTTCATTAAAAATTGCATAAGAAGTCCAGTTAATTTTAGTTGGTTTGGTTTTCTTCCCTCTAAATATTTGTTATATTGTGTGAAGGGCAAAGCTCTTTGGTCATAGTTTCTCTATTCCCCTCTCTTATTCAACCAAATAAAATAAATAAAAAAAAATGTCCTTTTATTTTAATTGTAAATTTTACATTTAATTCTAAATGTATCAAAATATTGGTACAAGATACATTAATTATCTTTAGGAGAGATTTTTATGTGTGGTTGATTGTGTGCATTATGATAGTTTTAATTTACATATTTATTTATAGGAACTCTTGGTCCAAATAGATTTTGAGGAAGGAGCTTTAAGTTTGATAGGTTCCACGCTTATCCAGTTAACAATATCAAACTATTTTAAAGGAGCCAAGAACAACTCAGAGCTAACCGGACCCAACACCTGTGTTCACAGTGCTATGAGCACAACATACAGTGATGTATAATGGTAAATGCCCCATTGCACAAGCACCCTGGTGCTTACTTCCATAAATAAGAGTGTTCTTGCTTTCAAAGAGCATGGTGCATGTAGATGAAACTAGATAAATAAAGGAATCCATGAAATATAAGGGAAATATGGTGGTGCATTTCTCTAAGTGGCACTGCACAAATCATAGGATAGAAACAACAAAGAATCAAATTTAATTTGAAACATCTGTTTTGTGGGTCCCTATAAGATCCACAAATAAGAGCATATGGTTACATAGAAGCATACTTATTGTTACATATTTTTACATAAGTCCAATGTAAAATGTCAAATGGACAAAACTATTTTTTGTGCTTACTTAGTTTTCATTTGCATTAGCTAGATCTTAATGAAAGGTAAAGATATATTTTTTTCTGTATTCCATAAAGGTTAAGAGGAAGGATCACTATCCACTATTTTGACAAAGCCCATGTTACACTTACTCTAAAAGCTAGATAAAGATAAATCACAAACAATTTTAGACTAGTGTTCATATTAAACATAGATACAAAAATTCACAGAAAATATCTGTTAACTGATTGCAAGAACACATTGAAAAGATCATTCACCATGAAAAACTTCACTTCACTGCAGATATGTTGGATTAGCTCAACATATGCAAATCAGTAAATATTATGGTCAAAATATATTAATGGAGTCAAAGACAGAAATTGCATGCTCACTTCAATAGATGGATAAAAGAAATCCTTAAAAATTACAATATCATTTCATAATAAAAATCACAAAAGGACTGTGGATAGAGGAGAAATACTTAAACATAATAAATACTATGTTTTACAAATATGCATACAACATTGTGTTAAATGCAGGAAAACTAAAAGAATTTCTACTAAGACCAAGAATAAGACTAGGGTGTTCATTCTCTTCATTCCTAGTCACTGTGATGCTTAAAGCCTTATGTAAAACAGTAAGACAGTAGAAGAAAATATAAGTGATGCTATAGAAGAGAAAGAAAGCATCCTTATTTACACCTGAGAAAATTCAGGCTGTAAATGACCCTGAAGATTCCAGTAGAACACGTAGTTCTGATGGACACCTTAAGCAGAGTGGCAGTTTACAATATGAATGTATACAACAAAGCAGTAGCCTTTCTATGTAAAAAATAAACATACTGAGGAAGAAAACAGAGAAATAATCCCAGACACAATAGTCTCCAAAACAAACAAACAAACAAACAAACAAAATAAATGATTTGGAATAAACCTCAGCAAAGAAGCAAAATTCTTTACAGTGAAAATGTTGAATAACAAACAAATAAATTGTAGAAAGCAGTAGGAAATTAGAAGGCTCACATGCTATTGTTTGGAATAACTAATATTCTGAAGATGGCTGTACTACAGTTTGAATGCAGGGCCTATTAAAATTCCAGTGCCATTATTCAAAGAAATAGAACATTGAACTTTCAAATTCAATGGAAGTTTAATTTCATGGAACCAGAAAGACCAATGATAGAAAAAACAGCCCTAAACAAAATGAATAATGTTGGACTACCACCAGTTTGATATCAAATTATACTACAGAGCCATAATAACACAACTGCCTGGTGGTGGCGTAAACAGACAGTGGCTCAATGGAGTACAAGACACAGGCACAGTCATGTGAGGTTGCAGTTACCTGTTTTATTTACAAAAATGTCAATAGTACACATCAGAGAAAAGAGAGTATCTTCAACAAATGGAGTCAGACAAATTGGATATCTGTACATAGTAGAGACTCTTGTCTCTCTCTTTGCACAAATACGAACTCCAAATGGATCAAGGACCTTAATATAAGACCTGAAATACTGTCAGAGGAAAGTATAGGGGAAAACTTCAAAATGCAGGCCCAGGGAAGGACTTTCTGAACAGGACTCTGGTCACCTTAGGAAATAATATCAGCAATCAATAAAGAGACTGTGTGGAACTTGAAAACCTTCTGTACAACCATGGAAACAATTGAATGAATAGATAATCTAAAGGATGATGGGAAATCTTTTTATGTATATATGACAAAAGATTACTATGTGTAATATTCATTCAACTCAAAAAGTAAACAACCCAATCAATAAATGGGCTAATGACACATCATAAAAGATGAAATGGCCCACAAACCCATAGGATACAGTCAGCATCACTAACTGTCAGAAAAATGCTAATCACAACCACACTATGATCTCATCTCACGCTAGTCAGACAGGAAACAGCAAATGCTGGTGAGAGTGAAGAAACTGTCACTCTCATACAAATTGCCGAGGGACTTACATCTTGGGCTAGCCAATATGAAAGCCAATATGGAGATGTCTCAAAAAACTAAAGACATGCCTATTGTATGGCTCAAGTATACCACTATTAGTTATTTACTCCCAAATCAAAGATAATGTATCATGGAGATAATTGTGTATAGATGGTCATTGTAGGACTACTCACAACAGCAAAAGTTATGGGGGAAGGGAAGGGGACTTGGAGGAAGGGAAAGGGACATGGGGGAAGGGGAAGGAGTATTGGGGAAGGAAGGGGATATGGGGGAAGGGGTCATGGGGGAAAGAAACATAGGGGGTGTGCTTAATGTACAAGATACACTTAGAGGAAACCAGAAAATAAAAACAAACCCAGAAAACTGTTTTAGAGAGGGAATTAGAACATAAATAAAACATTGCAGAAATTGTTAGAATCTTTAACAATGACTAATATATGCAAAGGTAATAACACTTGTTAATTTTTCTAGACATCAAAAGAACATCTTAACAATCAAATGCTTGAGCACCATTGTGGGGGTGAAATTGACTTTCATAAATGAGAAATGGATCCAACTTGATGAACTATTTTAATTTTATTTTTGCTTAGTATAGATTAGTTTTTCCTGATAACAGTGATGATATTTCAAATTACTGTCAGTTGATTGTAATTATATTGTGCTTCTCCTTAAACAAATATAATACATTTACATGGTCTAATAAGTGATGACAATGATTTGGTTTCAAATGTTTTCATTACAGAAGAATATGATAGATCTTTTAGAGCTATAAATCTTTCATTATTGATGCATTATACTATCTTATTCAATGTTGTCCAAATCCCAAACACCTGGAATTATCTGGAATTGTTATGCTGTCATGAATTGAGATGTGGCTATGTTATAACTGTCTTTTATGTCTCCTGAGTAACCCCAATTGGTTATCAAGACTTGCCTCCTTGGAAGTTTACCATTACCATGAAATGATCCCAGATGCCAGATCGGAAAAGAGAATCTTGAGTTCAAACCCAGACTCTACTACTCACTGCATTTGTGATCTCAAGCAGATACTTTGCTGGTTTCTCCTCTGCAGAAAAATGAACCTTATATTATAGATCTCATTTATGAGAATATTATCAAATAATATAGATAAAAATGAGCTCCAAATCAATACCTGGAAACTTAAAAGTTATCTACCTGGACACATGTAAACTAAAATTCTCAAAATTATTCTTCTCATCCTATTTCAAAATCTCCATCAATTTCTCTTACATAGTAGCAGTAGATGACATGTTGGTTTAGATAAATGATAGGAAATCCAATGATACAGAATTTTTCTTGTACAAAATCATCACATGTAGTACCTCCCCATTGAGGCGTACAATGTTTCCTAACTATCCATTACTAAATAGTGGATTTCTATCACTTATGAAATATATCAGTTGTAAAAATATGGAGATATACCTAATTTAAGTGTGACTCTCATATTTCATGGAAGTCATTAGAATATGTTGGGTAACATATTAAATCTATCCAGCTTACAATGCCTGTCAATGGAACAACTTGGTGAGCAGCTGGGCTCTGGACTCCACTGTCTCAGTGATTAGTGCCAGTTTATTGAAGTATTCCAGCTGACTTAAAGCCAGCCTAGAAGACCCCCAAGAGTTCTTTGTCATGATAAAACACAGGCAGCATGGTTAGAATATCAAGAGATAACAATTGTTTACATATATTCACTTATAAATGCACACACGCACAGCACAACTCGTGATTACTTTTGGAAACAGAAGACAATGCCAGATAAGACTCTGCCATCATATCCAGGCCTTTCTTGTGACCTCTATTTGGGTCATCTGTCTGAGCGCTGCAGAATTTAGAGGTAATTGTACCAAATAAAAGAACCTCTCTGAAATCTAAAATATAACATCGATCATTAGTTTATTTCACATGCTGTGAAAACTATATTTGGCATCATCAACAGCTGCTTGCATGAAATGTTCGGCACTAAAATATGATTGGTGAACACTCAGGATTTTATTTTGTGATATTACTTGCAATTATGGGGATGTTGACAGATCAGTTTCTATCTCATCTAGCCTCCAAGAAATAAACTGGTCTGTAATAGTCATGTTCCCTCTCTGTGAAAATTTGTTAATTTTCTTGATATTTTTCAATTGTTTTATTGTATCAAGGAACATAATTTTCTCTTTTAGTTGATTTTGCCCCAAGTGCAAATTGGTATCATTGGCCAGATCCTAAGTTATTCAAATAGTGGTCATATTTTAGGATATTTCTACTAAACTGTTGTCCCTGGAAGTTTATTGTTTTGAGAAAATGTTGTAATAGCTTCTTGTCTCTGGCAAAATAAGGATAGGAGTTTATTACCACAATTATTACCTATGGGATGTTGTTGTTTGGTTATTGTGATGGCTATGGTTGTCAGTGAGCAAGGCAATAGAGTAAGCTCTGATGGCTGCAGGAAGCATAAATGAACCTGGTAAGGCATGAGTAGGGTGAGACATGAGTAGGGTAGCAGCTAAATATGTTCCCAAGGAGAAGGGACAGAAAGTGGAGAAGGAACACACAACACTGCTCCTAAGGCTCAGGGATTATTACAGAAGAGAGACATAAGGATTTAAAGAGCCAGAGGATCAGAGACTTTGCTGTGATATTATCAGAGAAACGCCAGAAGCTGCCCATTATTCTCACCGACATGCCTGCCTTAACATGTTTTTTTTTTTTTTTTACAATATGTGTTCGTACTTGCATAAATGTTTGTGTATAAGTTTTTAGATTGTATTAATGAGAAAGACTGCTCTGTAATTCTTCATAATTTTGGGGCATTTTATTATATGTACATGAAGGTCTGTACTAATTTCCCTTTTTCTTTCCTTTTTTTTTTTAAAGAGCTTTATTACTATAATTTCTTCCTTAAACCTTTAAAAGAATACACAGAGAATTCACCTTAGCCTAAACTTCCATTCTGAAAGTAGCTTTAATACCTGGTCTCGATCATGAAAAGATTTAGAATTCTTTAGATTTTACATCCAACTCCTGTTTGTTTTTAAGTTGCAGTCTTTTGAGAAATTGTTTGGCTATTTCTCTTAAGTTTATTTATTTAGAATTCCATTTCTTATCTACTGGATATGTTCAGGATATCCACTCATGTTGCTTTTCCGTTCCCATCTGATAGTCAGAATGTGACTTATATTGTTTTCATAATCTGACTTGCCTACTTATACTAGTGTTTGCAACTATATGATTCTTTTCAAGACCACTGGACACTAGAGGTTTTACTTGAGAGCAAAGATGTCCTGTTGGGACATTGTTTCCCCCACTGTATGGTGACTTTGCTTAAATCACTCTCATGTATGCATAAGTTTTGGGAGCTTCTATAGAAGTACATTTCCATACGACTTGTCAAAAAGCCATTTGTGTTCATTGTCCCTCCCCAAATCCCTTCTTTTACCTTGTACTCCGACCCTTCTCATCTTAGTTTCCCCTTTATTTTCCTTCATGGATACCTCTGATGGTTTAAATGAGAAATGTCCCACATATGTTATGATATTTGAACACTTGTTCCCTACTTGGTGACCCTTGTTTGAAGAGGTTTGGGATGTGTGGACTTGTTGGAGAAAACATGTCTTTGGGAATGGGCTTAGAGAGTTTAAGGCTTTGTTCTACACGTTTGTTCTTTCTGCTTCATGCTTGAGTAAAAGGCTATGAACTCTCAGAATCCTGATCTCCTTGCTGAGTCTGCTGTTTCCCCTCTTCTTCTAATTCTTCCCTCCCATGATGGACTATCAGCCCTTTTTAACCAGGAGTTCAAGTAAACCCTTCACTTTATAAGTTGCCTTGGTCAACGTGTTTTATCACAGCAACAGAAATGTGACTATATAAATACCCAAACTCTATTTTTCTCTTTCAGCTCCACAGTATGGGTGGCAGCTCTGAGCCACCATTTCCTCTTCAAGCTCTCTGCCACCAACTGGCTATGGATAGGTAACAGCCCTCCCATGAAATGTGTCTTCTCTCTAGATCTCGATGTGCTCCGTCAAATTGCTGCTGCCTAAATCATTCTCCAATGCACTTAGACAACATTTCCTTTCTGAATTTATAGTTGTTGTTCTTGTATTAATACGCTATAAGCTACTTTGTGAAAGCTGGAGGCAGAAATCCTTTCACTAAAGGATATTAAACATAGTAATGATATGATCTGATTTGCATTTTAGAAAGATTTCCCTGAACATCAATATTCTCTTCTGCACAATGAAAGACTGAGGTAGAAACCATTCTCTAAGGCCCATTCATCTTCAATATTCTGAAACTCATGGGAGCATTAACAGTATGTCACACTACCATTTCAAGCTGTATAAACCCACTGGCTTTCTGAGTATTAATCACGTAAAGCTACAATACACTAGAACTAGAGGAAAATGGCCAAGAAAACTATTCTTGTCCCTGGTGTCTTCTTTATGTTAATTCTGGGACTTCTATGGGCATCATTTCTTTCCCAAGCTTGGTCTTCAGGAACTAGGCTTATATCACCCATATTCCAAACACTCTCTCCTTTTGGAGCTGTAATTCCACTTCATACCTTCTTCTACAATTATATTATAGAATTAGATTCTATCCTCTAGCCTGCTTTTTGATGCTCTACATGTTCAAAATTCTAAGTTACTACTAAGTGTTATTACTTTAAGTGAGTTATCTCTAAATGATAAAATTCCTACTTAAAGGTGAGTTTGTGTATGAGTGTGTAATAATAATAACTAAAGAAGAGGTCCTGAATTTGGAAAAGGGAAAAGGAGACACAGAAGGAGTCAGGAAGGGGTTAGGAGTGACAGAGACGCAGTGCTCGTGAATCAAGAGCTAAAAAATTAAATAAAAAAATACACTATGCAAGTAGGGTGTGCACTTCTAGAGTTAATGGAATTTGGTTGTATATAAGGAAAAATGCATTTAGGGTTTAATAGAGATCTCTGTATAGGAAGCCATTTGTGGCAATTGTTAAAGAATTGTTGACTAATGTAAATATTTAACTTTGATTCTGAGCTTGAAATAAGCAAAGGTAGATTGTAGGCGACTGGGGTCCTTGAGAGGTGAACAAAAGAAGAAGCCACACACCAGAAGTCTATTGTATTCATTAGTTAAGATAGAATTAAGATTTGTCTTAATTTCAAGGGCTGTCTTTTCTATTGGGAAGTTTTTATTCATTCTAATATAATAGCATTTATTATACAGGATACACCTAATAGAAAACCAAGAAAATTATTCATGGTTTCAACTGTAAGTAAATGGCTAGGAAATTTTTAAATTTATTTTGTCTTCATGTTTTCTATATGGCTAGATCTTATCCACAGATTTTTTAAACACAGTCTTTAAAATGTTTACATAAAGTACATACATTTTGTCCTATTTGTTTTCAGAGTAAGCATCATGTCCATAGAGAGTATATGTGTGTGTGTGTGTGTGTGTGTGTGTATATATATATATATGTGTGTATATATATATATATATATATATATATATATATATATATTCCATTTTTAATGGTACTTATTCTTTAAAGTATTTATTTAACTGACTCCTATGGTAAGATTTATTTTGAATTATAAATAATATTCTGAGCAGAATATATTTTCAATGAAAATTGCTATAAATTGCTGAAAGAAGACATTTAACTTCCTGTTACCTCATCACTGCCTTTGATAATACACTTAATTTTTTTTCTTTGGTACCTTTCATCCTTTTCTTTTTTATTTCCAAAGTCTAGTAGACATGCATCCTATTAAACATTCATCATCCCTTCACCATTCACCCTTGTTGATCTTACTATTTATTGGCTTGACAAGTCTTGTAAAATAGTCATCTTCTAAGATGCACAACTCTTTTGACCTGACTATAAATAACCATTGTTTACATCATTCCTGCAAAGCATCCCTCTAGGATCAGTGCTTCTCATGTTCTGGAGTCACGATGGGTTCAATGTTCTGTTGTGAATGGATGAATTGCTCTCCAAGTCACTAAGATGGATGTGTAGACACAGAAATGAATTAGTGAGTTCAAATGAAGGTTTCTGGCCAGTCGCTGCCTGTAATCAAGACTCTTTTGAATATGACTAGTGATGTAAAGTTTCTAGCTAATATCACAATAAAAGAGCATCATTGCCACTCAAAGGGTGGCTACAGTTATGTTGTGAATGAATGAGAAAACAAGCAAAGAGTAGATTTTTTTATTTGTTGAGTGAAAGTTTAAAAGATAATTTAAGGTGGCATTAGAAAAGCTTCTCTGATTTTAATACCTATGTACCATAAATGGGCCCAGCAAATGTAGGAAGTGTTGTCTTTCTAGAGGCAAGGAGACAATTTGATATTAACTAGAATTCTGGGTACAATATGTTCATTTGACAGAACGATTCCCATGCTTCTAAATCTCCACGGCTTTTTCCTTTTTCCACCTTTGTTGACTACTTTTGGTAATTGTATTGCTGTCTCTTTCTAAACCGCTTTATCATCAAGTTTCAAACAGCCTTAGCATCTGGACATAGTGGATGTTAGTTAAACTGTTAATATCATTTTGACATTTTAAAGCAGAACAACTTAGAATTTGGTAATCTGTTTTGGAGCCAACTTTCTTTGTGAGCTCTTACAGTTACTTCAACTCTTCTGAAGTGTATGTTTTCTTGAGAGAAAAGTAAGGATACTGGGCTTTTTTCTCGGATGTCTCTCTGGTTAACTTTATAGAATTTCAAAATGAAGCAAGAGTCATTTGTGGCAATTGTGCTTTTCCAAATGCTCTTCTGTTTGGATGCCCTATCTGAATATTAGATTGCTTCTCCAGATGTTATAGGCTCATGTTTCCTTCTGGTAAATTTGATTGTTGATCCCTCCCTATGTTCCTCGGGATTTCTATTATCTCTCTGACTTAGGTAAAGCTTTTTATAAATGTTCCATATTTTAGAGTTTGGATTCAGTTCAGATAGATGATATTTCCAAAGGACTTTTGCTCATTCAGTTCTTCCCTTGAGAATGTTGAAAACAGTTATCTTTTCCTCCTGTTTTTGTAGGGTGAGGGTGCCATTGTTTTTTCTCTCTTAATGTATTGGGGATATTGACCTTTTCCCTAAACCTTAGGTCAAAGGAGAAGTGGTGGTTGTTTTCAATTGGATGATTGCTTCCATATGCTTTGCTTCTGGTGGGATCTTGTTAAAGGAAGAGTGACTCTACCTAATACTACTAAGGTCATTTTAGAAAATGGTCTATAAAACATGTTATGGATGCATAGGCTTTGATGGCAGATAGATCATGATTTGAGTTTTAGTTCAATAATTACTCTTTGTATGACCTCAGGCAAACTGTTTAATATACTAGGTTACCAGTATTCTAATTTATGAAAGTATTGTGATGAGTACTAATCATATAGCAGAGAAATGCCTTCCTAACTGTGGAATTAATATAACTTATAAGTTCCCCAAGGTGTTTAGCCTAGTATCTGAGACATACAATTTTTAAAAAAATTCTTATAGGTTATTTTATTTATTTGCATTTTAAATGTTATCCCCCTTCCCAGTTTCCCCTTTGAAAACTACCTACCCGGCCCCCTCCCCCCTGCTTCTATGAGGGTGCTCCCCTACCTATCCATCCACTCCCAACTCACCGCCCTAGCATTCCCCTATGTTGGGGCATCAAGCCTTCACAGGACCAAGGGCCTTCCCTCCCATTGATGCCAGATAAGGCCATCCTCTACTACATATGCAGCTGGAGCCACGGGTCCTTCCATGTGTATTCTTTGGTTAATAAATATTATCTGAAAAAGTAAAGACTTTTAAAAAAGAATGTAATACTGGGACTTCCTTTGAAAGATTAAACCTCTTGTCTGTTTAAGGTTTATTGCTGCTTTATTTAAAATACTTTTGTATTTTGAAATTAAGTTATAAACATACCATTATCCCCTTCCCTTTTCTCTCTCCAATACCTCCCTGTATAATCCCTTGCTCTCTTTCAGATTTATAAACACACACACACACAAATACATTTATTTGTAAATATATAAATATAGCCTGCTCCTCTTGTGTAATATTACTTGTATGTATTTGAGTGTGTAATAGTGGGATGCATATTTTGGTGGTAACCAATTAGCTGTCTAACTGGACCTAAGGCTGACTCAACAATAGAGAAATCGTGACTAGCACTGTAAATCTATGGGGCTTGCAAGGCCATAGATCTTGGAGGAGAATCTACTACCACCACCTTATTAAGCCAGCACAATTCCTAACTGCATTTTAACTTTTCAGAATTTTAAAGGATTTACTATAGAAAGTCACGGCTGGAGGTGTGGTGGGCTCTGCCCTCTTCCTTGGATTCCAGGGACTGCTCTAACAGTTGAATGTGAAGGTGACCTTACTGCTGCTACCATTGGCTCAGTTGCTCTTACTTTGTTTGTAATTTTGATTTTCATTTCTTTTCTTTTTGTATTGGAGAGGGAGGAGAGCATGAAGTCGAGTGGGTCTGCAGGTGGAAAAGATATGGAAAGTATTTACAGAGAGGAAAAATAGATATAATCTGTTGTATATATTTTGTAATAAAAAGAAAAGACTTAGGTTCTCACCATAATTAATTAATTGCCTTCTATGAGTCTGTACATTAATTGTGCCATGTAACACAGCACCACCGAAAAGAAGGCACAGAAATCCAGGAGGCAGTCACCATTTCTGTTCTATCTAGAGGAGCAGCACCTGTCAATTCATTAGTTAGTCACAGCACATATACCTGCTGCTCAGTGTGCAGTGGACCTGAGCAGAAGCTTGGGTTTGAAATCCTGTGCCTCTACTTTCCCCACTGTTCTTGGATACCTTAAGGAAATATTTAGGGTGTCCATTTTCTGTTTATGGAAGTTTATTTTTACAATGTGTGCAGCCAGTGTGGTTCCTGGGCTTCTGGTCAATTATAACTTGTGACTAGTGCTGTATCATTTTTATTACAAATAGTTTTGACCTTAGATCATCTTAGTATTCCTCATATCACATATATTACATGAAAAAAAA
The DNA here is from genome assembly GCF_004785775.1 of Grammomys surdaster. NCBI lineage: Eukaryota > Metazoa > Chordata > Mammalia > Rodentia > Muridae > Grammomys > Grammomys surdaster. Next base: position 8,749,525 of record NW_021604630.1, on the reverse strand, counting down.
TGTAGAAATCGCATCCAAAGTCTGAA
>NW_021604630.1:8743864-8749489 GCF_004785775.1 Grammomys surdaster | reverse complement strand
AAGACTTTTGACTGATAAAAATTGTCAAGCCAAGTAGTTGGTTCAATCGCTCTGTTTTCCTTTGAGATGATCTTGCCTAGGAGGCCTGAAACATTCCTGTTTTGATGTATTTTTTCTGAAAAGATGCTTTAAGAAAATATTTTGGAGTGACACTTATTAGATTTGTACTCTTTCTGATCCTAACTTGAAAAGGCATTTTCTATGGAAATGTTGTGTTTTACTCCCTTAAAAGTCCCATTTTTTTCACATTTAAGTGTATGTTGAGATAAAAACAAACTCTGTGAATTTACATGGGTAAGATCACACTCAACTCTCACTGCCGAGCCTCTGCATTTATGTGAAAATGGGAATACTGAATTCTCTTTGCTTTGATGTAGCTTGGAGTAGTGTGGTTTATGTAGCTCTGAAGAAGCATTTGTTTAAGAATCCTATGACATTCCAAGACTGTAAAGTGTGAGAAATACTGCTTTAATGCAAAACAGAGCCTCACATGCAAATTTGCTGTTTGAATTTTGCATCTCTTTTTAATTCACAGAAATCATAGTGTCACCTGAAAAATGATTTATATTTTGCATGAAATGTTATGCCATTAAAAAATTCTATTAGCTAGCAAGTACTAGCTTAACAGTAAAAGGAGATTCATATTCTAATACCACTCAAGGGTTTGGATTCTTGTTTGTGTCAATCTTCATATGTTTGAAAGTAGTTGTTAATGTTTACAAAGATCTCATAATAATTTTCTATATTAATTCAACAAACAAACAACCCACATACTCTCTTAAAAAGTTACTGGAAGAGTAGTTACTGAGCAAAGGCTAGAGAGAGTAGAAGGAAGGAGAAGTTGAGGAGAGATTAGTTGGTGGATAAAATTAGATAAGAAGAATAAATTTATATGTCCTCTTATACAGTACAGTGACCAGGTTTTAGTTCCTTTTAAGTGATGATGGGATTTCAAAAGATCCCCTCCTAGAGCTGCTAAATGCATGCCTGCGGGGATGGGCATTCTAAATCATTGCATGATATATTCATTCATATAGCATTGTAGCAGACTTCATATATGCAGTTATGTGCCAATTTTAATAACTATACCCCCAAAGATAATGGAACATGTACAGATAGAGATGGTGTCAAATGTCTGAGATCATGAAGCCAGAAATTATAATAACTGTGATTCAATACAAAGCAATGTCATTTCAGTATTTTTGAAAGTATTTTAGTAATACTTTTTTCTCTTTGAAACAATGTGTCTTGATTATACCCACTCTGTACTCCCCGTGACAAACTCCCTCCAAGACTCTCCTAATCACATACCTCTCCAACTTCATATCTTCTATTTAAATTTTAACCCCATAAGTCTGTAGTCCCTCCCTCATCCATTGACTGTTTAACTGGTTGGGTCTTGTGATGGGTGTGTGTAATTGACCACAGGTGCTGGGAGATCGTGTATGCTAAAGTCATGTGATTTCCAGAAGACAGAATTTTACAGCAATCCTCTCTAACTTGAGCTCTTACATTCTTTCTTTCTCTTTTTAATACACATACTCTTCTACAGATAAACATTTACAGCTGCTTATTCTCAGCACTTTGAGTATTTATGTGTCTTTGCACTAGACACTATCTACTGATTAAGGTTGAGAGCAGCTCAAATCTATGAACATAAATGTATACATATTTTCAAGGAACCGTAACAGCCTAACCTTTTAGAAAAACATTATGTCCTCTTTAGAGTCTATGACCTCCCTAGTAATGGGTTTTGACCGTATTCACAGTACCAGGCATGAATCTTCTTCTATTGAGCAGATGTCAAATCCAATCAAGAAAGTAGCTGGTTACCCCCATAAATATTTTTGCCACTATTTCATCATGTTTGCCTGCTAGGTTAGTATTGTAGCATGTAAGATGCAGCAGTAGGTAAAGACCTTTGGTCATTTTCCTGCTCCAGCAGACTGCATTGTGCCTCCAAGCAATAACATGTGACTCAGACATACCATTTCTAGCCATGTACACAAGAGCATTTTAAAAATATATTTTGATATTATAATGTTATCATATCCTTTTTTCATTTCCTACTCCCTCCTAAGCTTCCCATACATAGGTATGTATATTCATTATATTCTTAAATACATAAGTATAATCTGCTCAGTCTGTATAGTTATACTCATATGTATGTTTTAATGTTGACAAATTAGTATTAGATAATCAAATGCTGTTATCTTTCCTGAGAAAGGCTATTTCTTCAATCTCCCAGAATTCCTTAAGGTCTAATGCTAAAGAAGACCCCCCCCCAAAGTCAGTATCTTACCACAGAGATATTTACATATCCATATTCATTTTCATTTTATTCACAAGAGCTGCAAAATAAAACCACACCTAGATGTTCATCAACCAGGAAATGGATAATAAAAATGTGAAATGTTCTGCTGTAAAGAAAAGCGAACCCATAAAATTTATAGATAAAAGAATGGAACTGAAAAAAAAAATTAAACTGAATGAGGTTATCCATTTGTAAAAAGACAAGTACCATACATTCTCTTTCATATGTAGCTACTAGCTTCAAATATTTTTACTTGCATTGTTAACAGGGTGTGTGTGTGTGGATGCCAAGAAAGTGGACATGAGCCATTGGGAGAGGTGCATTAAAGGAATGGGGTTAATACAGTATAGCTGAAATGAAAATAAAGGGCAAAAATCTAGGATCAGATAGGTGGAAATAGGGGAAGAATTTACCAAAATGAGGTGTGTATGTAAAAACTATATGAAAAGTTATAATCTTACAATTCAAGTAAAACATGAGAGAGGAGATAACAGAATATGCCTGATATGAAAGAGTGGTGGCTTGTAGGGAATACGTGGGTTGGGAACAAGGGTATGGGTGAATGGGGACTTTAGAGTGTGGCTATCCAGAACTCAGAACTATGAAGAAGCCTCACTGAAAATCCATTAGTATGTAAAATAATTTTAAAATATAATTTATAATAACAACAACAAAACTCAATGAAAGAAAATATAGGGTTGCTATTTTTTGTTTTAACAAAGGTATTTCATATGAATGGACAGTGCTTTTCCAAGAAGAATTAAGTTATTAGGTAAAAATCTCAGCGCCATACATGCGTTACCTCCCTACAAGAGCTATTAATCATGGAGACGCAAAACAATACAGGCTCTTGCCATTTCTCTTGGTTGCCCACCATTGCTAGATAGCAACACCCTAATGCTAAAGACTCTCTATGCTTTGTTTCAGGACATAGAGAAATCAAATCTTGAACAAACTGGGAATCTCTCCCTGCTCGCCAGTTATAATTTCTTTATTCTCAAATACTACACTAGAGTAAATATTTCTTTTTATAATTGGTAAGCATGATTGCTCATAAACATGAATAAATTTGATTTTTAATTGCATATACATACAGATTATATCTTACATAAATTATCAATATCTGCTGAGAGTCAAAAATAACCTTGTTTATTTCTAGATATTTTACTTTAATGCCAACATCACAATGCTAGGGCTTCAGTGTACTTGTGACAGGAAGAGTATGCATGCAAACTTGAGTTCATGTTGTTAGTTCTGTTCACCGCTAGAATCATCTCATATATATTTTATAAGATATCAAAGGTATGAGAACTACACAGAGTTATAGTGGTTGCAACCTATTCACATATGTGTGCTGTTCTAAGTGTGTGTGTGTATATGTCACACCCAAGATGCTGAGAATTAGTCAGGGCCTTTAGAACTTTAACAAACCTTTTAAAATATATTAAATAAGTCACAAAGTTGAGATGTCCCCCTTTTCTTCCTTTGTCTTTTATAACTTTGCTATGAGAAAAGAATTTTATTAAGGATACTCATAGATCCTTTATATGTATACAGTGTATTTGTCAATACACCCACCTGACCATGTACAACTAAGCTTGCACATCTATGGGTTCTGCAAACCTATGGATTCAACCAACTCTAGGAGAAATCTATTAGGAAAAAGCTGTATTGGTACTCAACAAGTACAGGCATTTTTTTGGTCAATATTTTATAACAACAATATAATATATATTGAACAACAATCATAATTTACAGTTTACTAAATTGTAAATAAACCAGGTATAATTTAATTTACACAAGAGTATGAGGACAGGTTATATTAAAATACTACAGTATTTCAAAAAGGAGACCTGAGCATCTGTGGATTTTAGTATTTAAACAAACTCTGAGGGATGTCTCTATAGCTACTGGTTTTCTCCCTCCATCCTTCTGCCCTTACACACACACACACACACACACACACACACAGAGAGAGAGAGAGAGAGAGAGAGACAGAGGGAGAGGGAGAGGGAGAGGGAGAGGGAGAGAGAGAGAGAGAGAGAGAGAGAGAGAGAGACTGAGTGAGAGAAACAGAGACAGAGAGAGACACACAGACATAAACACAGACACAGAAGCACACACAGAGACACATACAAACATACACATTCTGTGACATACATACATAAAGAGAGAGACAGAGACAGACATGCATATACATATACATACAGATGTACACACAAATACACACACATAGACAAAAAGTTGTACAGAGAGAGAGACATATACTTGCACTCACACACACTTTTGATTGTAGATATTTTAGCATGGTAAACAGCTTTTCTACTTAGAAAAAAATGGTTGAGGAAAAGAATAATCACATTTATTTATATGTATGAATATGGATTGACTAGTAGCTACTATTTACTGAATCTTTTCTACATTACGATCTGAACTTGCTCCATCTGTCTGTCTGCTTATCGTCCTATCCATCCATATGGTCTTTACTATTTTATCCCAAGATATTAAACTTCATGATGGATAGCAGAGCCCTTTGTTAATGGTATTCACTGATATTCCAAATTCTTAAAGTAGCCCCTGGCTTATGTATGCACCCAGAATATGCTAGAAGTATCAAATAAGATATTTTCATCGGGTATGATGTATTATTTCTAATTTGATAAACAGAAAACTGGGACTCAGAAGGGATGCATTATCTGTCTCATTTCACAAGTGGGCAAATTATAGGAGGAAGAAGAGAATAGTTGGCTCCAGGGTCACTTTGACTCCAAGTCTCTGAAAACACTCCTGGGAATGAGAGGGAATCATTTGGGGCCCATTAGGCCACAAAGGTCCCTGGTCTTTTTCTTATACAAAAGAAAAGTATACAAAGCCCTGGCAAAATTCAAGAATTCAAGGTGTTCATTTTCTTGTGTTAGAATGTCATGAAAATCTCCATGGAAATCCTGGAAATATTGCTTTGTGGTTTTCTTTCAAACACATTTTGCTGAGCTATAAAGGCTTTTGTTTGTTCTATAATTTGGAGGGAGAATGTGGCCTATCTGAAGTGCTGGCCAATAGGATAACTGATCTGTGCAAAATGATACATGGTAAAAATACAAGAATGAGAAATAAATGTTGCAAAGCTACATACTGGGCTCAACAAAGTGAAGAAGTGGATAAACCAAGAAATGTTTTAGAATTGTCATTAAGTTTAGAAAGAATTAAACTAAAATATTTTTATCCATAGGTAAAAGTAATGGCTGGAAAAGTTTTTAAATGTATTATCTATCTATCTATCTATCTATCTATCTATCTATCTATCTATCTAT
>NW_021604630.1:8727744-8743854 GCF_004785775.1 Grammomys surdaster | reverse complement strand
TATCTATCTATCTATCTATCTATCTATCTATCTATCTATCTATCTATCTATCTATCATCTATCTATCTATCTATCTATCTATCTATCATCTATTAATCCATATGATGTTTTTTGCCTATTGCAAGATGTTCAACAATATTGGAATGGCAGGTTAGCTAGGAAAACTTAATGGAACTTGTGCACTTTGTCCTTACCTTTCTAAGCACTGCAATTTCTGCTAATGTGATTGTATGTCTATAGTATTGTTCAATTAACTTAGAAGAGTTAGATTTAAATTTCCATTGTCTTAGTTCAGGAAGAACAAATAGTTGAATCCTACGAAGTGGTCATAATTGGTTCAACTTTCTAATGAATTTCTGACTCATGTGCATTCTAGCTCAGAAACTGTGTAAAATACAACTCATTCATTTTATTTTAGCACCCTAGGGAAGATCACAGATGAACAGGGCTCTGAATTAAGGTCTGAGTAATGATGGACATTAGGATTAGAATATTGTTGGTGCTTTAAGTATCTATGTTGTGCCTAGTGCACTATTAGTCCAAAAATGCTTTTAGAAGCTTTTGCTTTCAGGTTATTGAAGAAATTCAAACAAGCACAAAAAGTTACAACAGTCCCCTATCTGCAGCAATTGAAATGTACATAAATGTTTCCTTGGCAGGAATCTGAACCATGGTACAAATTTTCATAAGAATCAAAAGATACTAAGCCCCTATTCCCAAATAATTGCAGCACTGAAGCTTAACTATTATGCATGTTTTGCAGGCAACATACTTGAGATAATGAAAAGAAATGTTTTAAAGAAAAGACAATAGAAAACGTTTCCTTCAGTACATGTTGCTTGAAATCATCTTTTTGTGACAGCCTGGGAAGGCTAATCCTTCACACTCAGGACTGCTACAACGGCTCTCACCCTTCCAACGTTTTTCAGGAAATATTTACCCCAAGACAGGTGTTTCTGCATGTCCCTGACTCTCCATTGTATCCTGTGTACTCATATTTTGTACTAGAAGAGGAATGGGTAGAGGAGAGAGCACAGAAAAAACGCATATAAATCCTTGGTTACATTATTAGTGGTCAGGCAAAATAATGTTGAAAGAGATAAATAGTTGCCTAAGGGGAAAATTAATTGCAGTGATACAATGTTCAAAGGGAAAAGTTTTCCAGTTGTCATAACGAATGTATGTCATTTTAAATATTAGAGATGACTAGTGAATATCCAAAAGAAAATAATGTGCAACAAATACTTTAAACTAGATTTAAGAGAAATTAAGCGAAGATGTTAGATATGGAAGCAAAGGAAATTAACTCCCTGCTGAGGAAGTGAACTAAAGAGCAATGTGTTTGTTGATTTGCACTTGTTTTTCTGTTTGACTGTGAGATGAAGGAATGTACAGGTGGGTGACGGCCTTAGTGTGAAGACATCCACGGGGCAGGTACAAGGGTTTCATGGTGCCTGCTACACCAAATCCATACTTTATGCACACTATCCTGTCCTCAGTATCCCCCCAAGAGAGTCTGTTTACCAACCTTCAGTGTATGGTCTACCTCTCCCTGTTGGGTGTTTTTTTAAATGGCACCCATTCTTCAGTTCTAGTTTGACCAACTTTCTCCACTTATTAATGCTTGCATCTTTTATTAAAACTTAACCGGAATCTACATTTGAGCATTACACAGAGTAACATTTATTTATTTTCTTTTATCTTTTACATATGCTCATTTATAATTTTGTCTTTCTAGACTAGTGGTCCTCCGCCTGCGGGTTGTGACCCCCTTTGGGGGTAGGTCAAATGACCCTTTCACAGGAGTCACCTAAGACCATCAGGAAACACAGATATTTACATTATGATTCATAACAGTAGCAATATTATAGTTAAAATGTAGTAACAAAAATAATTTTATGAGGAGCTGTATTAAAGGGTCACAGTATTAAGAAGGTGGAGACCAAAGCTCTGGACTAATCAGAGATTCTAAGTACAAAGAATAATTCTGAACACAGAGGCAAAGGCTTAACTAGATCCCATCCAAAACTTCCATTAACAAATATGGAAATTTCGTGAAGTGAAAGCTATGATATCAGGATGTATTCTATGTTAGGCAGTTGGATGATTTTATTGTGCACTGCTCACTTCAACATCCCAAAGATCATAGATGATATAGAGTATTATTGTCCTCGTTTGGCCAATTGAAGTACTAATGTACCGAGAAGTTGGTTTGCTGGAGATACAGAGCTGATAAGATACAATGTCACTCAATCCTGGAACCTGTTCTTAATTCCTAACATCTAAGTTAGTGACCGAGGTGAAGCAAAGTCTCTCTCAAAGGTCCTGGCTCCATTTCAATGTTTGTACTGTTCTGACAACACTGTCCCGTTGTACTTCTTATATCAGTAAGAAGAAAAAGTAAGTAAGTACAAGTGCTTACAGACGGTTTCCATGAAACCACTCATGTGACCACATCTGTGAACTCTATCCCTGTTCTGCATAGGCAAATGGTTATGTTACACTGAGAGACTGATATATTGATATAAGGGCTCAATCTTTTTCATTTCTTTTTTCTTTTCTTTTATCCCTTATCCAGGTTTCCCCTCAGGAAACCCTCTATCCCATCCCCTTTCCCCCTGCTTCTATGATGGTGCTCCACTACATATCTATCCACTCCTGCCTTCCCATCCTGGCATTCCCCTACACTGGGGCATCGAACCCCCACAGGACCAAGGGCTGCTCCTCCCACTGATGTCCAACAAGGCCATCCCCTGCCACATATGCCAGAGCCTTGGGTCCCTCATCTTTGATTGGTGGTCCAGTCCCTGGGAGCTCCAGAGGGTTTGGCTAGTTGACAATGCTGCTCCTCCAATGAGACTGCAAACCCCCTCAGCTTCTTCAGTGGCTTTTCCAGCTCCTCCATCAGGGACCCCGTGCTCAGTCCAATGGTTGGCTGTGAGCATCTGTCTCTGTATTTGTCAGGCTCTGGCAGAGCTTCTCAGGAGACAGCTATATCAGGCTCACACACAGCCTTGCAGCAGGGACATCACCGTCAGAGGGCTCAGTCATTTACACACAAGCTAATGAACCAACAAAGCGGTTCATATAGCAGTTATGTTATATTTAGATCTATTCTTTCTCTCAGGGTAGCCTGCTATCTGGAGTGTTTAATTGAGGGGTTTCAGATCAACATTTAGTTGTAGCCAAATCATCAATTAGATTTCCATATGTGTCAGCACAAAGCTAACCTATCAAAACCCCTGCAGTAAAAATACCTCGTCCTTTTCCAACATGGTTCTTGTCTTGAATTCTTTGGAACTAGCATGCCAAGACATGATTTAGATGTATTCTCTAGCAGAGAGAGCAAGAGATGGATTAAGCAACATCCCCTGAGGTCCTCTTTGCTTAGAGCAAATATTCTCTATCATTCTAAGCTTCTGACTCTAAGTAATATTTGAACTCCATCCTCTGGCTTCCCCAGAACAATTCATGATACTGCCTCCTTGGTTGAGGTACTTGGATTTATTCCCTACTATCCAGGCTACATTCTACTTTTAACTTAATGTGTTCTTTTTCATTCTGATGGCTTGACTTCGACCTCCACTGCTTCCTTTCTTTATTTCCAGAGTTTATAGACTGTCACTGGGATTTCCTCTGGGTCTTTTAGCCAAGTCAGCTATGCTTTGCTTCTCTAATCTTCTGTTATAACAGGCTCCCTGTTACTCATCTCTCTGCTCTTTCACTCTCAATTTGTTCCAGGTTTTCTGGTGGAGACTCCCGAGTACCAAAAGCAATATTCCAGGTGCAACCACTTGAGAATTAAAAGCAGTATTTACACTTATTATTTTGCTCTTATGTCTTTTCCCTCTGTAGTTGAAAATAATATGCCACTAGGGTTGTCATTTTGCAGGATAAACTCACATAGATGGGACAGCATCTAAGCTCAATTTCCTTTCAACGGGTCTCTCTAAGATGGCCTCTTTATATTCCACCCCCCTTCTTGCATAGATCTGCATTTTCATTTGTTTTCTCTTGGTGTGGGAAGCTGGCCTCTTCCCAATCTGACTTGTATTTTGCTATTTGATCCCAAGATCTGTAACTCCTCTCAGACCATCTGTATTATTTCTGTGTCTTCACTGATGTTTTGCAACATACTCTAGCTCACTGTCATCTGCTGATTTCATTAGCGCACTGTTTACTGTGTTCTCGAGATCATTAATAAGGATGAATAAACAGAAACTCATGACTTAAACAGACGTCTGTGCAAGTTCTAAGTCCCTCAACAAATTGATACCATTTTCTTCTATCTTCCTGTATTATTTACCCAATGTTCATCCAGTTCGCCCCATGCACACTGTGTTCTCATATCCAAGTGACTGCATTCATGATGTGTTGTTCTTCTGCAGTGCTTTATTGTCATCCAGACAATTCATCAGGTTTGTCTGGCACCATTTCCTCCTTATTAAATCCAATTTTATTGGCTGTTTCTATCGTTCCCTAGATTGTAGCAGCTCTTTGCATCAGTGAATATGCCTAGCCTGATTTCCTCCCATTTATTATTATTGCATTAACCTAGGCTGTAGGTGAGAAAGGAATGCAAAGAGAAAAAAAAGACTAAGTCTATATGGCTGCTACTGAGACATCAACATACGCAATGTATTGTGATGATTTACTCTCTCTCTCTCTCTCTCTCTCTCTCTCTCTCTCTCTGTGTGTGTGTGTGTGTATGTGCATGTATGTGTGTGTATAATGTGTGTGTGTGTGTTCGTAATATGTGTGTAGTGTGTGTGTGTGTTTGTGTGTATGTGTGCAGCACAAGGGCAGCACTGTCCAACGAGCTGGAGTCAAAGACTAAATAAAAAGGAAAGCCAGCTAAATAGTGCTGTTCCTCTTTCTCTATCTTGACTTGCGGAGATATAAGCAAGCAGCCTTAGGCTTTAGCATGTCCAGCTGCCAGGCTTTCCTTGTCATGGTAGCCTGCACTCCCAAATCATTCATCCTCCAAGTGGCTGCATGTCCTTAGTCACAGCCACAGAAAAAGTGACTAAGGCATATGTACAGAAGTTCATGCTTGTTTTTCTTTGTCCCAGGAGTTAACAGTGATTGTTAGAAGACAGTCATGTGATTTTAGAAAGGTGATACTTATGTCTAACTTGTATTGAAAAATCAAATGACTGGATTTTGAAATCTGGCAGGAACCACAGCTGGGTTTAGAGAATATCTGTGATGCTCTTGGCCCTGTGTGAACAGAGTTATCTTAGCTCATGATAAAATAAACTCCAAAGGGCAGGTATTTGTGGGCACACACCACTAATCTCCAAGGTGTCGTCATGAAGATGAGAAACATTTGCCCCCTCTTGGGGATGTAGCCCCTGCCTGAGAGTAGAAACAGGCTTAGTTTAGGACTTAGTGACCTCTCAACACAGATATATGTGCTTATAACATGCCCCATCCAAATGTACATAGCAGACCTTATTTTTTTTCCTACTTAAATGAAGAGGAGAATAAGACATAAGTGTTTAATTTGGGATGGAAACAAAACCGGTTTCCTCTGTGACGTATAGCTCCTCTGCAGTTAGAATAAATAGTGATCAAACATACATGTCTTTAATTGTGCACTAACTTTGTATAATAGTTTGACCTTTTCCCCTAAAACAGAGGTTTTCAACCTGTAGATCATGACTCCTTTGGGCGTGAAATAGCCTATCACGGGGACTGCCTAAGATCATCAGAAAACATAGATATATCTACCTTACAATTCATAACAGTAGCAAAATTACAGTTACAAATAAAGGCAGCAGCATTGGGGAGGATGGGAGCCACTGCTCTAAAAGAATATGAATAGTTTAGAATAGAGCCTTTACTATCAACTTTACTCTTAACTGTACTGTCAACTTTCCTTCTGTCTTCACTTATAGTGATTTAGTTAGCTGTTCTCTGTTACAGAGGCCAGCAATGATTATGGAATGGAAGGTGTAAGCCTTGAGCTAGAAGATACCTTTCATGGTCTTTATAGTCCAACTGAACTCTGCCCTCCTCACACCAGTTTGTCTATATCCATTCAACATTTCACAAGCTACATAACAAAGACATTAATATTGATTAATTCAGTGAGATGTATTGGAAACTCCAAATTTCTTTAAAGACATACTCAATGTCCTTTGATTGACATATAATATTAAACACTGAATGTTTATGAATAATGGTATGGGCAACTGACAAGTATATGCATACATATGTACACATATGTATCTTGCATAGTGTAGTTTTCTATCAAGGGACTATAGACTCACTTGACTAAGCAGCCCATCCTTAACTTTCTTTCCTTCTTTTTGTACGATTATTTTTTTCTTTTACTTTCCTTAAATGCTGACTTTATTGAGTGTACCTTGCACTTTAATTTAGAGATTTTCCTGTTGAACAATGTAGTTTTCTTGCTCAACAAGTCTGACATTTGAGTAAATGGAAGGAAAATGGATGTGGGAGTTGTGTGTTCATAATGCCACATTGCCACCCTGAAATCTATGCAGATAATCTACTTGGAAGGCTTTGAGTCCCACTGGAACAGGAAACCAGAACTATCCTGCATTGATTTATAGCACCTGCTACAGCTGTTTGGCTCGTGGCAGGCATTTTATCTGCAGCCAAATGCCACTGCTGTTGCTGGGCAAGCCTAGCTGGAGGTCATATTTACTGGGCATGTTTATAATCTGTAGAATGATCTAAGCCATGGAGGGCTAATTTCCCAAAGATCAATCACTAAGGGGGGATTTCAGAGGTGATGTTCTTTATCCAATTTCCTGTGTACTAATGAGATGGCTGGAACCTGTTTGGAATCTTTCTGATTAGAACTCTTCTGAGACTCAATAAAGAATATGACATTCATAAATCTAAATAAGAGGTGACTTGGCTGCCCGAATGGTGAGTCATGCCATGATGAGATGTTCCCTGCCCCAGCAGGGTATGGTATCAATGACCAACCTGAGACAAAGTCAAAACTGAATTGAAATTCTTGACAGTACTTAGCCTTTCCTCATGAATTCAAAGGACTCCTTTCAGTGTCAAAATTCATTGTTTAGGGTTTTTCAACAGAAGTTTAAGCAACAAGTGTTTGCTTAATTATTACATATTGCAGATTAAGAAAGAAGATATGTTAAATTCGCTACAGCAGGGTGTAAAAAGAATTATAACTCAGATCTGACAATGAGGGTGCAGTGTAGTAATGTAAATATTCATAGCTCATATTGAAAAGGTTTCTCATATGTCAAAAGTGTATTAAGCATTTCACATGTATAATCTTCTTCAGTGTCAACAACAAACTCACAAGTTCAGCCCTATGATTAACATCTATTTTATAAATGAAGACACTTAGATACAGATAGTTGATAAATCCTCCCTTAAATACATATCCCATTCTAGATGTCACCATGATTGTTTTGCTGTTTCTTAGCTAAACATTTTCAAAGTACCTTTCTACATAATTGGATCATCTCAACTTCTCCTGTTTTAAGACAGTCAGTCTGGTGTCTTCCATTGATACCTATGTGCAATCAGTAGATGGGCAACACTCTTTCCGTAGTTCTAAATCCAGCATTTCCAATTTACTGGACTCTTCCTTATTGAAAAGAGACCTTCTAATGATTCCCTAAAACACACTGCCCTGTGTTCCTCCTGAAACTTTTTAATTTATTGGCACCTCTTTCTTTGCTTAATTTCTCATAATTAGAACATTTTAATTTGAGTCTAGTCTTATGTCTGGACCATATGACAAATACTTTTCTATTAGTCTGATAAAGTCTACGGACTCTAGGCATCTCTACCCATACTATATGATTGTTATTGATTATATGATTGTTTTCCTATGTGTTTCAACATCAACCTGTTTGCTCAAAAAGGCTGGAAGCCTCCTGCTACTCTTCATTTTCCTTAACTACTATACTCTGCCTCCCATTTTTTTTTGGATTTTTTCAAGACAGGTTTCCTTTATGTAGCCCTGGCTATCCTGGAACTCACTTTATAGACAATGGTAGCATCAGATCTCCCTGACTATGCCTCCTGAGTACTGCGATTATAGGTGTGCTCCCCTAAACCCAGCTATCACACTATTCCTTAGCAACAAGGTTTTTAATCTACTGTCCCATATCTTTACATCTTGCCTTCATTACTACCCTGTCCCTGATTTCTGGACAGCGTGTACTGTTGATCCTTGAGTGGATATGAGCTTAGAATGGAAAACAGACAGGCTGGCTCATTCTGCATATCCATGGAAAACTCAGGACAGAGACACAGAGTGATCTTGCAGTAGCATCATAGAAAATATAGAGTAATGACCAAGAGCTACAGAAACCTGCTGGTGTGACAGGGCTCCTTTCTATCATCTTTGGAAAAAAAATGCCCCTGTCTCATAATAGTTCAACCTTTAGATGTCCTATTCTAAAAGCAAACCATACCCCTGGGGGAATTTAACATCGAGAAAAAGTACAAAACTGAAGTGAGAACTCTTTTCCAGACTAAACTAGCAAGGAGACAGCTTTCTGCAGCCTTTTCTCCCAGGGCACTAGGACAAGAAATCAGTGAGAATCAAATAATTTGGCCAAGTGACAGTACAATAAGAATGCTTCTCGCACTGCCTGGTACCTTCCTTCCTTTTAAACGAGCAAAGCCAGGATGCTCATCAACAGCTCTAATATTCAGGGTTAAGCATTTTTTTCTTGCTTTCCTTCTTTTTCACCATTCTTTCCTCTTCTCACCCATCTCCTTTTTCTTCCTCTCCCCCCTCCCGTTGTCTGCCTGCTCCTTCTGACTAACTAGGGATAATCCCTTTCCATCCTGTGTAAGCTAAACCCTAAATTACACAGTATGTTTTTCTTACCTTGTAGCATATGTCTTCCACATCACGGATGACTCCAGAGAGAGTAAAAGCAGGCTGTGTGTTTTGCCTGCCTTGTAAGTTTTGAGTTCACCTTATCAGCCTTGAGTATTTATTCCTGTGGAGGGTCAGTAGAGTGTTTGAATGATTGTGAATAAACAAAACAAATGTGAAGAAAGTATATTATGAAAACTTTCAAACTAACTTGTGTTCCTCTGAGTCATAGAGAGTGATTATGTTAAGGATAATGGGACAAGTTGCAGGGAATGACAGTTCCTCTTCCTGTTAGCTTTAGGGTAATAATCTGCTTCCTTGTTGGGTTAAAGGGATTTTGTGAGAATGTAGTATTTCCAGCCTTTCTCTGTTCATTGAGAAAGTTGAAGACATCTCTATTAAAACCAAACGGCTAAAGCCTGAAGTGCATTTGGAGCTGGTTTTTCCTGCCAGAGGTGTGTGTTTTCCTTGTACACTTCATTCTCACTCTAAGGCCTCTTCATCTTCCCTCCGAGGGCCCTCTTCACCTGAGTGAGCCTCCATCAGGGAATCATCTGAGGAGTGATTCAGCAGTGTGCCTCACAGCATTGTCAAATGGAGACAGTGCCACTCAGGCTCCATGAGCTGAAGCAGCCTCCAAAGTGGTTCTGGCAGAGAGCCAGAGGCCATTCCTGTTCTAGAAAAAAAAAAAAAAAAAAGAACCCGCAAAGACAGAGAGATCGCAGCACTCCATCCTGGCTGATTCATACAGCGGCATTGACATTGAGCCTCCAGAGAGCTGTTCTCTTCCCAGTCTGGCTAAAAATATCCAAATTCAGATTTATAATGACAGGAGCTGATAAATTTGCTGGGGAGATGCAAGCAGTGTCACTGTCGTCCTCGGAAACCTGTTCTGATAAATTGATGTGGGGAAAGAGATTGCCAAACACGGCAGAGACCCGCCGTGCTACTTCCCCTGGGATGATGAGCAAAATGAGCATGTTTTCCTTGCCATCAAAGTCTCCTTTTTCATCCAGGGTAGGCAGGAGAGTACAGCAGATTACAAAGGAGTATAGGGCCCTTCTGCCCCTGCCTGGTCCTCCGGGCTGGAGCAGACACAGAGTCAGTCTGCTCCTGTCCTGTGGAGAAACTGAATCCTGAGTCATCCAGGAGCCACTGCACTCAGAGCAGCTGGTAAGAACTCCATCTCACTCCCTAAACCCCAGAGATAGATCGGGGAGCCAGGGACATCCAGGGCACAGCAGCTACCCAAACCCCGCCCCTCCGGAATTCCACTTCCCTTCTGCCCCTGCCTGGTCCTCTGGGCTGGATCAGACACAGAGTTGGTCTGCTCCTGTCCTGTGGAGAAACTGAATCCTGAGTCATCCAGGAGCCACTGCACTCAGAGCAGGTGACACAGAGTTGGTCTGCTCCTGTCCTGTTGAGAAACTGAATCCTGAGTCATCCAGGAGCCACTGCACTCAGAGCAGCTGGAGCCACTGCACTCAGAGCAGCTGAAACTGAATCCTGAGTCATCGAGGACCCACTGCACTCAGAGCAGAAGGATTTCCAGATCCAAGAGGTGGCCTGAGTCCCAGGAGTTATTCCACCCAGGAGATTAGGAGCATAAGACCACAGAGACCTCTGGACTCTGAGGAGCTCTGCAATAAGCAAGATAACTGGAAATACAGACTCCAGTTTTACACAGTGAGGGCAGGTACCACTAGAGTTAACCAGATGGCGAAAGGCAAGCGCAAGAACATAAGCAACGGAAACCAAAGTTTCTTGGCATCATCAGTGCCCAATTCTCCCAATATAGCAAGCCCTGAACACCCCATCACACCTGAAAAGCAGGATTCAGAATTAAAATCACTTCTCATGATGATGATAGAGGATTATAAGAAGGAATTAAGTAACTCCCTTAAAGAAATACAGGAGAGTACAAGTAAACAGATAGAAGCCCTTAAAGAGGAATCACAGAAATCCCTTAAAGAAATGGAAGAAAACACAAAGAAGGAATTAAACAAAAACATTCAGGACCTGAAACTAGAAATAGAAACAATAAAGAAAGTTCAAAGGGAGACAACCATGGAGATAGAAAGCCTAAGAAAGAGATCAGGAGTCACAGACGCAAGCATCACCAACCGAATACAAGAGATAGAAGAGAGAATCTCAAATGCAGAAGATACGGTGGAAAATATTGACACAGTTGTCAAAGAAAATGCAAAACGCAAAAAACTCCTAACTCAAAACATCCAGGAAATCCAGGACACAATGAGAAGACCAAACCTAAGGATAATAGGTATAGATGAGAATGAAGATTCTCAACTTAAAGGGCCAGTAAATATCTTCAACAAAATTATTGAGGAAAACTTCCCTAACCTAAAGAACAAGATGCCCATAAACATACAAGAAGCCTACAGAACACCAAATAGACTAGACCAGAAAAGAAATACCTCCCGTCACTTAATAATCAAAACATCAGATGCACAAAACAAAGAAAAAATACTAAAAGCAGTAAGGGAAAAAGGTCAAGTAACATATAAAGGCAGACCTATAAGAATTACACCAGACTTCTCACCAGAGACTATAAAAGCCAGAAGAGCCTGGACTGACATCATACAGACACTAAGAGAACACAATTGCCAGCCCAGATTACTATACCCAGCAAAACTCTCAATCACTATAGATGGTGAAACCAAGATATTCCATGACAAAACCAAATTTGCACAATATCTTCCCACAAACCCAGCACTTCAAAGGATAATTGATGGAAAATGCCAACACAAGGAGGGAAACTACAACCTAGGAAAAGCAAGTAAGTAATCTTCCAACAACCCCCAAAAAAGATACAAACATAACTTTACCTCTAATAACAAAAATAACAGGAAGCAACAATCATTTTTCCTTAATATCTCTTAACATCAATGGTCTCAATTCCCCAATAAAAAGACGCAGACTAGCAGACTGGATACACAAACAAGACCCAGAATTTTGCTGCATACAAGAAACACACCTCAGTGACAAAGACAGACACTACCTCAGAATAAAAGGGTGGAAAACAATTTTCCAAGCCAATGGTCCCAAGAAACAAGCTGGAGTAGCCATTCTAATATCAAATAAAATCGACTTTCATCCAAAATTAATCAAAAAAGATAAGGAAGGACACTTCATACTCATCAAAGGAAAAATCTACCAAGGTGAACTCTCAATTCTGAACATCTATGCTCCAAATGCAAGGGCACCTACATACATAAAAGAAACTTTACTAAAGCTCAAAACACACATTACACCTCACACAATAATAGTGGGGGATTTCAACACCCCATTGTCAGCAATGGACAGATCATGGAAACAGAAACTAAACAGAGACACTTTGAAATTAACAGAAGTTATGAACCAAATGGACTTAACAGACATCTATAGAACATTTCATCCTAAAACAAAAGAATATACCTTTTTCTCAGCACCTCATGGTACCTTCTCCAAAATAGACCATATAATTGGTCACAAAACAAGCCTCTACAGATACAAAAAGATTGAAATAATCCCTTGCATCTTATCAGATCACCACGGACTAAGACTGGTCTTTAATAATGACAAAAACAATGGAAAACCCACGTACACATGGAAACTGAACAACTCTCTACTCAATGATGACTTGGTCAAGGAAGAAATAAAGAAAGAAATAAAAGACTTTTTAGAATTCAATGAAAATGAGGACACATCATACCAAAACTTGTGGGACTCCATGAAGGCAGTGCTAAGAGGAAAGCTCATAGCTCTAAGTGCCTACAAAAAGAAACTGGAAAGAGCACACACTAACAAGTTGACTGCACAACTAAAAGCTCTAGAACAAAAAGAAGCAAATACACCCAGGAGGAGTAGAAGGCAGGAAATAATCAAACTCAGGGCTGAAATCAACCAAATAGAAACAGAAAGAACAATACAAAATATCAATAAAACCAGGAGTTGGTTCTTTGAGAAAATCAACAAGATAGATAAACCCTTAGCCAGATTAACCAGAGGGCACAGAGACAGTATCCAAATTAATAAAATCAGAACTGAAAAGGGAGACATAACAACAGAAACTGAAGAAATTCAAAAAATCATCAGATCCTACTACAAAGGCCTATACTCAACAAAACTGGAAAACCTGGATGAAATGGACAATTTCCTAGACAGATACCAGGTACCGAAGTTAAACCAGGAGCAGATAAACCATCTAAATAGTCCAATAACCCCTCAGGAAATAGCAGCAGCCATCAAAAGCCTCCCCACTAAAAAAAGCCCAGGACCAGATGGTTTTAGTGCTGAATTCTATCAGACCTTCAAGGAAGACCTAATACCAATTCTCTTCAAACTATTCCACAAAATAGAAACAGAAGGAACACTACCCAATTCGTTCTATGAAGCTACAATTACACTCATACCCAAACCCCACAAGGACCCGACAAAGAAAGAGAACTTCAGACCAATCTCCCTTATGAACATCGATGCAAAAATACTCAATAAAATTCTAGCAAACCGAATCCAAGACCACATCAAAACAATCATCCATCATGATCAAGTAGGTTTTATCCCAGGAATGCAGGGATGGTTCAATATTCGGAAATCCATCAATGTAATCCACTATATAAACAAACTTAAAGAAAAAAACCATATGATTATCTCACTAGATGCTGAGAAAGCATTTGACAAAATTCAACATCCCTTCATGATAAAAGTCTTGGAAAGATCAGGAATTCAAGGCCCCTACCTAAACATAGTAAAAGCAATTTACAGCAAACCAGTAGCCAACATCAAGCTAAATGGAGAGAAACTTGAAGCAATCCCACTAAGATCAGGGACTAGACAAGGCTGCCCACTCTCCCCCTACCTATTCAATATAGTACTGGAAGTCTTAGCCAGAGCAATTAGACAGCAAAAAGAAGTCAAAGGGATACAAATAGGAAAGGAAGAAGTCAAAATATCGCTATTTGCAGATGATATGATAGTATACTTAAGTGACCCCCAAACTTCCACCAGAGAACTCCTAAACCTGATAAACAACTTCAGCAAAGTGGCTGGTTATAAAATCAACTCAAACAAATCAGTAGCCTTCCTCTACATGAAAGATAAACAGACTGAAAAAGAAATTAGGGAAATGACACCCTTCACAATAGTTGCAAATAATATAAAATACCTTGGTGTGAATCTAACCAAGCAAGTGAAAGACCTGTATGACAAGAACTTCAAGTCTCTGAAGAAAGAAATTGAAGAAGATCTCAGAAGATGGAAAGATCTCCCATGCTCATGGATTGGCAGGATTAATATAATAAAAATGGCCATCTTGCCAAATGCAATCTACAGATTCAATGCAATCCCCATTAAAATCCCAACTCAATTCTTCACAGAGTTAGAAAAGGAAATTCTCAAATTCATATGGAATAACAAAAAACCCAGGATAGCGAAAACTATTCTCAACAATAAAAGAACTTCTGGAGGAATTACCATCCCTGACCTCAAGCTGTACTACAGAGCAATAGTGATAAAAACTACCTGGTATTGGTACAGAGACAGGCAGGAAGATCAATGGAATAGAATTGAAGACCCAGAAATGAACCCACACTCCTATGGTCACTTGATCTTTGACAAAGGAGCTAAAACTGTCCAGTGGAAAAAGGACAGCATTTTCAACAAATGGTGCTGGTTCAACTGGAAGACAACATGTAGAAGAATGAAAATTGATCCATTCTTATCTCCTTGTACAAAGCTCAAGTCTATGTGGATAAAGGACCTCCACATAAAACCAGATACACTGAAACTAATAGAAGAGAAGGTGGGGAAAAGCCTCGAATACTTGGGCACAGGGGAAAAGTTCCTGAACAGAACTCCAATGGCATATGCTCTAAGATCGAGAATTGACAAATGGGACTTCATAAAATTGCAAAGTTTCTGTAAGGCAAAGGACACTGTCAATAGGACAAAACGACAACCAACAAATTGGGAAAAGATCTTTACCAATCCTTCATCTGATAGAGGGCTAATATCCAATATATACAAAGAACTCAAGAAATTAGACTCCAGACAACCAAATTACCCTATTAAAAAATGGGGTATAGAGCTTAACAAAGAATTTTCAATGGAAGAAACTCGAATGGCCGAGAAGCATCTAAAGAAATGTTCAGCATCCTTAGTCGTCAGGGAAATGCAAATCAAAACAACCCTGAGATTCCATCTCACACCAGTCAGAATGGCTAAGATTAAAAACTCAGGTGATAGTAGATGCTGGCGAGGGTGTGGAGAAAGAGGAACACTCCTCCATTGTTGGTGGGACTGCAAGATGGTGCAACCACTTTGGAAATCAGTCTGGCGGTTCCTCAGAAAATTGGACATAGCATTACCCGAGGATCCAGCTATACCACTCCTAGGCATATACCCAGAAGATGCTCGAACATATAACAAGGACATATGCTCAACTATGTTCATAGCAGCCTTATTTATAATAGCCAGGAGCTGGAAAGAACCCAGATGTCCTTCAACTGAGGAATGGATTCAAAAAATGTGGTATATTTACACAATGGAGTATTACTCAGCTATTAAAAACAATGAATTCGAGAGGTTCCTAGGTAAATGGATGGAACTAGAAATTATCATCCTGAGTGAGGTAAGCCAATCACAAAAGAAGACACATGGTATTCACTCACTGATTATTGGATATTAGCCTAGAACCTTGAAATGCCCAAGATGCAACTCACAGGCCACATGAAGCCCATAAAGAAGGAAGACCAAGTGAGGGTGATTCGGTCCTTCTTAGAAGGAGCAACAAAATACTCAAGGGAGCAAATATGGAGACAAAGTGAGGGACAGAAACTGAAGGAGGGGCCGTCTCAAGACCACCCCACCTGAGTATCTATCCCATGTGCAATCACCAAAGGTAGATGCTGATGTGGAAGACAGGAAGTGCATGCTGATAAGAGCCTGATATGGATATCTCCTCAGAGGCCTTCAAGAGTCAGACATATTCAGAGGCAGATGCTCACAACTAGCCATTGAACTGATCATGGGGTTCTCAATGGAGGAGTTAGAGTGAAGACTGAAGGAGCTGAAAGGGTTTGTGGCACCATGAGGAGAGCAACAATACCAACCAACCACAGCTCCCAGGGTCTAAACCACCAGCCTGGGAGCACTTAGGGGGGGATCCAGGGCTTCAGCTGAATATGTAAAAGTGGAGGGCCCTGCTGGGCATAGGTGGAAGAAGAGAACCTTGACCTCATGAAGGCTGGATGCCCCAGGGGGTGGGA
>NW_021604630.1:8705530-8727644 GCF_004785775.1 Grammomys surdaster | reverse complement strand
AAAAAAAAAAAAAAATACTACCAGAGTTTGAGACTAAAGATGGTTATTTAAAAGGTATATATACCCACTTCATCTCCCTTCACCCCTGGCTCTATCAAACAATTTGACAACAATTGCTACGTTTGTTCCAATCATTTTAAGTCATTAACTTTGGAAATTAATGTTGGCATCATTTTCCAGCTTGGCCTTTGGCCAACGTCAAGCTGGAGCCGAATGTGTAGGCGGATGATGCAGGGTTGGAGGTTTTTTTCCTATCACACATTTGCTAAGACCACAAAGTGTCATGGTTGAGATCAGTGCACAAATGTTACCGACTCAAACCTCAGCTACAGGGCCCCAGTGATGATTTTTGAGGCCAGTGTTTACCGGCCCGAACATCATTTAACAGCAATCCCAGCAGCCACATTCCTGTCCACAATTAAAAGAAAGGCTGGGGATCCAAAGGGAATCAGGACTCCACAGGAAGATCAACAGAGTAAACTAACCTGGACCAATGAGAGCTCCCAGAGCCTATACCACCTTCCACAGAGTGGGCATGGGCTGGACCTAGGTCCCCTGCACATATGTAGCAGATGTGCAGTTTGCTCTTCATGCTGGTCCCCCAACCACTGGACTGTGATCTGTCCCTGACTCTGTTGCCTACCTATGAATCTGATTTCCCTAACTATGCTGCCTTGTCCTGTTTTAGTGGAGGAGAATGTGCCTAGTCCCTGCAGTGACATGTTGTGCCAAGGTAGGGTGATAACCAGGGGGATCTCCCCCTTCTCAGAGGAGAGGAAATGGGAGAATGGGATGAATATCTGTGCAAGGGGAGGACTGGGAGGAAAGTAGGGCTGTGATCTGGATGTAAAATGAATAAATAACAAAATAAAGAAAGAGAGAAAGGCTGGGACTTAAAAAGTCAGTGAACTGACTTCAGAGAAGAGACTGTTTCACATGGTATATCTATTTTAAGATGAAGTAAACAACAGGTAGACAAATGAAGTTTTACTACACAGTGAGGGTAAAGGAAGTTTATATACCTTTGTAATATATGATTTCTCAGGGTAGAATAGATATGCTTAAAATGTTTTCTATTGTTAGAAAAAAATGTATAATTCTCTAAGAAGTACCTTCACTCAACCAGCAACATGTACATATAGATAGATTTTTCCATGCATTTTTTTTCTGTATATGTTTCATAAAATAGAGCAGTTTCTGACTTCATAGTGATTACAAGTATAACAAAGAGCTTCCCTGGAAATCTTTGGTGAGGTTTAGTACATTACAGTCTTCAGCTTGACCTATTCTAGGGGGCAGTTATTCCTTGCTATGTGTGTCACTGACCATTGCATAGTTTCAATTCTTTTCATTACATTTTAATATCTATACTCTATAGAATTTCTACCTCCTAACTGCACATGGCAATTACAAAGACTCTTTCCTTCTTCATAAAAATGGACAACTCTCCCAATAATTTGTTTGTACTTTATCTTGTTTGAAATGTGTAGCATGGCCTGATTTTCTTGATTAATACAGATGCCAATTTACAACCAGGAACAAGGGTCTGAAGTGTTCTGAGACCTGGAGGTCATAGTCTATACTGACTTTGAACCAGTCCCTTGGCTGGACAGCTCCCACCAAAGCAAAATTGGAAATTCCTTCTGTTAAGGCTTTGTTTTGCCTGACATGAAAGGAAAATGAAAGAAATGAGTGAAAAGGGCTAGAGAGAGGGATAGGAAGGCTGAGAGGTAGCCTGAGTTATAAGTGGGTTTTTGCTGGAGAAAATGTTAAATTAATGTTTTCTAGATGATATTATACTGAATAAGATAAATGTCACAAACTAAGAGATTAAGCAAATTCTAACCAAATAGATCAGCTAAGAATTAGTGGAAGAAATCTGTTCACATTTAAGCCATGCAGAGAGTTAAGATACACTGAGGGCTGTGTCTAATGTGTGGATTCATCTTCATATGCCTCCGATGAGCAGCTGCTATAAGCAGGAGAGTGAATTCAAAAAATCCCGAAATCATAGACAAGAAAAAAAATTCCACAGCACAGTTTGTGATAGAGAAGAAAGGGAGAGAAAAAGTCAGAACTGTGTTGTAGATGGGAGTGTATTGAATTCTGCACTCTTAAGCCAAGTGTAGAAAAGTATTGATTATCAGGTTAGGTCTTGTGAGAAAGGAGGGGCTGGAGGCACCATGCTTGAGTAATCCAGGCTGTCCTTGCTTTGTCTATCAGCACCCCTACTAGCTCTTGGGAGCAAGTGATTCTCTCCTTCCTTGTTGTTCCTTCTCAGCCTCAGCAAGTCAGGATGCAGGCAGCTCTTGGTGAGGATTAGCAAATTTAAAAGCTCAACCTTGGTAATGCCTGTAATTTGATTCTATGCAAGATCCATCATTTGTCTGACTGTAAAGATCAAATAATTTCATACAACCTGAAGAACTGCTGCCATGAGCTGTCACTAGCATTTTTCTAATCCCAGCCTTTGAGAAGAGAATCTGTATACGGATTGGGGGTGCCTTTCAGTGTTAGCGCTTGTGTTTAGCATGTGCAAGACCCTGCTTTCATCCTGAGTATAAAAAAGAATCATCATTGAAAAGCATGGGGTAATGTGACTGTGTAGGCACTGGATTACACACTGGATTGAACCTGAGAAGAGGTGGAAGGAGGAGCTAACTTCTAATAAGAATCTTCTATTGGCCAAGCCCTGCATTCTGTGTGTACTAGCCTTCATGATCAATCCATGCAATACACTGATAAGATGTTGACTCCTGGACTGAGAAGATGGATCAGCATTTAAGAACATGTACTGTTCTTAGTTCTTACACTCATACCAGATTGCTTCTTCTATCCTCCTTGGGCACCTGCACACACACACACACACACACACACACACACATTCACACCCATGTGCTCATGCACCTGTGCACATATACACACACATGCACACACACATGTGCATGGACACACATATACTTATATACTTATATGCACATACCCCCCCCACATGGGTACAAATATGCATACACTTATAAGCAAATACCGTTGTGCATGCACACACACACAAACACACACATACACACACATGTACCACAATTAAACATAAACATTTACCAAAGATAATGTCTTTCTTGAAATCGGGAAAACTAATGATTTGAACTCTGCCCCATATGACTAAGTTTGAGAGATTTTTTTTTTTCTGTTCCTAGAGCCGTGTACCATCTGGCTCATGATTTAGCAACTGTAAGGTGAATACAAGATGGAAAATAACCTGAAATTCAAAACAGTTTTCTTCTTTCTGTATTGGCTGTTCTGACTGAAACT
The DNA here is from genome assembly GCF_004785775.1 of Grammomys surdaster. Lineage (NCBI taxonomy): Eukaryota > Metazoa > Chordata > Mammalia > Rodentia > Muridae > Grammomys > Grammomys surdaster. The sequence goes on along the minus strand of NW_021604630.1, from coordinate 8,724,335 downwards.
ATTGACTAAATGAGATTTTTTGAGAATAGGCATGAATTCTGATTATCCAACTCCCTGCTAAGAATTAAAAGAGTCATATTATTTCTTCTGTGGGCGGGAAGAGGAGTGAGAGATCTGAAATAGTACCTGTGGAGTATAAAAAGACACATTTGGATACTGAAAGTAATAGTTGTCAAAGCTGTCGAAAGCCGCAATTCTTTTTTACATTAAAGAAAAAGGAAAGAAGAAGAAAAAGAAGAAGGTAGGGGATGGGTTGTGAGAAAGGTATAGAAATTTTATACTGGCCAATTCAACTAGATAATTTGTTTTGTCTTAGTTCTTGGTGGGGGTTGCTAGGAGATTATTTAAGGAGGTGCTGCATATTCTGGAAGCATTTTAAGTGCAATAAACATGTGTCCACCCATAACCCCACAGGCATGGAATGATCTACATGCATTCAGATCTGTGAATAAAAGACAGGGTACAAAATAAATCTGCAATATCCTACTCTCCTGTTTCCCCTGTTTATCAGCTACCTTCCTTTTTTGCTCCAGGAGGCAGGTGAGTATGTAAGGCATATATATATATGTGTGTGTGTGTGTGTGTGTGTGTGTGTGTGTGTATCCTATGTGTAATTTTTACTTTCTAGTAGTTTCTACAATGTAATTTTCATCCAAAATGTACACCTTAAGATATTATTAATATAGAACATTGTATAGAACATATAAACATATAATATGCATTATGGATTTTGTATTCACAGTGTATCCAAACTAAGCCAAGTACATTTCAAGGGCATAATAGCCACATGTAGCTATAGGCATCTTTCTTGGTATAGAAAAGGAATATAGATGTTCAGAGAATTTGGGTGATAAGCTCTCCATAATCCATTGTCATATGTTTTTATTTATTGTGGAAGCACATTGTCACTCCTACGCCATCAGAGACGAGCATGGGTGAGGATCACTGTATACCATTTAGTGAACAGAGATTAGCTTCCCTTCTCTCAGAAGAACTGTCATCTCTGTTCTCTATTTTAATGCCAACATAAAGGGCAATATAGTAGTCTCTCTTCCCATCTCCTTCTCCCTTGGGAAGCACACACACACACACACACACACACATACCACATACACACACACGGAGAGAGAGAGAGAGGCAGAGAGAGACAAGACACAGATACACACACATACACACACAGAGAGGGGGAGGAGTATTGGCATATACCAAAACCACAATATATTAACACTTCTAATTAAAGCTAATTAAAGGTACCAGATAGATGCAATGAACATCTAATGAAAGCCTTCTTGCACATTTAACTAGATTTAAAAGCCAAAGGAAAACAAAAAGGATTAGAATAAACTCTTATAGATGACAACCAATTCAAGAAGTATTCTGCTACTTCCTAACCTTGTGTAACTGTATCTTACCAGGAAGAAAGAAGCATGACTCATTCCTTACCACACTGGGGCTCAGACGTTCTCCTTGTGTAACTCTACTGCATTTTAAAATCTGTACTTATTGCTGGTTGCAGAGTCTTGTACTGGACTTGGAACATAGTCAAGAACAGATTCTGTACAGAGGACTAAGTGAGTCTGCTCAAATTGTGGACAAAACCACACACCGATAGACGAGTATTAGGACTTCAGCTGAGCCATGAATCATGGTAGGAATGAGTGAAGAAGACACTGAGTTTTGAGATGAGTCCTTTTCCTGTTACATAAAATCTGAAATATTCTGATATAAGATTTGGAAAAAGATGATAACAACACCAGCTTTTTTTGGTTTATCCAAGAAGAACTTTGAGTTATTAAATATTTAACTCCTACATCCATTCATCAAGATTCTTGGGAAGCTAAGGAGACTTTGAGCTAGCTGAATGGCCCTGTCATTTGAATTTTTCATGCTGTGGGTGATTAGCTCCCACAAAAAAAACCCTACATCAATGAAACAGGAGGTATTTGAGTCAGGAAGACAAGGCTAGAGAGCTGCCTTGGCTGTCTTTCTTCCCTGGAAATCATTTATTCTCTCTGGGTTTAATTTTTCATTTATTTGATTAATATAACCCCCCCTGTAGTCTTGCTGTGAAGAATAACTGAAGACAATTTATCGAATCTCTGATTCAGACTCTCATACGTATTGATTGTACAATAAGTTTTCTTTATTCCTCTGTGAAATTAAGTTTTTGTTCTTTGACCTTTGTGTCCTGAAATGATCTTTCAGCATCCAGATTAGGCTTTATGATGTTAGAATTTTAGATCGTTTTTTATATTTTATTGACTGAAAGAAATAATCAGTTTAGGAGTACACAATTCTTAGGTTTTGAAAACTCACTAAAGCAAATACTTATTGAGGCCGCATTCCAGTGGAGGGTTTTGACAAAATGCCATTGAATCACATAACTATTGTATTAAAGGAGCTTTACCTTTCTTTCAATTTTTTGTATAAATCACCAGACAAAATCAATGTAGAGGTTCAGAATCTCAAAAGGACATCTGTCTAGTTCTTGGACTCATCTTAATGGGTCCCAGAAATACTAGAAAACATACTGATATAAAAGATAATTTCAACATAACCAATAAATGCAAGCTTTTTCAAATGTTGAGAATATCCTGCAAGCCCCACTTGACACTTTTTTTTTTTTTTAAAGAAAAACTAGGTTGTAGATGGATAGCTGTCAGTAAGGGATGTAAGCACTGAGTTTCATGTAGCGGAGTATGATGAAAGAATGAAACTACTTGCTTTGCTTTCTGGGAAAACCTCTGCAATGGGAGGGCTGTAGACTATCCATGCAAAATTATCCAATGGGAGATGAAATTTAAGCATTACTGGGAATGACAATGATGATGCAGATTCTGGGGGATTATTATGTACAGTGTCGTTGTTAGCTTATGAGTTGCTGTGACAAGATGCCTGGCAGAAACAACAGTGAGAGAGGAAGGATTTACTTTTGGCTCATGGGTAGAGCAAATTTCAGAGGCATGGCATGGTGAGCAGCTCACTTCATTGAAGTAGGATCTCTCCATATCACAGTGAACCAGAGAGCCAGGTAAGAATGAGGCATCAAGTATAAACTTCAGAGGTCTACTGACTTACTTCCATCTGTTTGATCCTACCTTCTAAAGAGGCAAGAACATCACAAAAACAGTGAAGACAACTGGTACTCAAATATAGGTCTGGAGAGACACTTCAGACTTAAACCATAACAGGGTGGAGGGAGGGTCCATCTCACTTTTGATTTTTTTTGGCATATATGTGATGGTGCACTAATCTCACGTTATCTTCTATGAGGGTAGGTTCCTTCCGAAATATTATAAAGGCCTTAGTATGCATGACTTTCCCTGATACATGAAGAAAAGTGTGCAACTAGTAGAGGCTATACTACAAAGACATTTGCAAAGGAGGGCCTTTTTTTTCTAAGCCATTTCTACAGAACTCTGGATTTTAGCCAACTTTGGCTCTTCCCATCAAACCTGGGAGTTTATTTCATTCTATAATTCTGAGTCATGTTAGAGTGCAAATTAATTAATTTTATTTCCCCAAATCTTGCTTCTCTAGAGGACATTCCAATGATTTTGATTTCCAGTAGGGAGTTTATTTTAGAAGTTCATTGTCAAAGAAGTGATAAACACCTAGAACTCAGGGTATTAATCTCAAACTCAGCTGATGATATTTGCCTTTCTAAATAAATAACTCAGTCCTCAATATCAAGGACTCTCTCTATCCTTCCTATCTCCAGACAAGGAACATGACTTAAAACCCTACTGTCCCATATTCACACCATTCTTATTTTTAATAATACAGTAGCTACAAGAAGATTGCTCAAAACCCTACTGTCCCATGTTTGCAACATTCTTATTATTAATAATACAGTAGCTACAAGAAGACTTAATAATATCAGGGAAGGGTTGCAAGTTCACCAGTTAGTTAAATGTAATGTTTTTTATTCTTCATTTATCATTTGTTTACCTTGCCTATTTTGGTTTAGTAAATACCTAATGATGTGGTTTTAAGTAAAACTTTAATGAGTAAGAAGACTGCATTTGTATATTTAGGTGTGTGTTTGTATGAAACACGTGTGTGTGTGTGTGTGTGTGTGTGTGTGTAAAACAACAAAGAAAAAGTTCATGGATTTATAAAAGTTCAAAGAGACCAAAGTGGGGTACATGAAATGTATTGTCCCACAAGACCAATTTTTTTATGAACTCTGTTACTGTTCTAATAAAAAAAAAGCAAGACTTAAGATGATTTGTGTTAAGTTTATTTGTGATAAATACAGGTTTATATTAAAAGTAACTTAATTTACTTACAAAAGGAGTCTAGTAAACACAAGTTGGTTGAAGTATACAGAATTCCCAGTGGAAGCTTCCGTAAATCAATGCCATTAAGATAGACACTTAATGCTATCTTATCATTCCTTTTGGAAGGGTTCAGAAATTTGGAACAGAACCCAACTTTATAAAGTAAGAATGAACTACTGAATTCTCAGAGATAATCTTGAAATCATGAATCTTTTTGCATGATTCTAATAATTTAAGGCTTATTTCATAAGCGAGAAGTTCTCCAGGTGACTCTAATATCTTGGTCTCTGCAGTATTAGGGAGGGGCAGATTTACTTAAACCCATGAACGGATTCAGTCATTACCCTCACTCCAGTAAAATGTATTAGAAATGATGTTTAACATAAAGGTTATTTAAGTCTAACTTACCAATTGTTGTACAGATTGTCAGTAGATAAACTAAAGCATAAGGTTTTACCATATGTTCACAGAGATGTCAGGCTCCCATGTTCTGTTAACCCTAGTTGTAAATAAAATGATGGAGAAATAATAGGTGTAAGCTACAGATGCTTCTTCCCTTTGAATTTAGATAACTTTTCCTAGCTCCCCACAATCAAGGGTAAAATAATCAAGGGGAGGTTCTCTGTTTTACAGAACCAAACTCATCAAATGTAGGTGTGTAATCATCTACCAAAGCGAAAAGTAGAAAAAGATTTTTCTAGAACAACATCTATCATGTTTTGCTCCACTAGGTTAATGATTCTGCCACACTTATATTTTATATGCTTTAACTTTAAATATTGTCCTGGTAAAAGTCTTTATTTCAACAATTAGACACTCTGTTCCCATTTATAGATGGAAGCATAGCACTCACAAACAAAGAGGCACCTGGTTTTCTGTTTTAGAAAATGGCCTGATGTAGTTATTGCTTATTTGTTGAGAGTCTGCTCATTCGGTTCATAACAATAGAAAAAAATGACCTCCTACAATGTAGATGGTAGAACTGGAATGAGAGTCTAGAAGCAATTTATTTTTGTAGTTTGAGTTGTTATGTTTTCCCTGTACAACACTTTTGGGGGTATAGATAACTTAGCATTGCATACTATACTGAATATAGAACTAAAAGAATGGAATGTAACTTTAAGGGACTTGGGATTTAAGGGTAAATAAAAGTTGAGAAAACATTTTGGAATCCTATAGCAATATATTTATAGAATCAATGGTTAGGAGTATGAACGTAGGACCTTGATTCCTCACCTTATAGACTGTATAAAGGTGACCAAGTCATCTGACTTCTTTGACATTCCCTTTCCTCTTTGGTTCAGTGGAAATAACAGTGGGATTTGTCTTTCAAATGAGGGAGTAGAAAAATGATATAATGCACAAGAAAGCATCAGAAAAGAGAATAATGTGCTGGCTTCACAAATGATGTTTCTCACTCAGAATAAACAAATCATTTTCTTCACAGTCAAGGAAACCCTTGCCTTTTAAGAGCAGATTTGAATATTGTACAGGAAATGATCATATAGAAAATCATATAGTCACTGTGAAACTTAAAACGATACAGTTTGTTGATATTTGGTTGTGCAATTGAGTAATCTTTCTTTGAAGATTAACCAACCAGGCACACTTGGAAGGATGTCTAAGTTTGAGAAGTCTTTCTACATTTGACAAGAACACTATAGACTCCCATTAATATGCTGCGTTTGGGTCATCATATTTGTTTTCTGTGTCAGTTTCCTTTCAGTGAGAATTTTTAGAGACTTGGTTCAGAGATAGGAACTTTGGTGTGCCTTTGTCTTCTCAGAATAACGGAAAGAAAAACTCCCAATTAGTTAAAGAAATGTTTTAAATGTCATATTCCTTTTCATACCACTTAGAGATAGGTATCAGAAAGGAAAAAAATGGTTTGTAATTTTCTAATAACAGGATTTATGAGATTATGAGAGTTCATCATCCTTATTTTTCAGTCTTGCAAATTATCCCCATTTGTTAATTAATAATTAATGGCATGTATCAAGAAGTATTTCACAATAGGGTGAAAAACCACTAGAGGAGATATGGGGAAAATTGAGTTTAAAATAAATGACCTATAAAGGACCTACAAATCCAGAGGTTTTTTTTGTATTTTTAAGAATTATATTTGCTGTCATTCCATGTCCAGGTTTAATCTCTTCCTTTGAGAACCAGGTCAGATTAAAAGAAATTTCAAAAATACCCAAGCAATCAATATCTAATTCATTTACACCCTGCTTCTTCCTGGGCCTGCTGGGTATAAGCCTGTAGTCACTGCCATCTCTCTTAAATTCAGGCACTTTGGGAAGGGAGCCATCTTTTTAGATCTATTTTCTCCCTGGAGCTGGGAAGCTGTATCTATATAAAAAGAAGTGACATATTAGGCTGGGCGTATTAAAACCTTTTCTGAGAAAATCAATATAAGTTTGGGAAGGCTCATTTATTGTCAAAGGAGAAGAAAGGACAAAAGATAATGCAGAAGTAGACGCAGGATATCACGTAAGCAGTGGGGAATTCAAGATACCATGTAAAGTAACTGTTGGTGCTTGCATAGCCATTGTCAGTTCATTGTATTAGCCTTGTAAATATTCTAGATCCGTGGTTGTGTTCTATCTTGTCACATGAAGGAATTCTGAGACCGCTTTGTCTGATTGAGGTTGTAATCACCTGTCAGGACTCTGAGAATTTGCTATAGTGACCAATGTTGGCACCGATTGTACCCAAAGCAGGTTATATCAATGAGACATAATTTGGGATAATTAGCAGGTTTGAAATATCCCTTGTAATACACCATCCTTCTAGTCTAGTCATCAGAATATATCAGCTACATTACCATATCCCCTTTACAATGGAATAAATTACATTTTCATTATTTTAAATTAATCAGTACGAAGTTATGAATTGTTTTATATCTTGGGTTGAATACATCATTGTCTCTGGGTGCCAGTACTGCATTTAGAGTTTGTAAGGTAAATGGAACCCAAAATGACTTCATGGTGCAAATTAACTTCTGTTGTATAAAATTTCATAAATTTCCACCTGTGTGGTAGTATCCTTCAAAATCAAAGGAAGGCAAACTCAGTTTTATTCATGAGAATGTTCTATCACCTCTTTTCTCCTAGCCAGAGCAGTCTTGCCTTTTATTCTCAAAGATGTTACACTCAGCTCCTTGCAGCGTGGTAAAGCAATCTCACAGTTTGTGATTTCGCTCTCTGACCATCAAATATGATGAAATGAAAGTTTGTGATTTTATTGTACTTTCCACTATGTTAGGTTTCTGGTTTGTTGCTCCTACTGTGACCAAAGCCGAGGAAGGTGATCAAGAATGCTTAGAAGTAAGATTTACCTCCATAACTCCAGACAAGTTACGCCATCATACTTGGTGAGCTATTAGGATCAGATTATTGTCTGTGGGCTAGCTTGACTTTATGAGTAATTGGTATAAAGGATACTAAAGAAACTCAGGTAGTTTTAAACTTATGTGTTCTCTTCCCTAATCATGAAATTGACTAACTGTGACATTAAAAGTGGTAATGGTATCAGTCTGACATCTTAGATTTCTGGAATGGATATGATAAATCAAATTAGAATGATTTGCCTTTCAAAACCAATGGAAATGAACATGGTCATGGAGAAACAGAGAAGCAGCCACTGGGAAGACAAGGGGATCTAATTCACAGGTTAGACTATGGGACTATCATGGCAACAGACAACAGATATTAGCAAAGTGATAAATTATGTAAGTCTAAGGAAGTATGTAAAAATAGCATGATAAACAGATGAGGAGCAATATTTATGGATGAAGACAGCCACGTATAATTAGGGCACTTTGTTATAAATCAAAGGGTTCTAGGATAGGACCAAGATTCAGTACCTAGATTTGAGTCTTAAGCAAATGCTTATCAAGACCGATATTAGACCTAGTCCTAATGCTAGATACAGTACTAAGAATTTCACAGAGATTATACTATGCTTTTGGAGGTAGAGCTTTTACTATTTTCATTTAATAGTCAAAGAAACCAAGTCACATGAAAGTTGATTACTTGTCTATACCAACACCTGCACACAGCTGATAAGTGCATAAACATACCATTCCAGTCAGTAACTTTAAAATCTATTTTTTTGTTGTTGAAAATAGATATTTTATGCTACATTCTGATCATGGTTTTCTCTCCTCCAACTCCTGCCATATCGTCCCCACTCACGACCCACATAACTCCACATCCTTTGTTGTACTCTCTCTTTAGAAAATAAACAAACAAAAATAAATCAAAAATTTAAAAAACAGCAGCAACAGCAAAAAGAAAAGCATGAGAAACACACAGGTAAAATTGGAAACCATAATATCCAACTCAAAAAAATAAAAGCCCAAACAAAGCCATATGAAACAAAATACCTACAAAAATACCATTGGATTCCTTTCAAAATGACTATCTACTTGTGGGTCAAGGATAAGTGTGGATATGTCTGATAATCCTGTCTTACGCCAAAGCTCATGGTAATGAACAGGATACCCCAATGGGCAGGTTATAAAAGCTCTGACTATGATACATCTCATTAAGGCAGAACCATGCCTAGTATAAAAGAGAGTCCACAAGAAAAAAAAGACTCCACCATTAAGGTCAAAGCATAAGATCACAGCAGAGAAAATGATGGAGTGTCATGAGTTGTTCTTAGCTAATGCTTGTTAACATATATCTTGCCAAAAGGCAAGAGTGTTACTAATAAAAGGTGGCAGTTGATACCTAGGGAAGCAAGATGCACATATTAGTTGGTGATAGAATAAAAAAAATAAATGGAAAGGAAATAAGAAAAAGGGAGCATATTCAGTGTATAGTAGCCATCTTAATATCTGTGAGTAAGTTAGTAAAATAGTGTCCCACATTTTAAGTGACTCATTCTCAAATTTTGAAGAAATTATAACGTTTACAAGAAAGAGCGTTATCTTTATCTTTCCAACATAGACATTATTGTCTGTTATTGTTCCATTCAGATATGGAAAGGGGAATTTCCTTTCATTCTCTGCTCTCTTGTGTTGTTGAATTTTTAAAATAATGTTCTTATGTCATCTTCACAAAAAAGGCCACTAAAAGGAAAAAAATGTAACTTAGCCCGAATCCTATGTTTCTGTAAGCTCCTGTATCATACATAAAAATATTGAGATTTAAAGTGCAAAGATTTAGGAGGACTAATTTTTTTCCTCTAGATCTACTTTCATGCTTGTTAAGAGAAGTTGAAGATGATATCAGATGATGAAAAGACTTCATACATCCGTGATACTCACGGATCAGTAGGATTTACATAGTGCAAGTGGCCATCTTACCAAAAGCAATCTACAGAACCAATGCAATTCCCATCAAAATTACAACAAAATTCTTTATATATCTTAAAAAATCAGTACTCAACTTCATATGGAAAAACAAAAAAAAAATCTCAAATAGCTAAAGCAAAAAAGATTTCTGGAGGTACTAGCATCCCTGATTTCAAGCTGTACTACAGACTAATTGTAGTACAAACTGCATGGTACTGGCATACAAATAGACAAGTTGATCAATGGAATTGAATCAAAGATCCAGATGTAAACCCACAGAGCTATGGATATTGGAATTTTTACAAAACTATTGGTGGAAAAAAAGTATTTTCAACAAATGGTTCTGGTCTAACTGGATGTCTGCATGTAGAAGAATGCAGATAAATCCATATGTATCCCTATACATAAAACTCAAGTTCAAATAGATCAATGATCTCTACATAAAGCCAGATACCTAAGTCTGATGGAAGAGAAAATTGGAAATGGTCTTAAATGTATAGAAACAAGAGATAACTCCCTGAGTAGAATACCAATGGCTCAGGCACTAAGATCAACAATTAATAAATAGGACTTTAGGAAAGTTTTTGAAAGGTTCTGTAAGGCAAAGGACACTATCAATAGGACACAAAGACAACATATAGAATGAGAAAAGATCTTCACCAGCCTTTGTCCAGCAGAGGACTTATATCCATAATATATAAAGAACTCTAAAAATTAGACATCAACAATTTACTAACACAATTAAAAATGAGTTACAGAGATAAATGGAGAATTTTTGACAGAAGAATTACTAATGTCCAATAAACATGTAAAGAAATGTTGAATATGCTTAGTCATCAGGGAAATTCAAATCAACTCTGAGATTCCATTTTATACCCATCAGAATGGCTAAGATCAAAAACGCATGTGATAATGCATGCTGTTGAAGATGAGGAACACTACTCCATTGGTGGTGGGAGTGCAAACTTGTGCAATCACTTTGGAAATAATTTGGTGGTTTCTTAGAAAATTGGGAATATTTCTACCTCAAGAACCAGCTAAACCACTCCTGGACATATACCCAAAAGATGTTCTATCATTCCACAAGGACGATTATATCTATGTTCATAGCAGCTTTTCAGGAAAAGTCAGAAACTGGAAACAACCTAGATGACCCTCAACTGAAGAGTGGATAAATAAAATGTGGTACACATTGGAGTATTACTTAGGTATTAAAAACAATGACACCATGAAATTTGCAGGCAAATGGTTGGAACTAGAAAAAAAAATTGAGTGAGGTAACCCAGACCCAGAAAGACACATATGGTATATGCTTACTTACAAGTGGATATTAGCCATAAAGTAGAGGACAACCATGATACAAGGTATAGACTCAAATAAGCTAAATACCAAGGTGCACCCAAGGGAGGATGCTTGAAGCTCACTGAGAAGGGGAAATAAATTATTTATCAGAGAAAGATGGAGGGAAAGAATTGGGCAGGAGAGGAGATAGGAAGGGGAACACGAGGGATCAAGTGTGGAAAGGCCTGAGGGAGAGAGAACTGTGATTGGTGAGAGTGGGCATTTCTGGGACAAGCTAGAAATCTAGGACAAGAAAACTCCTAGGATTCTATGAGGGCAACCTTAGCTAAGACTCTTAGCACTAGGGGATATAGAACCTGAAACACCCACCTCCTGTAACCAGGCAAGATTTCTAATGGAGGAATGAGGACACCAATCCCCCACAAAACCTTCAACCTACAATTTGTCCTGCCTGCAAGATGTTCAGGGATAAGCATGGAGCTGAAATTGAGGTAATGGCCAACCAGTGACTGGCCCACCTCGAGACCCATGCCATGAAAGAGAGAGCCCGCCCCTTACACTATTAATAATATTCTCCTATATTTGCAGATAGGAACCTAGCATAACTGTTCTCTGAGAGGTTTTATCCAGCAACTAGTGGAAACAGATATAAAGTCCCACAGCCAAATGTTAGGTAGAGCTTAGGGAATCTTGTGGAAGAGGAGGAGGGAGGATTGAAAAAGTCAGAGGGTTCAAGAACACTACAAGAAAACCTGCAGAGTCAACCAACCTGTGCCTATAGGAGTGACAGAGACTGAACCATAAACCAAAGAGCATGCATGGGATGGACCTGGGACAGACCTAGGACCCCTACAAATTTGTAACAGATGTGCAGGTTGGTCTTCATGTGGGACCCCTAACAGCAGGAGCAAGGAATGTGTCTGACTCTGTTGCCTGTATTTGGACTCCCTTTCCCAAAGTGGGTTCCCTTGTGTAACTCAATAGGAGATGTGCCTAGTCCTATTGCAACTTGATATGCCAAGAAAGGTTGTTATCCATGGGAGGCCTCCCCTTCTCTGAGATAAAGGTTAAAGGAACATAGATGGATGATTCCAGAAGAAAGAAGTTAAATAAATATTGTTATTGAGGACAATTTATAAAACATTTGGACAAAAATTACAGTCTATTCCCAATTCTCCATGGTTGTTTTTATAGACCATGAAATCATAGCTAAAGTCAACTTGGTTTTGCCCTAGTGGAGAGGAACAACAGCTGAAATAACCCTAATAGCATAGATAATTCAAATACATTTGAACTTGGCTTTTGAGTACGTTCCATGATAATTTTCATAGGCCATTGATCTTCTGATTATGTTTTGTTGTGGGTAATTCTGAAAGGAACTTGCAGTTAGTGATGTGATGGGTTAGAAAGGAGACCCAGGATTGAATGGGAAAAACAGGATGTGCAAAATATAGGACACTTCCAGGATCCCCGATGCCTGATATGTATATATTTCCCCATTCACCCCCTCTTCTCCTTCTCCTTCCTCCTCCTCCTTCTTCTTAAGCCTTTTCTTTTTTATATTATCCTCCTCCTCCCATTCCAATCCTGAAAAACAACCTAAATCAGGAAAAACAATAACACCATCATTAGCCATTAGGGGTGAGGAATACTGTGTCCTAGGTGCTCTCAATGGTATCAGAAGTAACACAAGCTGTCAGGACTTACATTAATAAAGAGCAAAAAATGAAAGCAAGGAATGAAGCTAAAGTGTAAGGCCCTCTGACCGTACACCCAAGCCAACTTGTTTGTTAAGCCCTTAGCATGTAATCCAATATCCCTGATTCCATAAAGGGTATTGGGATGCAGAAGGTACAGGAGCCAGGCAGGTATTCTGGAGGCTAGCACACGGTAGTGCTTATACTGTTGTCAGTGCCAGACTTTAGCCAGCTAAGAAGCTAACTGGACACAGGGCAGCAAATCAGCACCTCTAGCAACCCCAGGCAGAGTAAAAGGAAAGACATACATGTGTAGCTATGTATGTATATCTCTATGGTTGAAGACGCATCACATACTGCCTTTCATGTACTGGTCATGGCTAGTCTAATAAAGCTTTTAACCCTCCCAAAGAAAATTGCTTGGATGAAATCTTTGGAGGAGAAAGACATTTGCCTGGCAGGATCCAGGCTCACCCCTTGGAGAGTCATCTTTTAAGATAAATTCTTCTTAGTGATGAGGACAATACTACTTTCTGGTTCTTCAAGTTACCACTCAAAAAATTTGCAAAAAAGCAGGACATCCCTTCCTTTTACGGTTTCCTCTAAAATACTTAGAACAAGGACACACATATTTTTCCATAAATACCAAAGAATGAACGAAAAAATAAAATAGGAAAGGCAAGAAGTAAACAACAGGATAAAATTAGATGTGCATGCCAGATGCAAGATAACCTTAGGTTTCAGACACCACAGGGTGACACCGAGTGTTTATCATCTGGCTGCATGCAGAAGGACACAGCAACTCAGAATGACATGATTGACTCTGCACATGTGCACTAGATTGAGGGAAAGGAGGTTTGGTGAGGAACCTCCTATTCACAACCCTTGGAGAGTAGATGCTCACTCACCCTAAAGAGCTAGTGTGAATTATTACCTCCTTCGTGTTTAATTTATCAAATAATAATTATTAGGATAATTAATATAATTATTTATGGAAGCCTTAAAGGAGTAGAGAGATACTGGCTGATTTACTCCATGGGGATACATTCATGCAACATGTGTCCTGACTCCTTGCCTTCGTTTGATGGCTTTGGTCTCTGAAATTGTAGGTGTCATCAAATACAACCAGCAGAAATAATTCATATTCTCTCTCTCTGTGTGTGTGTGTGTGTGTGTGTGTGTGTGCGTGTGCATGTTTGTGTGTGCTTGTGTGTGTACTTTAATGGGGCAGATTTGGAATAAGGAAGGCACTTTATGTACCATTAACCAGGATGCTGTCCAATTTGGCTTTTCAAACCATCTCTCAGTGGTCTAGATACTACCTAGTACACTAGGCTATCTGGATATCAATCCCCAGGACTTATCTCTCAGTGGTCTAGATACTACCTAGTACACTAGGCTGTCCTGATACCAATCCCCAGGACTTCACCTTGCTATACCATCTTGCTGCTATGTTTACAAGCACATACCACTATGCCCAGCTTTTTAAACATATCTTCTTGAAATGAGACTTCAGACTTCTTGCTTGCAAGGAAAACACTTTACTGACTGCGTTATCTCCTCAGCTCTTCCCACACTCTCTAAGCCCAAGAATCAGTTTTCTGTTATTGTCTTAGTTGTCTCTAGATTTTATTAACATTACTACCACATATTTGACCAACTGTCAAAAATGTAGCTCTTAGCACAGAGAAGGTAGAATGTTTCCTAAGGGATAGGAACATAGCACTGATCACATGCCCATAGTAGGTCTACTTCTTCATGTCACATACTTGCTATCATGTACACTCTCATGTTAGTGCATGGGGCACCTGCTCAAAATATCCATACCTGCCCTGCATCTTAGCCCTTCATCCACACCCTTCCCTCTTCAACAATGTTAGACTAGCCACTGGAGCATCACCATGGAGGTGAAAAGAAAGAACACACTGTATTGCCCGGAGTTCTGAAAGTTCTGGAGATAACTGTTTGCCTGACAAGCCCTCTCTTCTGTCTGTTTACCATCAATTTACTTTTTCTGTAATTTAACTTTTTTTTTTAATAACAGAAGAAAGTACCACCAAGTTTCTTTCCACCCACAACATTCCTTACTTAATGTATTGTATGATAACCTCAGGAAACATTAAATTCTAAGAATCTGTGCCAGTATCACTTTGGGGTCATTTTCTTCAGCAGCAGAAGTCCTTTATTCTTATTGTTCCACATTTCTGAATAATTTGGAGCTTTTTATTGAAGGTAGGAATTTCATAACCTTGTCAAGGTGCATTGAGGGAGAAGTTAACTGATTGAACATCAGCACATCCTGGAATGTTTGATGTTAATGATCGCAAGACGGACCCTGTCTGATGTACATTGGTCCCAAACACATCTTGTTGTGTATCGCTGTTGCCCCTCTACTGTGATAGACTCTCAAAATGAAGTACAGAAGCCTATTTTATAGGACACAGTGGGTAATTAACTCATATATGTGCAGAGCCTCATAGACCTGTGAGTACCTTCTCATTTTCTTTCTTTTGTACTGTCCTTACAGAGAGGAAAACCAAATTTCCATTTCAGGAAAAATCAATAAAGAAATAAAAATTTATATCTCTTAAGAATTAGGGTGTCTTAAATTTCTACTACTCTTTTTTTTACTTTCTAAAGTTTTTAAATTTAATTTTTTAACTTATTAATTCCCACAATTCTTCCCCCATCTCCTTTTCCCCTTCTCCTCTGAGCAGGTGGGGACCCACCTAGGTACCCCCACTGACACTTCAAGTCTTTGCAAGGCATCTTTGTTCAGTTCTAACCACCCATCTGACATTTGACTCCATTCCTTCTTTGGGTGTACATTTTGTGTCCTCTCTCATTTTTACAGTGGCATATAAGTTAAGTTGTCCTTTGTCCGAGTTGTCCAATTAGTTGTCCTTTAGAATGTGGCCAACATAGCTTAGGAATGACCCAGGTATAGCATCTCATGGACTTTGATTTAATTAGCATCTGAACAACCAGAAAGCCAATTTAGGAATACCTAAGGATCTCTTTTCTGTTTACTTTTTCGTCTCCATACCCTTAGAGATAATGCAAGGTGGAACCTCTTTCGTGGCAAGCAATCTGCATCTTCCATTTTCTCTAAACCAGTTGCTTCTGTCTGGTCATTGACCATTGATTCTAAGACTAGATGGCTTTCCCACCCAGAACTGCGGATGAGTCTTTTCTTGGCCTTCTCTCTGTTCCCCTATTGCTTTGTGAATGTTTTCTGATTTTTTTATGACACTGGTTCCCTGAAGGCAAACTGTATCCTCCAACCCTCAAGTAGTTGGAGAATGGAATGGCTAGGATGACAGCTTCTTTGGGCACTAAAAATTTTAAATATGTTCCATACTTTGTCCAGGCTAGAAATTAAACCCTCTTGAATACTGTGGGCTGAGATGCATACAATTTACATCTTTCTTTCTGACTCATATCTACAATCATGGCGATATTATCCACTGATAACCATGAATGAATTAGGTAATAAAGTCAAGGCTGCTCTTGAATCTCTACTACGGTGGTATGGGATACATCATTTGCTTGGAGGGTCCTCTTGAGCAGCCAGGCTGATGACGCCTTAAACTTAGTTCTTCCAGCGATGCTCATCTCCACATGTCCATAGTAATTTACTTCCTTTGCCTCTTTCTTTTCCACCAAAAACCTCAGGAATGCTTAAGATTGCTTTAAAGTCCACTTAATCTTTGACCTCTTCTGATCTCCCATCTGAGTCTTTTATCCCTTTGGTTTTCAACCTCTGTAGGTATTACCTTTAGGACCACAGTGCTGATCATTTGTCATTTCTTCTTCAGTTCCCTGACTCCTTCCCCTCTAAACTCATTCTCTTTACAATCCTTCAGTCCTGAAAAACTTTTCCTACTAAACACTGTTTATTCAAGGTCATGCACTGAATTAGTGCTGCCTCAAAATCAGAACCAAGCCTAGTGACGTTTCTATTATAACTTACTTAATTTAATACTTTGCAATGGAAGACTAAGGAATTTCTTAAAATCTACTATAAAAATATGCTGCAACAGAAGATAAAATTCTAGACTTGAGTAAAGGGGGAGTTAGAAAGGGTTAATGTTGGGAAAGTTACTGACTGTGATGTGTTCACCAGGTAGATGAACTAAATTGTCTTTATTGAACCAAATTTATCAACCAGTGGAGACTTACCAAGTCTTTAGCATTTAAAGGGGCATCAATAAAGGAACATTGTATTGAACCACTGTGTAAAAGACCCTGTGGATCGAATCCATTGCCCATTGGGACAGAGGACTTTTACTAGAGCGTGCTGATTGCTTGTGACTAAGGATGACACCTGGAAGAGAGCAGTTTTCACACTGTAGCTGACTTCTCAAAATGGGAAAACTTTGTAGTGACTGGTGGGGATCAGTTTTGTAAAACTGTTAAAACTTGTGGCAAAATATGAGCCTTTCTGTACACAAAACAAAGAAGTCTATCTATCATTTTTTATTTATGGTGCTGGTACAGGCCTCTTTGACAAGAGTAGATCTAACCGGTTTTTGTGTATTTGCTGTCTTCCCTTTGTGGCCACTTTGCCCTAAAACACAAGTCTATTTATTTAGTTATCAAATAATTGGGAGACATCTATTCCGTTCCAGGTACTATGCTGAGCATGGGATCTAAGAAAAACATGGCTGTGGGGCGCCAAATCACTGGCAAGGAATTTACTACCGCATCTCCTACATGTTTGTCTCCCTCGATAATTCTCTGTGGCCTCTATGACCTTCACTGACAAAATAGCAGGGAATGAACAATTTTCTTTCAAGCCAGCTAATTCCTTGGTTATTATGAAGCTGATTGGATCTTTTGTATGCATTCCAAAGTCTCCTAAGAGAGTCCTTGAAGGTGTCACTCCACTAGAAGAGTGTCCTGAGACTCACTACTGAGGACAAATGTCAGCCCAATCAGTATATGATGAGGTTTCATATCCACCTGACAGTTGGATTAAAAATCACTTTCATCCAGGGATAATGTTTCTGTGGTGATTTAGAAATATCACCATTATATAATATATAATATTCTGTATATCATCGGTTTTTAGGCTAGTCCTCTGACCAAACTCAAAAGCCTGGATTCACCTGACACCTACCAGATGTCAAATTCTATGCTAGGTGTGTCATGGATATGTTTTCCTCATCCAGCAGCCTTGTGAGTCACATAACATGGTCCTTTTTTCACAAGGGGAGAAAAAAAGAATTGATGGCAATTGTACAGTGCCACGGTTGGAAGAGGGAGGTCAGGGAGGAAGCCTGTACCCTGATACAACCACACAGCTCTAAAGCAGAAAAGGAGCAAGGGCAAGATATCTTTCCTAATGAGTCATTTCATAAAGCAGAATCCCCAACAACTGTAGAAACTGAGTGCTGTTAGTGCTCACGTATTTCCAAGAATGGGATTTCTACTCAGCTAACCCACACAAGGACTGCAAGCTGCAGTGGGCAGAGAGAGCCAACTGGTTTGGGGGTGTGACAGAGTCAAAATGAAAATAAGAAAGAACAGAATACTATACACTTCTTAGTGCTGGTAGGAAATGTCTTGGATGTAAAGGTAGCTAATCTCAAGTTCTTTCTCTGGGCAACTGGATAGTACAGCTTTCGGGAAGGGTGAATTTCTTTATGTGTTGGTTGAATATGTTTCTTTGACACTTTAGTTAATAGCTTTTAATGCTATCAGACAAAGTAACTGGTATCACTAGGCTGTTTTCACATATACACACATAAGTATCATTGTACATTTACTCACCCTCCACTACTCCCCCGCCCCAGCTTCCACAGTCCATTTCTATTGGTCCCCTCCTGCACTGCAAATGGTTCTCTGTTCTGCTTTCAGAGTGCATATTTCTTATTACATTCTTCTCCTCCAATTCTTCTTTCAGACGTCTTCCTCCGCCTCTGTATCTTTATCCTCTTTCTATTTTTGTATCTATCTGTTTATCCGATTTGTCTATGTAGGTACATATAAATATATACATAAATTTAAATCTAGATCTTGTGCTGAGAGAAATGTGGGATTTGTCTGAGTCTGGATTATTTCCATAACCACCATGATCTCCATTTATCTCTGTTTTCCTGAAAATGCTATAGCTTTGTTCTTTAGAGCCAAATAGTTCCATTGCATATATGTTCAATGTGTCGTTAGTCATTTGTCTATTCATACATATGTGGGATAGCTATAACTATGATGAC
>NW_021604630.1:8634438-8705520 GCF_004785775.1 Grammomys surdaster | reverse complement strand
TGAAACCCTTTGTGTCTATGTTAATTAGTGAGATATTTGTTTAATTTGCTGTGCCTTTGGTATTGTTGTAATAAAGGCTTTGTAGAATGTGTTCAGAAACAGTTTTTCCTTTTATATGTAATAATTTGAACAAGATTTATTTTTAAGGTGTGATGCATTCTTTCTGTAATGTGTTAAACCAGGTCTGGTCATTTTTGTTGCTGATATTGTGGTTTGGTGGGAATTTAAATTGCTGTTTCAAGAGCAATGCTTCTTATAGATCTGTTTGAATTATTTATATTGGTTTTGTTTAAATTTAGTATTCACACGCACTGAGAAATCTGATCACTTCTTTTAGATTTTCCTATGAAATGTGAATTTTAAGTGAAATGTGACTTTAAGAAGTGGCCTGGCACTAGTCCAGCAGTTAAGAGTACTTGCTGTTCTTCCAGAGGACAAGAGTTCAGTTTCCAGCATCCACATCTGGCAACAGTTCTCAACCTATAACTCCATTTCCAGGGATCTAGTACCCTCCTCTGGCCTCCAAGGGGCACACATGGTATAATGCACATCCACTCAGGCATGCAGACATACACATAAAGTACTTTTCAAAGAAATGTATGTATTATTTCACTTCTAAATTGTGTCTGTTCTCATGTCTCCTTGTCTTCTGTAAATTGGATCTTTTTACTTCCTTCTCATTACTTTGGCTTAAAGGTTTATTAGTTTTTGCTTCTATCCCAAATGAACTAAGTCTTGGTTTCACTGGTGATTTGAATTGTTTTTCCATTTTCCTAGTCTTTGCCATAATATTATTTTTCATTTTCTGCCTACTTCTCTAGGGTTGGACCTGTTTTTCCAGCACCCTATGGTGCAACATTAAGACCTCTATGGTTTATATGGATACCTTCATTTCTAAACTTCCCTCTTGGCACTACTTCCATTGTACCCCTTAATTTGGTGACATAATCTCTGTTTTCATTCAAGAGGAATTTTTCTGTATTCTTCTTGATTCCTTGAGTGACCCATCATTCATTATTCAACAATATGTTGTTCAGTCTCTAGAAGTCTGTAGGTTTTCTGTGGTTTCTGTTGCTGTTGATTTTATATTTTATTTGAAAACAGTATGATTATCTTATGAATTTTCTTCAGTTTTCCTGTATTCACTGAGAATTGTTTTGTACCCTTGATATGAAATAATAGTACAGTCAGCTCCACAGGTTGCTAAGAAGAATGTATATTCTGTAGGTGCTCGGGTGGAATGTTCATTGAGTGTCTGTTAAGTCCGTTTAATCTATGATACCATTTGACCTCACTGTTTCTTTAATTTTATCAAGGCAATCTGTCTATTGGTGAAACTGGGATATCGAAGTCACCTGCTATTACTGTATTGATTATTCTGTGACTTTAATACTAGTAACATTTGTTCTGTTATAGTGGTTACACCTGCTTTTAGTGACTATATTTAAAATTGTCATTTATACTTGATTATTCCTCTGATCAATGACAAATTGACCTTCCTTATCTAGTAGGACTAGTTTGGGTTTGAGTTTCAGTTTGGCAGATGTTTAAACAGCCATGCTCTCTTATGCACTAATTCCATTTTCTTAGAATATTTGTTCCTTCCCCTTTCCCTTGAAATAGTATCTATCTTTGAAAATGAGGTGTAATTTTTATGGAAACAGCAGATAAATGGATCAGAGAAAAATTTCTGTGTTATTAAATTTAGGAGTAGATGCATTACTTGATATTGATGTTATTTGTGGTTTTGTGTTCACAATTGTACATTTAGAGTTACATCATTGATTGGATTTTTCTTTAATGTAGAGCACCCTTTCCCTTCTGCTTTCAGAGTGAGGATTTTTACTGTTTGTGAGGGAATGAATTCTAATAGGCTTTCAGTGTGATTTTCCTCTGTGAGACTTGTGTCCAGGGCAGCAGTCTCTATCCCCACTTCTCCCTTTGAGAAAAATAGTGTCTACAAGAGCAGACCTTATCTAAGGGTAGACCTGATAAGTGGAATAAAAGTAAACTATAAAACAATTAATCTTTATGCCCTGATCCTGTTAGGGAGAAAAAGAAAAATAATACTACTTTGTAAGGTAATATGTTAGTCACTTCACATATTATTAAGAAGAAACACAGAAGAGAAATACATAAACACTAAGTTTAGATTAGTATATAGATGATGGAAAGAAAGAAAATGGAACATAAATGGAAGGATAAACTGTAGAGGCAAAAATATGGAGGAATTTGTACTAAAAGTATATTGGAGAGTGAGGTCAGTATGTGCTACCGGATATGTAGACCAGATCTGTCCCTCGGGAGACACTAAGAAAGAGATTAGGAAGACATTATAAGATGGAAAGGCCTTCCATGCTTATTAATTGATAGATTTAATTTTGTGAAAGTGACTATAGAACCAAAAGTCATCTGTAGATTTGATTGCAATAAAAAAAATCCCAATACCATTCTTCATATGAACAGAAGAAATCAATCCTGAGTTCTGTATGGAAACTCAAATAGTCAGGGTTTTCCTGCAAAGAAAGATAATGCTGGAGGTATTGGAATATGTTATTTCAAGTCACAGTGCATAGTCACAGTAACTGAACAGGATGGTATTGGTGCAAAGAGACACATAGGTCAAAGGAATTGAAGACCTAGTGCTAAAGTTATAGAAATGTAGCCACCTGGTATTTGACCAAGGTATAAAAAATATATATTGGAGGAAATAAACAGCTTTGGGAAAGGGAATGCCAGTAACCACTATAGAAATCAGTGCTGGGTGTTCCTTAAGAAATTAAAGCCAGAACTACCATATGACCCACTCTTGGGCATATATCCCCCAAATTACTATATATACTCTACCCCAGTGATTGTAGACACTCTATGTTTATTGCTTAGTACTTATAATAACTAGAAGATGAACCAACTTAGATAGTCATCCATGACTGGCTAAAGAAAATGCAGATGTAAAAATGTATGTATAAATAATGGAATGTACTGAGCTTTTAGGAAAAACTTACAAAATTTGTGGGGAATAGATAGAACTAGGAAGTATTAAGTCAACTGAAGTCATTTCCTCTATGAAAGAACATGTTCTTTCACATCTTTCAAATGTTCACTTCTATATGTGGATTTATTTTTATTTTTGTTATTCACTTTACATCATAATCTCAGTCCCCTACCTCCTTTCCTCATAGTCCCACCCTTACAAATCCATCCCCCCCATTACCCCTTCCTCTTCACCTCAGAGAAGGGGAACTTCCTTTGGGCGCCACTCCACTCTGGGGCATCTAGTCCCAGCAGGACTAGGCACATCCCCTTCCTTTGAGGCCCAACACAGCAGTCCACGTAGGGGAAGAGGATCCAATGGCAGGGAACAGAGAGCAAAACAGACCCATCTCCCATTGTTAGAGAACACACATGAAGACCAAGCTGCACGTCTGCTTCAAATATGTAGAGGGTCTAGGTCCAGCTCCTGCATGCTCCCTGATTGGTGGCCCAGGCTCTGTGAGACCTCATGGTCCCAGGTTAAATGTCTCTGTGGTTCTTCTGCTGGTGTAGTTGACCCTTCCAACTAGCTCACTTCCATCTGCAAGTTTTTCATAAGACTCCTTGGACTCTCCCTGATGTTTGGTTGTGGGTCTCTCATCGGCCTCCATCAGATGCTAGATGAACCCTCTTAGGAGACAATTATGCTAGGTTCCTATCTGCAGGAATAGCAGAGTAACAACAATGTCAGGGGTTGGCTCTCTCACAGGGGATGGGCCTGAAGTTGGGGCTCTCTTTGGTTGGCTGTTCTCACTGCTTCAGCTTTATCCCTGCACATCTTGTTTGCGAAACAAATTTTGGGTTGAAGGTTTTGTGGGTGAATTGATGGCTCCCTCCTTCCTCCGGAAGTCCTGTCTGGCTACAATAGATGACCATTTCAGTCTCTATATCCCCATCTGGTAGGAATCTCAGCTAGGGTCACCCCCATAGACTCCCAGTATCCTCTCATATCCCAGGGCTTCAGTTAGTCAGCACAGATGTCTGACACAGATTTCCATTCTCCCTCCCTGCCCTCTTCCACCCTACTTCTCCTCACACCTGATCGTCATCCCAGTTCTCCTTCTCCACCTCCTCTTCCTATCCAGTTCCCTTACTCCATCCACCTCCAATGACTAGTTAGTGTCCCCTTCTTAGTGACATTTATTTAGTTAGCTTATAAAGTAGTAGGTTTTTATATGACTTTTCCAGATATCTCTAGTTTTTTATTAACCCTCTCCCCATCCATACCTTCTGTCTGAAGCCTTTCCATATGTCCTTTAACCATGTCAATGCCTACTATTGTGTCCTCTGATTTCACATTGCATGTGTCTTACTATCCTACCCGTTAAGAGTTCCCCGATCACACCGGTGGCTCCCTCTTTGCTTCCGTGTGTCTTCAGACACACATTTAAATTCAAGTACAGAAATCTAAGAATTCAAAGATGGGATCAACATCTAAGAGATAGGAAGAAGAAATAGTATTTGTCTATATGTAGCTAGGTTACCTTTGTCAGTATATGGTTTTGCATTTCCATCCACTGACCTGCAAACTTCAGAATTTCATTTTTTATTTAATCCCGAAAGAAAATCTATCACGTGTGTGTACCATATTTTCACTATCTACCTATCAACTTATAGACATCTAGGCTGATTCTACTGGCTACTTATTTTGCATAGAGAAATAGTGAATCTACACTCTATGGCTGGTATCTAACTCTGCCGTAGACTGTAGAGTCCTTTGGCTGTTCATGTTCATGTGGCTGTAGCTGACTTGGATGTCAGCTCTAGTTTTAGCATAATGTAAATCTCCACGCTGATTTCTGCAATAAAGGACCCCCTTTCCAGTAGCATTAACAATGTGAATAAGTGTACTCCTTCTGCTAAAACTTCACCAGCCCTTGTTGTCTTGATTACAGCCATCCTTAGGGTAGTGACAAGGAATGCCACTGCAATTTTAGTTTACATTTTCCTCGCATTTGACTATTGTGTTTCTTTTGAAAACTTCTATAGTTCAGTTCCATAACTAATTAATAATTCAGTTGTTTGACTAATCCTCTGTCAGATGTAAAGTCAGCAAAGATTTTTAACAGCGTTTTTACTTTCCAGATTATAATCTAATTGAATCATTATCACTTTCCCTTCCTCCCCTCCAAAGGTCCCCATGTATCTTACTCTCTTTCAAATTTATAACCTCTTTTTCTTTAAGAAAAAAATCACATGCCTTAATGAAGAGCATACCAATTGGCAATCCAATACCAAATGATCAGCTCTGAAAACATACACATACAAGAAACATACAGACTGAGCAGATTATATTTATGTATTTAGAAATAAACACACACACACACACATGATCACACACATGCACACACATACACTGTAAGTTATCATTCCTTATTGAAGAAGCTTCTCATTACAACCAAAGGACACCAGCACAGGAAAACACATCTGGAACTGGACACAACACAGAGATCAATAGATCATGAGGAAGCCAGCCCCAATGGCTAAGTCTACGTCACAGCTCCTGTATCTATTACATGGGGGATCATCACAGAAGACACATAAAGATTCTAAAAGCCACAATAGCAAGATGTTTGCTGTAAAATAGCTTTTTCTGAGAGTGGCTGCATAAAGAAGACAATATCAATAAATATGCTAATGTGGAAGGAGAGAGGGCTCGAGACCCAAACTATAGACAACTACAGGCAATTCATGACTTCTAAGGGAGAGTTAATTAACCTCTCCTAGGAATGTGGCCCCTAATTGAAAATCCAAAACAAAGTGGTCATTCCTGAAATCATATACACACAAACAATCAACTATACTCAGAATGTTGTGTTTATATATTTTTGTATTTGTGCATAAATATGTAGCAATAATTTAAGAAAAGATACTATAAGTTTGGGGGGAGATGAGAAATATTGGAAGGAGGAAACATAAGAGAAGCTTGAGGGAAGAAAAGGAAAGGGACAAGTAACATGATTGTATTTAATTTCAAATATATTAAAATAATAACTAAGTTAAAAATAATAGTATACATGTGTATGTCTATTTATCAATATCAACTTATAGATGATGCATAATAGATGACATATAGATAGTATATAGAAAACAGATGCTAGATTATAAATAGATAATAGACAGTCAGATAGATGATAGAGAGAAAATAGATAGATAAATAATAGACATACAGATAGATGATATTTAGGTAGATGAGAGTTAGATAGATTAGATAGATAGATAGATAGATAGATAGATAGATAGATAGATAGATAGATAAGATTAGGGGAGAGAGAGAGAGAGAGAGAGAGGGAGAGAGAGAGAGAGAGAGAGAGAGAGAGAGAGAGAGAGAGAGAGAGAGATACTCTTCTTTCTGAAGATCTGGACTAGTTCCCAACAGTGGCTCCCAACTATCTCTAAACCAGTTTCAGGGCCTTCAAAGCCCTCTAGCCTATATGGGCATGTGTATGCACACAGTGCAGACAAAATCACGCACACACACGCACACACACACACACACACAAAACACAAAATAAAGAATATTTATTTTTAAAATGAATAATTATGTGATTCTTAAGTAAAACGCTAATCAAAATGTTTTATTATGTTTGTATATCTTATTCATTGTTTTATTTGAATGGGATATATTTAAAATTACTTAATTAGCAAATGGTAAATTGGTGTGCTTTATGTGTTATACTCTGCAATGTATTGTAAAATATCTTATTTAACTTTTGAGGCAACTTTCTGAAGTAGGTACTATAATTATGTTCATTTATGCATCAGAAAAATTGATATACAAAGTTAGCATAGTCAAGCTTGTAGAGCTGGTTTGGATTTGAATCTACATGTTTTTCCAGTATGCTCTCGTATGTTTATGTTTCAGCACTCTCTACATAGTAAGATGATGAGGTTCTCTCTTGTTTGTCATTGTGATGTCACTGGACACTGTTGTTTAGCCACCAGGAGATAAATAGCCATCTGCATCTCAGTGAAAAGTACATGTTCAGTCATCATTACAAAAGGATGTCTTTAATGTACATGAAAGATATTCAAAACCAAAGAAATGGTCTCTACTGAGTCTTCTGAGACATTTCCTTCCAACGATGGTTTTATCATGGCTATCTTGTTGATAATTCTCTATAAAGAATAAAATTTCTTGAAAATCTCTGCTTAATAAGTGGATATTAGCCCAAATACTCAGAATACTCAAGATACAATTCACAGACCACATGAAGCAAGACCAAAGTGTAGGTCATTTGGTCCTTCTTAGAAAGAGTAACAAAATACTCACGGGAGCAAATACAGAGACAAAGTGTAGAGCAGAGACTGAAGGAAAGACCATTCAAAGACTGCCCCACCTGGGGATCCATCCTATATACAGTCACCAAACCCAGACACTATTGTGGATGCCAAGAAGTGCATGTTGACAAGAGCCTGATATAGCTGTCTCCTAAGAGGCTCTACCATAGTCTGACAAATACAGAGGCAGATGCTCAGAGACAATCATTGGAATGAGCATGGGGTCCCCAATGGGGACTCCAATGGAGGAGTTAGGGAAAGGACTGAAAGGGTTTGCAACTCCATAGGAAGAACAATAATATTAACCAACCAGACCCCCCAGAGCTCCCAGGGACTAAACCACCAACCAAGAAGTACACATGGAGGGAACCATGGCTCCAGCAGCATATGTAACAGAGGATGGCCTTGACAGGCATCAATGAGAGGAGAGGCCCTTGGTCCTGTGAAGGCTCAATGCCCCAGTGTTGGGGAATGCTAGGGTGGACTGGGTGGGTTGGGGAACACCCTCATAGAAGCAGGAGAGGAGGGATGGGGTAGAGGGTTTTGGGGGCAGGGGACCTGGGAAAGGGGATAACATTTGAAATGTAAATAAAGAAAATATCATATTAAAAAAATAAAAAGAAAATCTCTGCCTAAAGCAGGGTACATCTTACAGGCTCATCAGTTGCTTCCCAGACTGGCGCTGCAGAGGTGCCATATTCCCAGGAGCAGGACCTCCCATTAGACACATTCTTAATTGTTGCTTTCCTCTCTGTGCATAAACTGGACATAAATAGAAACAATTCCCTGAATAATTAATGAAGTGGTTCTGGCTTTACTAATTAGAATTGAGTGATACTTACATATTCTGCTGGCTCTGTCACCCCCTATCCTCAAGTCCAGTCTTTTTAGGCCTTCCCTTTAGCCTTTGGTGCAAGATTCACCCTACCTAATCATTTCTATGGTTCCAACTGCCAATCACAAGGCCTCACCTTATACTGTCAATTTTGTCTCTGTAATATGCTCATCCTTGAGTTTTTAAATCTAGCTTTTTATCTTTAAGAAATGCTATTGTCTATATGAATGTGACTTTTATTTCTAAGGACCTCTAATACCTACAGGAAACTTAAAATTTGATTTAGAAATAATTTTATCTCAATTCATTGGCTTGTTTTTCACAACAAAGAAAAATGTGGAATTAAGTATTATTTTCATTATTAATGTAGTATAAAAATTAGAGGAATAAAATTTCACTAATAAAAATGTCTATAGTTTGTTTCAAATTTATCATGAACTTCTCATTCTAGCTTAGGTAGTTATGTCAAAGCATTCTTCTTTACAATTTGTAAATAAATGAGGCTTTGTGTTCCTCCCTGATGTTAGAGCAATGTTTCACAGTTTTTGGCATAGCAGTAACATTATTACTAGTAATTTATTGGTATATTAATGTGTGTTAAAATAGCCACTTTAATTGTAATTTGCTTAGTTGTAAATACACTGAAGAGCTGATGGAGAATCATTTACAGGACTCAATATATGACATTCTCTCATAGTAGAAACCATGTATTAATGGGTATGATAATGAACTTTGTAGGTGGTAGAGGAAGAATGATTGAAAGGGGGTTATTAAATTCTTGTACATATGAGATCTTACTTCTACCCATGCACTTCCAAAAGAATAACCAAGAACAAGACAAAGGACTGGAGAGACAGTTTTATAACAGGTTCTGTTTGGAGCAGAACAGTAACCAAGAAGACATGCATGACAGTTTCAAGAGACTTGTCAACAATTTTTTGCACATTGTATCTGGAAAGATAACCATTAATGTGCTAATGCAATAATTTAGCATCATAGAGGTTTGAAAATTTGGTCATCTAGTTTTAAAATGTTGTCCTCCTCTCTTACAGTTCTTATCTCAAATTCATTCTGTGTCTCTGACCATTAGATTAATATTCTTCCAATCATGATTCCTGCTTTCATGGGGCCTATGATGATGTGACAGATTCCCCATTAATAATCACTATTCATTCTTATCTCCTTGTACAAAGCTCAAGTCTAAGTGGATAAAGGACCTCCACATAAAACCAGATACACTGAACTAATAGAAGAGAAGTTGGGAAGAACCTCAAATACTTGGGCACAGGGGAAAAGTTCCTGAACAGAACTCCAATGGCTTATACTCTAAGATCGAGAATTGACAAATGGGACTGCATAAAATTGGAAAGATTCTGTAAGGCAAAGGACACTGTCAGTAGGACAAAATGGCAACCAACAGATTGGGAAAAGATCTTTACCAATCCCACATCTGATAGAGGGCTAATATCCAATATATACAAAGAACCCAAGAAATTAGATTTCAGACAACCAAATAACCCTATTAAAAATGGGGTATAGAGCTTAACAAAGAATTCTCAACTGAGGAAACTAGAATGGTCAAGAAGCACCTAAACAAATGTTCAGCATTCTTAGTCATCAGGGAAATGCAAATCAAAATAACCCTGAGATTCCACCTCACACCAGTCAGAATGGCTAAGATAAAAAACTCAGGTGATAGTAGATACTGGGGAGGATGTGGAGAAAGAGGAACACTCCTCCATTGTTGGTGGGATTGCAAGATGGTACAGCCACTCTGGAAATCAGTCTGGTGGTTCCTCAGAAAATTGGACATAGCATTACCTGAGGACCCAGATATACCACTCCTGGGCATATACCCAGAAGATGCTCTAACATATAACAAGGAGACATGCTCCACTATGTTCATAGCAGCCTTATTTATAATAGCCAGAAGCTGGAAAGAACCCAGATGTCTTTCAACAGAGGAATGGATACAAATAATGTGGTATATTTACACAATGGAGTATTACTCAGCTATTCAAACAATGAATTCAAGAAATTCTTAGGTAAATGGATGGAACTAGAAAATATCATCCTGAGTGAGATAACCCAATCACAAAAGAACAAACATGATATTCACTCACTGATTATTGGATATTAGCCCAGAATCTTGAAATACCCAAGATTCAACTCACAGACCACATGAAGCTCATGAAGAAGAAAGACCAAGTGGGAATGCTTCGGTCCTTCTTAGAAGGAGTAACAAAATACTCATGGGTGCAAATATGGAGACAAACTGTGAGACAGAAATTGAAGGAGGGGCCATCTGGAGACCATTCCACCTGGGTATCCATCCCATGCGTAGTCACCAAAGGTAGACGCTGATGTGGATGTCAGGAAGTACATGCTGACAGGAGGTCTCCTAGAGTTTGACATATTCAGAGGCAGATGCTCACAGCTAACCATTGAACTGATCAAGAGGTTCCCAATGGAGGAGTTAGAGTGAAGACTGAAGGATCTGAAAGGGTTTGCAGCCCCATGAGGAGAGCACAATACCAACCAACCAGAGCTCCCAGGGGAAAAAAAATCACTATTCAAATTAAATGCCAATTAAATTAAGAGACCACACCTGAGTGATGTGTTGGATATGATCATAGGTAAGGAGTCTTACCCAATTATCAGGCATGCATATGTGAGGCAAAGAAGATGGTATTTAAATAACAGATAGGATTTATCAAATTAAATCAATTGTAGAATGTGTGAGATATATAAACATACTCTATGATGGTTGGAACTTTGAAGCTTTGAAGAAAGAAGGATGTAGTCTCTGCTGTAACAAATAGGAATCCATTGAATTGGTGATCTCATACTCTCAGGATCATCTGATGCTTCATAGCTCTGATTAGAATTCTGAATATATAGAGACCTAGAAACTCACTAGGGGCTTAGCAAATTAGCGAAACTACCAGTTTTAAAATACCATTCTAAGTACAACACAAGGAACAGATTGGAAAAAGATACACTTTGAGAAGATCATTCAAGAGCTATTTCAACAAAGATATTTTCTCCCATTTTACAAGGGAATGGAGAGAAACTGAAAAAGAAAAGAAACCCCACATATACTAGGGCTTTAGCAAAGGAGACAGGAGAGGGATGACCCATAACTGTAAAACATGAACTGCTAGAAAAGCATGCTTCTGTGCATTAGAAGAATACAGAGTTGGACAAGTGTTAGCTAAATTCATCTGTTGCAAGTGGTGGCACTAGGGAGGCAGGTTGAGACCACTGTATGAAGATCCTTCTATGTGAGGCTGACAATGAATTAAAATCTCTGAGGATGAAAAAATAAGATGCGGAGTCCAGAGAAGTCTCCCTGGAGGTATGATAGACATCATTTGTAAACTGATGCATAAGACAACAGGGAATGAAAGAGAACCAAAGTTAAGGTCCTGGGCATAGGGTTGAAGACCTATGGGTAGATCCAGTAGGTTTGAACATGATAAAATCTTCAGCATTCATTCATTGATTGTAGAGAATGAAATCCAGGATGAGGCCCTTGTTCTGGCTGCATTGTGGCAAAAGAAAGAAGACTTGGGAAAGAGCTATTGAGTTTAAATTTGTTCCTGAAATTCTTTTCTCAAAATCTCCTCATCTGCATGTATTTTTCTGTTTTGCTCTACAAAGATCCATGGTCTGCTTGTTTTCCACAGCTGCTTTGTTGCCTTAGTTACACATGGAAGAATCTACCTGTCCATCTCTAGTTCCATATCTCACAAGATTGACAAAATGGAATTTTTTATCTAAGATTTTTCATGAATTTCTATTGAGTTCCCAAAGGCTATTGGACTAGACAGTCAGTAAGTAATTGTTAATAATCAGCATGTATTTGGAGCATGGCGATGTGAAAATGTATCTATGCCAAATTGCCAATGCCAATTTCAACCTGGCAGTAAAGAATGAGTAATGGGGACAGGAGCTTTTAGATCCACTGGGAGAGAGCTATGGCTTTCTCTTCCTCATATAATTATTCACTGTGTTGGCACACAGTACTTCCAATCAATTAATGTGTGATTTAAGCTTACAATAAACATTAGATGGTATTAGTATACTAAGTAAGCTACAAACAATACTTCTCATATATATGAGTATCAATCATATATATATATTTGAATGACTAATGCAACTATCACTAGACATTCGAATTTCACATTTACTTTTTTTACATGCTAATATTTTCTAGTCATCTTTGGAATATCTTTGAAAATGTTTCAACTCTACACTGTTGCTCTGGGTTATGCTTAATCCGTAGCATAACAGGAGAATTGTCCCTCAATTAAGATTCCTGATTTGAGCTCCAAATATATTAACTTCTCAGAATTTTAGCATTGTTTTTTCATTCATTTTTAACCAAATTGAATCTTAATTTTGTCAACTGTAGTTGAAGTTGTATTGATGTTTAACTAAAAAGTCATGGTAGTTATACCATTCTATTTTAGTATAATGATATATTATTCCTGAAAATAAGTTTCTTATTTGCAAGAAATATAATAAAATATAGGATAGGAATTTCTAAGATTTACAGGTTCTTTTTGAATCACGCATAATATAAAAGTAATAAAATTATTCCCATGGTAAAGAATTAAAGAAAAACAAAAACAAATACTAAACATCATTTCTTTGGTGCCCCAACGAAGAAAATAGTTTAAAATAGTAGGAAATACTGGATTTTTCTCCTATATGGTTGTGGAATCCATCTGTGAGATGAAATTCTGAAATGATGAAGAACGCTTAAAATAGACAGATGGTGACCTGAGAAATTTGGAACTTATCCTGAAGATTGAAACATAATAACAAAGGGTATTGAATAACATATTAATACATATATTCAGAAAATGAGAAGGTGAGAGGTAAAGGACCCATTTTCTGGGTCTCAACAGACAATCATGTTCCGGTTTGGTCATCTGGACCTCTATGGTATCTGTGGTCTGCAATCCCAACAGTTGCTGAACCTTTGCCTGACCTTTGCTTTACATCCCATTCAGCCAAGAATATAAGAGAAAGAGGCAAATCATGATTGATACATTTGTCCCAGAAGCTCTGTTCACTCTCTTTGTCACTAGGTACATTGACTCTGTGTACCTTTCATCATAATGCATGAAGTTGCTTGCTGACATCTTTTCCTGTAAGCACATAATATATTTACTTAAAGAGTTTTCAATAGTGAATTTAGATTTATTACTTTTTCTAAGAGAATACATGCTTTTGGGGAAGGAGTTATCCATTCCAGAAACTGCTAGATAAAATAACACAGGTTTTATTTATTTTATTTTTTTAACTCAATGATTATCCCAAGTGGTGAAGTAAGGATAAGAAAATTATTAATATTCATATGACAGACAGATTTGTGAGTTGTTATCCTTAACGGCAAGACAGAAAGGAGGGGTAAGCAGGAAGGTAAGACTGATTTCATGTCTCTCTGTCTCTTATGTCAACTTCTGTTGTTATACATCTTACGGTTTACCCTATAGCAAAAAAGTCACAAAAGCTAGAGTTTTCTGTCCAAAATGAACAATAATTTATAGAAAGAGGTGATAACTTGTCTCATTTGAGTACATCCAGGATCTCTGAATATGAGTACATAGAACACAGTCTACAGTCACTAAAAGTGAATTGTGGCATGTCATAATGAATGGTGTTACTATTTGTTATTCTGGATACAGATAAACAGAAACTACTTTTTCAGTCTTTTAGATTCAAGTGGTTGGTTTTATTTTATATAACCATTAGCTATTCACAGACAACTTTATAAAGACATTAAGTATTGTCATATATTTGAAAGGGAAACAAAAAATGATATTTAGCTGTTAGATATTGAATGATGTCTATGGCTGTGTATACTTTCACAACATAGAAAATCCCAATTTATTTACTTTCTTGAAGGATTTGTTTTCTGCTTATATTGGATTTCAGAAATATTAAATATCTCCAGCTGGGTTTGATGGTGCTCACTGCCAGCACTTGAGAGACTAAGAGGAGAAGAAGACATGCCCCCATTCTCTCTCTCTCTCTCTCTCTCTCTCTCTCTCTCTCTCTCTCTATATATATATATATATATATATATATATATATATATATATATATATTATTTGGGATGTTCAAATTACCCATTATTCATTATACAAACATTGCATTTCTTTGCAGAACTGCAGAAACCTACTTTCTAATTTGATCTCTTAGATTTATCTTAAGAAATCCCTCTTGACCTAGACCAGCAGGTCATTCTTTAGTGGCAGATCCCTGAGGAGGAGAACCAGGAGATCAGAAAGTAAAGATGATAGGAAAGTTTTGGACTAGAAACTCTTGCACAAACTATGTCTTATGTAAATCAAGATTATTCTGAAGTACGGTATCTTATATACAGTTTGCGATGAAAGAGTAGGACAGCATCCACAGAAAGCTATATCATACAATGGGACAAAATCAACAGGAAACTAATCAAACACTGTTACACTAGAAAACCATAGGTATCTCACAAACTGAGCAAACAGGGGCCTTGGGGGTGATTAGTCTCTTTGGGGTTAAAAAAAGATCCAAGTTCCCCGGAAGCAAAATCTTAACTCTTTCCAGGCTTTGGCCCCAGGCTCACACAAGACCACAAGTTGCCCCCTAGGCAAGGGCAGAAAACTAGGTTCACTTTGTTCTTTCATCAGGAGCTCTGAGAAAGCCTTAGATCATCCTGGTTCTCAACAGCTACTATAATACCATTGTGTGGACTCTTTTAACAAATTATATTAGTAGATACCCACTTACCCTTAAGTGATCTTCACCAAGCAATATGATGTCTTCAGTTTGCTCGTATAAAATTTTTATAGCAGTTACTGCTTTTGCCTATCTTATAGCACTGAATTGTTGGATAGCTCCTATAAAGTTCATTTAACACTTCAGGAGTGATTCCATACAAGTATCAAAGAATTTTATTAGATTTCTCAGATGAATTGTGAGGTTGGTTGTTACTGCCTGTTACTGCCTAAAGTATATAAGTTAGAAATCATTGATTGGTGAAAAAAATGCAAGAACGGGAAGATATGGGAAAAGGATAGAGGGACCAGTAAAGATCTCCAGTTTATGCAGTTCTGTTAAGAAACTTTTATTTTACAATCACACATACACACACACACACACACACAAACACACCATGCCCCTGTTTGATAAACCTATCATTATCCTCTCTTACCCAAATCTGTTCTTTTTCAAAACATTTACGAATGTGTCAAGTATATGAATAGGAGGTCAGGTGTCCATAGAGTCTCTGGCCTGGAGCTGAAGCAACAGGTATTTGTAATCTTTTGATATGGGTGCTGGGAAACTTGGCTTCATTGGAGAGGCAATAAATGCTTTCGTCCAGTGAGGCATCTCTCGATACCCCAACCCCTTCTTATTCTTAATTCTTCACATTACATTCAATTACTTTTGTTTTCATACTTTCCCTCATGTGGACTTTGGGGTGACTCTGAAGCCTGAGTTTTTCTAGAGTTCAGAGAGTTTTAAATAACATGCCTAAAACATTTTGTACTGTCAGTGAGCACATTAGCATTTCCCTGGCTCCTAGAGTTAACACTTTTCCATAAACTATTGGAGAAAATGAAATATTTCTTAGTTACATTGATTAAAGTATCTTTTGTACTTATTTTCCTTCTCAAATAATTTAAAAATCTAAACAATGAAGAGAAATATATCACTTTTATGTGACTAGGGTAAAATTGCTATCATTTTGTAGTTTATAGATACAATGAGTAATGTGTGGCATATATCAAAACTCAACGTCTCTTATTCTGTGAAAGAGAACTCCAGTCTCTACCTGCTATGCAGGTCTGTCACATTAAATATAAACCTCAGGTAGCAATAGTATTTATTTCAGCTTGAGGCTATGGTTACTAAGTTGAGACAGTTTTCTAAGCTCATTGACTTTTAAGCTCAAATAGGACAAAGTCATAAATGAAATAATTTAACCAGTGTACTATAATCTAATTTTCTTTTGTATTTTAACTACAATAAATGTTGAAGTAAACCTAGCCACTCAAATCTGCTAGTGTACAATTATAATGTAACTTTCTTATAAACTGGTAATAGATTATCTCAACATATTCATTTTACATTCTATCTCCTGTTCTTTATCCTACTTGGAAAAATGTTTGTCATAATCCAGACTTTTCAAAGAGTATAGGATGTACTCACATTTTTTTTCAGCTTCAGTTTAACAATAAGAATATGAGACATTAAAAAAGAAAGTAATTATGTCATAGTTACTCTGAAGTTGATACCAGATGAACAAGCCAAAAATGTACAAAACTTATCAATCTGAGTAGAATCTAAGGTCCAGATCAAGTGTTAGTGTTTTGTATAAATGCATCCAACCATCAATTAGGCAAATAATTGCAACCGATAATTGGTTGATGCTAATGGTCCAAAACTAACCACAACTAAGCAACACTGAGTTTCTCCAAGGAGATGTCTTCCTTTTCCTCAGCCTTCTATTAGAAAGTGTTTAGTCTAAAATTTTTCTGAGCATTCTACTCACGTGCTCCACCTTGACTCTCAAACTATAGTCCAATTGCAGCTGCGATATATATTGGTCAAATCTCTAATAAGAGTTTACCAAGGAAACTTTTATTGAAACAATGGGAAAGAAAAAAAGATGATTAATAATTAACTGAGCCAAATCCAATTCTCTCTTGTATTGTTGCTGTAAAGATGAAGACCAGAAGAAATGTAAGATCACGATGTAGCCAGAGCCTTGGGATATCATACACAAAATGAAGGCTGAGAGAGCAGAAGATAGGCAGTGGGAAAAGAATGTATGCAGAGGAAAGGAATTATTATGTACAGGTTATGTGCACTAGCTTTAAGAAACCCAAAATACCGGAGCTGCATGCTGCATACACGCGAAAGTAATGCACATGGTTCTTAGAAGATGCTGAGCCTGTAAGCTTGGGGAGCCTGTCGTCCTGTGTTTCTTTAGTTCTAGTTCATAGGTAACATTGCCCTCTGTATTCAGTTTCTAGATATTTTTTAAATTGTTAGTAACATTCTATCTTTCCTATCGCCTGTCTTTTACAATAACATTGTGTTGCTTATCTAAATAGTACCACTGAATACATAGGATTAAAGTATAGTTAAAATGACATTTTTATTTTTGAAATTAAAATATAGTTACATTATTTCCCCATTCCTGTTCCTCCTTCAATTTCTGTCATGTATCTGCTTGCTCCTTCTCTATCTCTACTCCCTCTCTCTCTTTCTCTCTCCCCTCCCAATCTCTTGCTCTTACATATATATGTACTTAAATATGTAAATACAACTTGCTCAGTCCATATAATGTTACTTGCGTGTATGTAAGTTTTCATTCAGTATTGTATAACTAATTAGTGTGCTCTTTCTGGGGAAGATGGTTTCTCAGGCTCCCAGCATTTCCTCAGTTGTCTGTAGTTGCTTTTATCTTTTAAACAGGAATATCATTTTCCCAATGCTTGTTCTTTCCCGAGCATCAGTCAGACACTTTATTTTGGCCATATCCAATTTGCATCATCTTTCATAGAGCATAAAGCAACAATGATCGATACAGTCTCTAGAGTAATCTACAAGTATCTTTGCAAAGCACTCTGCCTCAAGCACTTCCTTTAACCTTTATACATCTGTCTTGAGTGGTCCTCTTGGGCCACTCTTGGCAAAATATTTGGAAGGAAATCCGGAATTTGATTACTTTTAAATGATAGAAGAAAGATTTTTACTAGAAAGAACAGTAATCTAATTTAAGTGTACCATTGAAACATCTTTGCCCTGCTGTTCCACCCAGGCCTCAAGTAATCTCTTTCTCTCTGATATATTACCTTTGGCATCCTAAAGTTCCAGAACATGCCAATGAAGTTGGTTTAGCCTGACATGTTTGGGAAGAGTGGCTTGTGATTGTAAATCCTCTTGCCTGCTGATATATGCATTGGCCATTCTAGACTCTGCTGAAGAGAATTTCCCATATCTCAAAGGCATTGTGTGAAGTAAGCAATGTCTCACTAGTCATATCTGCATAATTATTCTATGAATGCATTACAAGCTTAGTCAGTTCACTATTCTAGACTTTGATTTCTTAACCAAATCGGTGTTTTCTAATAACAAATGTTCTGATTCGTATAGCAATGTGCCTCAAGGTGTTTGTGGTACAAAACACACATTCAGTTTAATTTCAGTGTGCCCTATGTGGTTTTATGAAGTCAGTGTTTTAAAATATTGTTTTATATATGGGAAAACTGAGTGGAAAGATGGGTAGATTGGCTTAACTAACAACATGAACAATGCTTGGTAAAATCACTAAAGACTGTATTTCCAGATTTGTAATATAGGTCATGATGTTTCAGCAAACTCTTTTGCATACACTTACGCTTATATGATTTTTTTAAAATATGAACATGGAAAAGAGTCCAACAGTTATGCCACAAAATGCTCACATAAGACAGGCTAGCACAGAATTTGCTAAAGGAAAAATGACACTGACTGTCCCCATCTTCTTATAGAACCTACTAGGCAGAGAAGAAACAAAGGACCACAGTTCACAGTGTATGGAGTCTTGTCAAGGAATGTTGCACATCCTAAAATGTTCGGGAGAAGTTATTTGCTCGGAAAAGAAAGTGGGAGGAATTCATGTTGTGGATTTGATTGAATTGGACACCTGAAGGGAAAGGAGGTACCGTAAAAGGGCAGTATGATTGTGATGATCAAGAACCAAGTTCCACTAGCTAAGTGGGATGTGATTTAAAGATGCCAGCCATGCTGTGGTGTGGCCCTGACTTGTGTGAGGCGTCACACCTTGTGTACTAGACAGGGAAGAAGAAGACATAAGTGGGCATGGCTATTGATGTAAAAATGAGGAGTACCGGCAAGGACCACTGTGGGGAACCATGAGCTAGAGTTGAGACAATGGAATTTTCCATAAGAAGTACAAAGGTTCTATACCTGACTCCTACTTAATGAGGCTAAAAAGGTTCATGTTTTCAGAAAGATGATCCAATCCTGTATTACTCTTGCTCCACAGTCGAGGGTACTGTTGCCACAAACTCTTCTATTTTTACCAATTTTAGCAACAAGCAAAATAAATTGAGGTAGATAAGACATTTATCATCAATTTTTAGCAGTTGGCAGCATCGGTTTCGTTATTAAACAGGATTAAAAAGAAATGTACAATGTTGTCCAAGGTAAAGCATTTCCCCCAAATAAGCAAGTACCAAAAGTATTCAATTATATCTGAGTACAGAGGTCTCTAAATGAGATATCACTCAAACGATGGTAATGATGATGGCTGTATTACTGTGAAACATACACAGTGATCCAAACAAATGACCAGATAGCTAATATTTATTGAAGCTTAATCTCCTAGCAGATATGGGATATTGGGTTATCATAATTAGTGTCTCCTCTAAATGGAATTCTCATTCTACCGTGAGGGATAAGAGCATTGCATAGTGTCTTAGGTTAAACCAGTTACGAAGTACAAAGGACAATTACTCAGTGAAGGTTTTATGGAATAAAGATGGGCAAGATTATATAAGTAGACGCTGGCTAGGGAAGGAGTGAGATTCTCTTAATCGGAGTCCAGAATGGCTAATGCACATATCAACACTCTTTGTCTCTTTAGAAAGGGTGAATGGAGTGGGGCAAGAGAAGTTGCAGGCAGCCAATTAAGGAACATTTTGATCAGGATGGGCTCCAGGGAACAGTTTTTGTAATCCCTGGTTCTGCTTGGTTTCCTTCTAGGAGTTTACACTGGACCTTTGGACTACAGACTCTGCCTCTAGGTACTTGCCCTTTAGCTTCTATTACATGGTGTAGGTGCAATTCGCTCACCCATACAATTGCATTTCTATAGAGCTCTTTAGCCCACAGTCAGCTCTACTAACTGCCTTCACTAAAGCAAGAGCCAACCATGGGATAACAATAACTGTGGGTAGAATTATGGCTCCCTCCAATAGGCATAGAGACAGAGTTTAGTTGTGCAACATTCAAGTAGGGATATAGTAGTTCATATTTTGCAGAAGCCATGACCTTTTTAAAGGAATTATCAGTGGGTCCTATGCCTCAATGCATGGAGGCCAGAAGAAATTCTAATGTTCATTGAACAAGATATTTAATACTATGAGGCTATCATATGTGAGTCGGCAATATGTACTTTGTAGTGGGAGATCTTTAAGACTCCAGCCCAAATATGATCGGTCAATGAAAACACAACTCAGTAATCATGAATATATTCTGTAAGCCTAGATTGGGCAGATACCCCTACACTACTCTGTTCCCCAGCTATGAGACCCTTATAACTTGAGGGTTTTCTAGACCCTGCATTTGTCCTTCTACCTTCTGCTTCCCAGTCTTCCTCCTCTTTTGTCCTCCTTCGTCCTCTCTGTCTTCTCTCCTCAGTCATTGTCATCTCCGTCCTCTTCCTCCTCCATTGTCTTCCTCCAGTCGGCCTCCAGTAGGCCTCCCCCTACTCTTTTCCCATCAACCTTTATATCTCCACCTCCCCTTCCTCTGCCCAATCACTGGCTCCAGCCTTTATTTTACAAATTAAGATGGGCAGAAGGTTCACTCGAAATCACCTGTGTAATGACTCATCCCTCCTCTGCAGCCCTTCACAGGAAAGGGGAATTAGTATCAAAATACAAGGCTAGGGCTGTCCACAACAGAACTTATTTCTTTAAGTTTGTTTCAGCATCTGTTAGAAGAGTCACCTCATTGGATTAGATCCAGTGAAAGGATAAAGGGCCATAAATATCAAGGGTGTGATTAGAGCTGGTAGGCATGACTTGGAATGACGTCACACTGATTCCTCCATAAGCAGGATGATTAGTGACATTATACTTTGCTCTTCTGTGATTTCACATATTATTTTAACTTTCAAATTTAAGATTAGAATAGCCTCACACGCATTCTTGGTTAAAACAAAACAAAACAAAACAAAACTATCCCGTCTGACTACCTGGAGTTGGGAAAATCTCTGAGACTATAAATTAAGATACTTAGCTTCAAATAAAAATACTCAATTATCACTAGTTTTAATTCCTTGAAATAATTCAGAATCTTTATTTTGCATGCAGACTGGGAAGCCAGTGACTCAAGTGCTGTGTTTGTTTATCTGAACAATTTATGAGTATCTAAGTGGCAGGTCACTGTTTTTCTATGTTTGGTTCTGAATTGATACATTTCCAGAGAGCAATAGGCTCTTTAAGTCCCCAGAGACTTTCCTTCCCAGCGTTATAATGTCTTATCCTTGGATATTTTGGTTTACTTTGTTTTTACTGAGGTTGATATAAGGCATGCACAGTGGCCTGGGGAGATGGCTCAATGGTTAAGAGTACTATCTGCTTCTTCCCAAGGACCTAGCTTCCATTCCCAGGATCCACATAGAAGCTGACGACCTTTCATAACTTCACTTCCAGAGGATTCGCTTCTCTACAAAAGTTAGTTTTTGTGACCTGCTTGCCTATAGAATTATTTGTTTTCTATTTCCAGGGGCCTCTTTTAAGTGGAATGTAATCATGGAAAATACTTCTTTCTCCCAGCAAATATTTGTATGCTTCCTTCATTTATGGTTATGTATCTCCTTCCTCAGGCTTTTTCACCCTGTGTTTGTCTTTATCTGATCTCATCATTTAATAAACTTTGTCTCTCTTTTTCTACATCACATGTAAGTGTCCTTTCATT
The DNA here is from genome assembly GCF_004785775.1 of Grammomys surdaster. NCBI lineage: Eukaryota > Metazoa > Chordata > Mammalia > Rodentia > Muridae > Grammomys > Grammomys surdaster. The sequence goes on along the minus strand of NW_021604630.1, from coordinate 8,683,649 downwards.
GTTGTAACGTGTCTACAGAAATGTACTAACACCTTGGGGTAGACATGCCATTATTTTCTGTCTGTCTGTCTTCTTCCTTCCTTCCTTCCTTCCTTCCTTCCTTCCTTCCTTCCTTCCTTCCTCCCTTCTTTCCTTTCTTCCTTCCTTTTTTCTTTATTTCCCTCCCCTCCTTCCTTCCTCCCTCCCTCCCTCTCTCCCTCCTTCTCTCTCTCTCTCTCTCTCTCTCTCTCTCTCTCTCTCTCTTTCTTTCTTTTCTTGTGTCACTTATAGTTAAATAAAAGACTATGACCCAGGGATAGTAAGAGGCCTTGGGGGCACCTTCAAGCGACAGCCTCAGCAGAAAGAATGACTGGGAATAAATTTTGTTATCAGTGGAAGAGGTGTTGAGGAGCAAAACGACTCTTAAAAAGGAGGCAAATGATTTCTGGCCCACTTGAAAACATACATACTTAGCCAATTGACACAAAATCGAAATGAACAACATCAGTCTTTCAGCTTAAAGGGTTGGATTGAGTTTTTGAGCCAGGCATCATTTGTCCGTGTTTTACTATGTGACTTATCTTGTAAAAGGCCTGTGGAAGCCATCCTTTTGTTAAGGAAAACTCCAAAACCCACATTCCATGTCCACAAAGAGAGATTTAAGAAGCAAAAGAATCCTTACTTTACAGAATATGTAATTTAGATTCAATCCTTATTTCAAATTCCAACTGAAATGATACATTTATTAAGACAATCTGTTATTTCTCACAGTTTCATTAGTAAAATAATAAAATTTTACAGACTATTTCTTTGTTCACAAAAAGAAATGTATTCTGTTATTTGAAACTGGGGAGACAGGCAGGACCTATGGCTCAGTGGTTAAGAGCACTTGCTGATCTTGCTGAGTACCCAGATTCCAGCTCCCACAAAGCAAACTACAGCCCTTTGGAATTCAGTTCCAGGGGATCTGATGCCCTCTTTTGGCCTCCATAGGAAAGGGAAAGTAGCGGTACATAGACATGCATGCAAACAGAAATACCCATAGACGTAAAACAAGGTAAATTTAGTTCAATTTTTAAAAGAATGGAGTGTTTCCATTAAGAAGTGGACAGGCTATTGGGAGAGGCCACCACACTCACATGGATTGTAGAAGCTTGTCCTTGGCTCACCCTACTCTTTCTACCTTGATACAAATTTGGTTCCTTTAAATGGTCTTTTGTGTCTGAAAAAAAATCTTTTCTCCTAGTCATTTGCATTTTCTGTTAGTGGGCACACAGTATTCATCTTGATACTATTAAATCAATATATTTCCTGATCCAATCTCTCTAACTTTCACCTTGTTTACTGAATTAGAAGCTCAAGGCCAATACAGAAAAAAAAAAATGTCGGGTCATTTCTTCAAGAGAGTCTGTGGTCCTTTAGATGCCACTCTGGTTCAGTATTTCTTCCTTTTGCTAACAACATGAGTGAAGATTCTTTTATTTTTGATGAAGTACACTGTCATTAAAAAGAAAACAATTCTGAAAGTATTTTCTGGTGGCCACTGACAGATAAAGAACTTTATTTGGATAAAGGACTATGGTTAGATGATAAAGTCATGGCAACACTATTAAGATGAACATACAGTATTTAAAATTATGCCTGTTCGTCCCTCCTCTAAGTGTCCTGGCTTTCCAGTAACTCAACACTCCATTCTTCTGCCCCTTAAGCAGTGCAAGTCAGTGTGTGCAAACCACAGGCCTAAGTATTTGTTCTCTATGTATTTTAAATGGGAAGAATAGAGCAGCCCACTAATGTTTATTTAGCATTTAGTAGTTTTATGGGTTTTGGCAATGCCAAGGATAAAATGGGTCTCAGAACACAAAGCATGTGCTCGCTGAAAAGGTCACTTTCTGTGATATGTCTGGTACTGAGCCTCATAGAAAATAGGAGGGGTGATTATGGTCTCTATGTCTGACTACACAAATTTATCTTAGTAAAGTTCAAAACAAGGTCTGTCAGTAATTTATTCAATAGAATCAACTTCAATTGTTGTAGGCAGTCTTTGACATTAAGCACTGAGCCAAAAATGGGAGGTAAAGAAACTCAGGTGAATAGGATAGTTTCTTCCCACAGGGAGTGCACAATCACATGGCCAAGCAGGTATGTGCATATCATGAAAAAAATGTGTACATGGCTTATAACATAGAACAATTATAATGCCATAAATTACTTTTTTATAAAGAAAGGACTCTTAGCACACATAAAAAATGTTTGTCAAAACTCCAGATGGGTTTTATGGAAGAGGAAATTTTATCTGAGCTGAGAACTGAAAGTTACACAGGATTTTTTTTTTGGGGGGGGGGGGTTCGAGACAGGGTTTCTCTGTGTAGCCCTGGCTGTCCTGGAACTCACTGTGTAGACCAGGCTGGCCTCTAACTCAGAAATTCACCTCCCTCTGCCTCCCAAGTGCTGGGATTAAAGATATATGTCACCATCGCCCAGTGTTGCATAGGATTTTAAAAGCTGGCAAATTGGAGGAAACATCAGCATCAAAGATAAATGCAAGAACAAGGGAAGAGAAATGTAGGTAAACAGATGCATGTCAGACTGGTTGGGATACAGACATGCTACACAGATGAGGAAGGGATGAAAGGTTTTTTTAGGCCTCCTAAGTTTGTAGGATTTATTGTAGGATAAGCCATTTAGAATTAGCATTGTCAAGCAGGAGAAATGGCTTGGTAGATGATTGTTATCAAGCTTGATAACCTAAGTTCAATCACTAGAACAATATAGGATATGCAGGTTGTCATATAACCCACCCACACATACATACATGAACACACATAATTTCACACACACACATGCACACATACACACATCATGGAGAAAAGGTATTAGAAAATGTATACTGTAAACTATAGTACTTATGAGTCACCGTTGGTGGTTTCCCTGCATTTCTCTAACTTTGTTAAGAATTCCCCAGCTGACTGTGGTGTCACTTTCTCAAGTGTCAGATACTCATTGTTAAAGGTAGCCAGAATATGCTAACTAGGAAATTAAATAACTAAATAGTTCTTGGTTTTCCAATTGTGTTTCATTCATTCTCAGTAGTGCAATGAAATCTTTAACTTTCTTCAGTCCTTCTCATATGTGAAATATCTCCCTGCAGTATGCAGCTGCCTGCGTTATGAGATCAACTGTTGCTTTTATTCAGTGCTTGAGTTCAAGTGCCCCTTATTTTACTAATTGGTGATCCCAGTTATAAAAGTGGTGACCCTATAATTAGCCTATGCCAATGAGATGTTCTAATGTGTTCATGTTAAAGTAGAAGGTGGGAAGGTGTGGCTTAATATGGAAAGAAGAGCATCATTTGCTGAGGTTATAAACATCTATGTAAGAACAGCTATTCTCTCCGTGTAGATGCAAAGAATCAAAAGAAATTTGTAGCAGTTTTGCTCTGCATCCAACTGTGAATGTACTGACATAGTGCATAGTAAATGTCTAGGTCAGGGGTTGAAGGCAAAATATCACAGGGCTTTGGATTGTCTGCTTCTAGACATCTATTGGGAATCTTTGAACGTATCCCCCCAATGTACATTGGTGAAATGTCATAAAGATACTTTGCACTTAAAATAGATCCTTATGTCCTCAATTTCTTATGTATCGCTGAAGAAAAATTATTTTCAACAAGTTCATACAGATGTGATTAATATGTGAAATGGTACAAAAAGATTTACATTGCAAAACAAATTTTCCTTTACTTTTCTCACTTTGCCTCTGCGACAGAGGAACCTATGTTTGATCATTAAACTGATAAAATATTTACCTGGATCTTAAAAATCATAATATAAAGCTGATTTTAAAGTTACTTTCTTTCATTTACAAACTACTTCTTTGGCCACTGGAGTGGCTTTCAGTTCTTCACTATTGCAAACACCACTATAATGAACTGATTCACATTGGGATATTTATAATAATCATGTTTTAAAATGATCATTGTTTGCCGATTTCCTTCATTGGGAGTTTCACACATACAGAAAATGTATCTTAGTAATTTTATCCCTGTTAGTGTTTCTCCTTGCTCTTCCTCTCCCACTGAATTCCTTGTTCTTCCCTGCCCCCCTCTGACTTTCAGGTATTCTTTATGTGTGTGACCTACTGAGTTTAATTAGAGTTGAGTAAGCAAGGTTTTCAAAACAGATTAGATGTATAGAACAGTTGTGAGGATAGTGCAGAAAAGCTGCATACCCAGTAATCATCCCTATTATCAGTGTGACATTCTTATTATAATTAACAGGTAAATACCTGTGTTTTTTAAATGAAGGGCAATATTTTATTTGGATTACTTACTTTTTCTAATATGTTTTTTCTCTTGCAAGGTTTTACCCAGTATTCACATTACACTTAGTCCTTGTCATCTTCAGCTTCCTGGGGCAGGGACGTTTACACAGAGTATTCTTGATGACTTTCCCACTCATTTTTTTTTCATTTTTATTATTTTACATATATATGAATGTTGTGCCCACATATTTGTCTGTGTACCACCTGTGTGCCTCGTACCCATGAAAGCCACAAGAGGGCATGAGATTTCCCTGGAACTGGAGCTACAACCAGAGTGATCTGCCCTGTGGGTATGGAAAATCCTAACCCCCCAAAAGAGCATCCAGTGCTCATAAGTGCTGAGCCATCTCTCAAGCCCCTGACATTATCGGCCTTGAGGAACACTGCTCAGGTAATAACACCATCAAAATTTAGGCAGAGGTAGTGTTCTCAGATGTCTCCACTGCAAAGTCACATTTATTCTTCTTTAGTATTCTTTTCAGAAAAAAAAAAAAAGGTCATTGAGCCCTAAGGATTTGGTAGTCACTTGATTCTTATTAATTATTTGATAAGGAGTTTTTGGTACCTATTCCTTGAGAATGTCTATAATAGGTACATAAATTCCTTGGAACTATTGGGCATGGGTGATTAGTTGCTTCTAAACTATTTATTTGTTTATTTAGTCATTCATTTATATTATTTTAGAGTCTCTGATATTAATTTCATAATTTGGGCTCTAATCCTGCATGTCTTTACTTTGGCCTTTGGCTTCTATGTCTCCTTGATCTTATTTCCTCCCCTCCTTCTCCCCCTCCCCCTCCTTCTGCATCTCCCCCTCCCTCTCCCTCTTCCCCTCCCCTCCCTCTCCCTCACAGTAATACCATATATTCTGGAACTACAAATTTCTGCTGCTCCTCTTGTCTATTTCCTGTTCTGGTACTTAGATCAGATAGTTTTTCTAGGAGCCCTGATAATAGAATGTTATTAAAAGATCTGAATATTCTGTCATTGCTATATTCTTGTCCTTACTGGACATAGTTGTATTTAAACATCTTCTGCTGACAAAACAAAACCAGTAAAGGGATGGGATTTAGAATGGGAGTGAATCAAAGCAAAACAACATAAAATCTCTAATATTTACCCAGATGAGTGTAAGGGAAAACTACTTTATCAACTTGAGCATGGTACTTTTTTGAAGTTGATTTTACTTTTAGTTTTATAGACACTTACTTTTCAAAATTACTCAGCAACTTTGACTCCAATGTCTAGAAAGTTTATATCTGACTTTTGTCATATGGTGTGACTCTTTTGACATAGTCCAACTCCGGATGAAGATATAAATATTAAAATGATCACATTAAAATGAAAAGAAAAGTAAAGATATGTTGGCCCAGGACATTGGTAAGTTGGCAAATATCTCTTTTAGCCTGTTTATGCTAATTGATATCCTCCACCAGAAAATATTCTTCTTATGCTCACATTGAACCTTCAGCAATGACAGCATACCTGGGCCAATAATTAACAAATACATAAGAGTAAAAATCACTTTCAGGAACTCTTTCAGAGAAAATAAAAGTTAAATAAGTACAATAGATAATTAAATGAATAGATAATAGAAATGAAAAATAAAATAATGGGGAGAGTTTTAAATTTTTAACATTTTTTCAAATAAAATTTTTAAAGAATTTAAATAAAATTCAAATAGAAGGATTTCAAAAGCAAAACAAGAAAAAGAGCCTTAACTAGAAAATTATTTTGTAATTTACAACATCAAAGAAAAAAGCATGGGAACAGAACAAGTATGGAATTGCTACTGTAATTCCTAGCAGTTGATTGGGATGTAAAAGCCAATATATACTATTAAAGCATAAGTACCTAAAACATATAGTTGTATACCTTGCTAAAATAAGATACAGTTTCTTCTTAGCTTTAAGGTTCAAATTTTACTTTTAAGATATTAGTAAGGGTGAACTGTGTACAATGGGAAGATAGTCTGTGATGGATAGAAATGAACTAGCAAGCCAAGGGCAATAGAGAACTGTTAGCTCCTTAAAACCGACAGGTCTAGGTGGGAGGTGAGAGAGATCCGAGTCCTGCCAGGTCTCTCTGAAACTGAGCAGGATGGTAAGTGTCCAAAGAAACACATCCAGCCAGGTGTCTTGTCGAAGCAGGAACTCAACTTTAATGCTTTAATATGACAACCTCTTGTTTATATAAACTTGGAGCATATGGAGGAGGGGTGTTGGTGGGGTGAGATGACATAGGGGGTGGGGAATGGTGATGGAGGGTATGGGGTGACTGACAGGGCCAATTGCAAAGCTTTACATCAGCAACAGCTGAGCAGAGACAGGGCCAAACAGGTCCTGTTGAGTCACCCCAGTATGGAAGTGACTAAGACATGTCTAAAATTCGAGCTCAGCTTAGACTCTCCCACAAGACTGCAGAAACTCGAGCCAGGCTCGAGTTTGTCTACAAGGCTCAAACCAAGGGCAAAATGGGGCTCAACAGAGAACCTTAGGTATATACTGCTAAGTGAAAGAAGCTAGACTAAGAAAGAGACCCAGTCTGATCCTTACTGAGCTTTTCAGGAAAGGGCAAAAGTATAGAGATAGTAAGAAAATAAAACAAAAAAACAAACAAATTAATAAATAAATAATCAATGGTTGCCAGGGCTTTGGGTACAGGGAAGAGAATGCTGAAAGAGCAGGAGTGTTTTAGGACATTGGAGATAGTATGTATTCTATTGGAACAGTGAAAACATGATATTATAAACTTGTAATCTGTGTACTAGTTAGGGGTGTGATCCAGTGTCAAATTCTCTGTCTCAGTGATGGGAACTTGTGTGACTTGAAACATCAAATATATTGTATGCAAACATTGTTTTTCAATTAAAAAAAATCAATGAACTGTTTAACATTAACAAAAGAACAAACACCTGAAAGTAGAGTCTAAGTCATAATGATCAATTTGGTTCATTGATTGCAGCAAAAAAATATCACACTAATGCAAGACACCAATAATGGGTAAGCCTGTGTATATGTGTTAGACTGGAAATTCAATATTTATGTAAAAGCAAAACATTTTAAACCATTTTTTTCACTTTCAAAAACATTATACTCTAGGGAAAAAGAAACTCAGAAAAAGAAACAAAAAAATCTGAGAAATCTGGATGATAAACCAGATTTCTCAGTAATATCTTTATTACTTACAGATACATAACATTTCCCAAAGAGAGAAAAGAGTCACAAAGACATCTAAGCTGGAAGTTAACAAAGATAAAACACAGTGGAGGAGTGGTGTCATGTAGCTTGGAGCAGACCATGAATTTACCACATACAAAGCCCTGGGTTCTACCCTAGCACCAAAACTACGAACAAAAAAAATGGGGCATAATGGAATGGTGTAGAACATTGTGCCTAAAGGGACTATAGAAAGGTTGGTGTGTTCTAGAATATTTCTCTTAGGGGCAACAGAAAATCATATGCAAGTGCTAAGTTTAAAGAAAACTAATGTGAGTGCTTTCTAAGGCATTGGGAGTGCCTGAGTAATTTGACACTATAATTCTCAAATATGACAGGTACTTACATAAGATCTTAATTTTAACAACCAATGGGAGGCATCTTTGAACTTCCTTGATCTATCTTTTCAAGGTTTTTCTGTAGGCTATTGTCAACTGTATATGAACCATTCTTATAAAAACAATTAGATTACTCAAGTAGGTATAAAGTCAGATATTTATGATAGAAAAGGAGGTAGAAGAAGTAACTTCAATATGGCCTTCAAAGTATTAATTACTGCTGGTAGTTATCTTTAAAAAAACCTACTCATGTCAAGTATTGTGCTCAAATTATTGAGCAGTGATTCTCAATAGTTACTCATAGGAATTTTTTCACATGAAGGCTTTTTATTTAATTTGTCCTAAAATATTTCAGTAGCAATTCATTTGATGCCTTAGACACTTGACTGACAGTAAAAGTTTTCTATAATCATTTAAGTGCATCAAAGTGGATGAACAGAAGCAAAATCTCCTGTGAGATTAGTGTTAAATTATTATTATTTAGTTGAAAGATGAATGAAGCTCCTTGGTTGCTTTTAGATAATCCATAAGCTGCTATCATTCTCCATGTTTGTGCTTGACTCTCAGAGCAATGTGGGTCACCAGTGGCAGTGAAAAGTAATTTTTTGTATGAGATATTGGAAGTATCTTTGTTATTGCTATTGGCTTAACCTACTAAAATTCCATCACTTCTTTATGTGTATTGAATTTGTTACCTTAGTGTAGCAAAATATTATATCTGTATATTTAGGAAAGAGGAGTTTTGCTTTCTCTTATAACTTGGTCTCTTATATGAATCATATTTCTCATATTATCACAGAGCTTCCCAAGATGAGCTTGGTTGCTGTCTGATTATGGGCTTGATTGAAATTTTTTCCTGTAAAGCATTTAGCTCAGAGCCTTTGGTATTCTACAAAAAGTACTCTACCACTGACCTACATCTCTTGCTGTGTTAAGTTGTGTTTTGATGTACAATTGTACAATTTGTACTTTGTTTTGATAATATTCTAGTCAATGTTGTCTAATCACAGAAATGGCCAGTTCTGCTGAATTACATGAAAATAGATATGCATTTATTATGTCTTCCCTAGGCATAAAACTACTTGTATAATCTGACATTATGTTTAATAGCCTGTCAAAATGGTCATTATACTTAGGTCTTATGGCTTCCAAAAATAGGCTCACTTAATTGCTCAGTAGGTAGAATTCTACAGATGGTACCTTTCATTCCATATGATTCATATTCAGCTTCTCTGAGTACGGTGATGCCTTACTTCCATGAATGTGTTACGTTAAGTTAAACTAGTGACCTTATACAGGGCAGGTTATATTCATGGATGTAACAAATTATACATACAGATGAAATCAGGGGATTTTCTTATGCTCATGACAAAAGGAAAGCAGAAGAGAAAATCAGAGCTATTCAAAGTAAGGGTAAGCCTTGACAAGCTGTTGATACTTAAAGTTGGAGGGGCCACCTGAGAAAGACTGTGGTCAATGTCAGGAGTTTGATGATAGAAAAGAAACTGAAGCTGAGACCTAGAGCATATAGAGCTGGATTCTGTTGACAAGTTAAAGGAAGTACATTCTCCTCTCAGAGTCTATAAATAAAGGCTCAGCAAGTTATCACATTAGTTCTTATTTACAAATTCATTGACAGTAATCAGCAGAGCTTGCCTAGATTCTGACTACACCATGATGAGATATTCATGGGAGCTATATTATGCTGCTAAAGTAGGGATTATTTTTATTTGGCAATGCAAAGCAAATTTATCCACTAAAAACTTAGCTATTTATGATTTCAGGCACCAAAAAGGATCTCATTGCAGTATTTGTGTCAAAGCGTGAGTCCTTTTCCCCATTATATTTCATTCATATTAATTCTGTTTGAAGGTGTCACTTTGAGATATCATAGAAAGGTTTATCAATCTAATTATGCAAGTGTATGAAAACATTCAGTATAACTGGTTATTAGGGAAATGGAAATCAAAGAAACAATGTTGTACCATCTTACTCCAGTTAGAACTGGCATTACTGGAAGTACTATGGTAGTAAGGATACAGAAAACTTATACATTATTGGTAGGAATATAATTTAGTATAGCCATTATGAAAAAATATGGATGTTTCTCAGAAAACTAAAAATAGCACTAGGATATGATTCAGCTATCTTACTCCTGGGGATATATTCTGTGGAACAGAAATGAGAATAACAAATTCCTGCACACTCATAGCACTTATGGCAATATTAACAGTAACTAAGATATATATCAACCTAATTACCCATCATCAGAAGAATGGATAATACATATGATATATTTACTCACTAGATTATTCAACTATAAAGGAAAATGAAATCCTGCCATGTGCATCAAGCTGGAACTTGAGTTAAAATTGTCATCTATAATAATATCTAAATATTGTATGTGCTCTTTCATATGTGGACACTAAAGTCAGTTGACCTAATATAGAATTGTGACTGATATATTTGGGGACAGGTGCAGGATATAAGTAGGGGATTTAGTTAGTGCATGGACATATACAGCTATCACAGTGAGCCTCATTACTACATAAAAATGATATATATTAGCAAACAACTAAAAATAAAATTTAAAATTCCACTTAAAATATGTATCATAAAACATTAAACCATCCCCAGGGATTGCGTAAGGATGATATGGATAGCAGGATATGGAGCCGATGACTGAGTGCCAACATCCAGGACTTCCAACTCAGCCATGCTTCTATTGAAACCTCTGACTTTTGCATTTAACCAACCCAGGTATATAATCCCAACTCCTCTTATTTTACTTGATTACTTGGTTAATTTTGTTCAGAATTCTCTTTATCTGTTAAAGGCAAGGACATTCACTACATTCAAAAAGGAATATTATGATAAGAGTTTTCTTTAAAATGTCCTAAAATACCACAGCAATCTTCCTTTAATGGATAATTAAATTAAGTCCACAGGAAATAAGCCACTATCCAAGGTCACTCTCTGAAACTGAGAAAACAGAAATTCATAAATGTTTCAAGTATTTAGATTGTTCTCAGAAAGGACATGGCAGAGATGACTGCAATCCAGTGTCTCGATTTCCCAAGTTTTTGTGTACTTAGTTGTGCCTTCTTATCAGTAACATAAGGGTTGGCCTCAGATTATTTTGAGGCTAATCTTTAATCCTATTGGCCAAGGTATATATAACTTAGAGCCAGGATGTGAAATTCTCTTGACTCCTAATTTCTGAGTGCTGTTTTTACCATCAATCTATCTTCCAGGATTGTATTAATATTGGCTAGAAAGCAAATCTATGGTAATACATACTTAAAGAATGCTCACAGGTGTGTCTAACAACTGCATCCAGATGAGGAAAGTCTCCTAGAAAATATGCAGCATCCAACAAAACAAAACAAAACAAAACAAAACAAAACAAAACAAAAACTCATTTGATTCACTGAAGCCTGGACCAGTCTATTTCTGTTGCAATTTTCTCTATCCATTTGGTTTTATTTAAAGAATTTACCTCTTGGATGAGACCCTGAAATCATTAAACATATCCCATTTCTCTGTTTAACAGGCCACTTAGTAGAGATAAATGTGGACTCACTTTTGTTCTTTCATGATTGTGTTGAAATATGCTTTTCCACTAGGTAGAAGGATGACTTTCTTGAAGCTTGCTTGAACTTCAATGTTTTCCCAGCTAAATCTATGTCACAATGAGGGCAGACATCAAGACACAATTTCATCCATATAACCAACTCATTAACACTTTAAGAGTTCCAAACAAGTTCAATTGTAAGAGAGGCAGAACAAAACATTTGTTTATCTTGACTGCTAGAAAAAAGACATAGTTTGGGTAGAATATTGATTCAATATAAATAAGGTTTGACCAGCATCATTTAGTTTTTCTATGTGAATAGTTTGAATATTAAGTGTTATCTTGATTAGACTTTTATATATGTACTTATATGAATCATTAACACATACATATAAATGCCATTATATATTATGGATAGGTGTCCACACAATTAAAACAAACAAGGATATTTCAGTGATTCCTGATACAAAATCATAATAAATAAATGTGCAGAATTATCACATTGTCTTGCAATTGCTTACTAATAATTTTTTAAACTTTCAACTGTTGATACATATAGCATAAAATATTAGAAGATAGTCCACAAATATAACGACCTGCTAAGGTGATAAGTATAGCAGGAAGGAGAGCTAGTTTTATATATTGGGAATATAAGTAAATATGTCTGATATGTACAATAATTGGCTAGGTAGGCCAGGCTCATGGTTGATGTGATAATAATTGGTCACAGTGTAAAGTGGAGAGGGGACATCCTGTGACAGAATTGGGTAGAATAGTGTAGCCTGTGACTCACAATGCCAGGAAAATCCATGAGACTGAGTATTACGTGTACCTGCTAAGAACCCTGTAACCCCATTCTCTCCATCAATATCTTCATGTCAGAAGGCACTTGGGAAAGTACTCATTACTTCCTTCCCTCTTCCCAAGGCTCGTTCCAATATCCAAAACTACAAGGGCAGGTTATTTTCTAGGGCAAGATATACTGTCTGTAGCAACTAGTTTAAGACAAAGTTGATCTGTTGATGATGTTCAGCTTTGAACTGGATCACCTTGGTCATCTTGGTGAATTGTTCACTGCTTCCTTAACTTTCTTTAAAATTCAAGATGCTTTTGGAAAACTCATAGCCATTAATGTAACATCCCAATAATTTTTCTGAAGAGTGGCTAGAATCACATTATCTTCTACTTCTCCTCATGGCTGATTCATCCCCCTTTTCTTTTCAGAAGATAAATCTTAACTTAAAAATCTTAAGATTAATAAACATATTTTATTTCCAATTGTATAAACAGTAAGTTAAATGTTTTTCATTCAGGTAGTGATTTTTTTTAATTGAGTTTCTACTCTGTCTCACACACTTCTGTAAAAGTAAGGCATATAAAAAGATAAGAAAATAGGGCATGGCTTTGATGAAATTAAAGTTTCACTTGATAAAAGAAACATATTAAATAGATAATAATGATATACATTGAGGAACACTAGAATCCAACAGAGGGGAGGGGAGATAGATTTGGGGTGGTAAAAGACATTGAATGAAATGTTTGAGTAGCACAAGTATGCCTCATTGAGCGAGTGGCATTTGAAAAATTGAGGTGGTAAAGAAATGATTTAGATATATAGGCATAGCCAGTAGCCAGTGCCAAAGTCTCAAGGTGGAAGTCAGCCAGGTGTGCTGGAAGAATGTAAAATGAAGGAGAGTGACTATGGACATCAGGTGATGATATCAGGAGATGAAGGAATGGCTCAGCTGATAGGTTGCCCCTAGGTCTTTGAAAGCCAATGAAAAAACGGGAGTCAAAAAAAAAGAGTCATTGGAGAGTTTGAGTGGGAAGTGAAGGTTTTACCCAAGGTTTTAAAGGTATACTCTTTGGCTACATAGAGAAAATAATAGTGGATTGGGGCCAAAAGAGAGTCTTGCCTGATAGATTTAGAATTACACCAAGGTCCATGAGAACTGATCCTTTAGACCACCATATTATACTGAGGATGATGTATTTCAGCAGATTGTGGGTATTTTGAAGGTAGAACTGAGACAATGTATTACTAATGGGTTTTATGTGAGATTTGATTTGGAAGGAGAAGCTAAAGATGACTCTAACATAGTTTTTTTTTTTTTTTACCTCTGTAATGGAAATGCTGAGATGCAAATAGAGAGATGAAGGTAAACCTCAGTCAAACAAACAGCACCATGAGTTAAAAGTTACTTATAATCCGTGCGTGGAAAGCACAACAAAACCCACTGCAACATCATACTCCATATGTACAAACACATGTTTACCGACTTTGTATTGTAGAGTCTGAGACCTGAGTGAAAGTTTTCTTTTCTAGTAGTACTTATTTGATCGTTCTGTCAGTATGCTGTGTCTCTAGAATAATTGCTCCATAATTGACGTTCTACAAGGATTGTGTTAGTTTGTTTTGCCTGTGATAAAGCACTCAGTTAAAAGAAACTTAAGGAAGATGAAGGTTTATTTTGGCTTACAGTTCCAGAGAGATACACTTCATCATGTATGGAAGATATGGCTCCAGGAAGGTAAGGCATGGTATTTGGTGAGGGCAAGAAGCTGGCTGGTCCCATTGCCTTTGCAGCCAGAGATCAGATTAAAATCTGAAGACCCACCCCAAGTGACGTACTTCCTTCAATAAGTTTCCATTTCCCAAAAAGTCTACAACCTTTCTGAACAGTGCCTGCTGCCAAATGGGGGCCAATTGCTAAAGCATATGAACCTATGGGAGACATTTGATATTCAAGTGAGAGATCCAAGTTTCTTTTTAAAGATGGCAAATTCTAATAGGGTTAATATGACTTTAGATAAGAAACCCACAAATATTCCTCCTATATATTGGATCTGTAGTGTATCCAAAATGCCAATGCGCTAAAGCCATGTCGCATATTGATGGATTCATAAGGTTGTAGAAATCGGTATGAAGGTTCCTCAAAACACTAAAAAGAGATCTATCATATAGCTTAACCAGTCTTAGATATATACCCAAAGAACTTCATATGCTATTCTTAAGATATCTGCTCATCTATGTTCATTATTTATTCTATTCACATTAGCCAGGAAATGGAAATAGCGTAAAATAAATCATGAAAATATGTATTTAACACAATATGTTGTTCATCTACTAAGAAAAACTCGACTATGGAATGCATAGGTAATTGGGTATAGCTAAAAACAATTACTGTGGGTTGAGTGGTGGAGATTTAAGAGATGGAGCCTAGTAGGATAGTTTTAGAATGTTGGCAGAATGCCCTGTGGAGGCTCATGAGGTTCTCTTGTTTTCCTCCTTATGCTCCTGACCATGAGCTGGGCAACTTTGCTCTCTCACACTCCCACTAGGATGTACTACCTCAGTAGCAGACCCAAAGCTATGGACTAGAGATGCCGTAGTTCTTAACCTATAGTGTCAATAAGAATCCTGACAAAAAGGCTTATATACCATTCCCTTATAGCCCTTGGACTCATTTTCTTTTGTATATTATGAATATTTTATATATTTCTTTTATATATTATGTGCATATCCATAGATATGTGATTACTGGGTTTTCCTCCAGTTCTAGACAGTTTTCCAAGTTCAGACTTTAAGAAAATTGTCCATGATTTAAATCTCATTTGTATATTTGCCTCCAAGTCTCAAAAGAAAGCAATAGGCTTTACATATCTTGTGATTAGCCGATCAACCTCCAGCCTACTCTGTAAGGTTAAGCATTCATCACTATGTCAGAATGATTAAACTAATAACGTAAACACCTTTTAACAGGCGGTCCTCTTTCTATGCTTTTCTTTGACTGTGTGCCTTTATTTTGTAGGAGAGTGCTATTTTGTGTCATAAAAATATTGTACCATGTTGTCAAAATTACTTTCTCTCCAAATTCTCCGTGGTAACAAAATGCTCCTCTGTTGGCTTGTCGACAGTTCTGAGCACCATTCTCTTCTTTTTCCAGAGTTTTCAGTTAAAGAAAAAGCAGCAGAAATTCTGGGGAGTATGGGAAAGCTGATGATTTCTTTAGGCTTAAGTTCCTAAGAACTGGAGGCAAGAAAATTGACCTGAAGGCCTCCAAGTCTAAGGAAATGAGGTTACCTCTATATTGTGTTCGTTAGCTATGTCTGCTTTTAGATGAGCTTGTGTTTTCTGAGTTAATGGTTAATGAGAGCCTGATGCAGCCGAAATAGCATCCTATCACCTTAGTAATATAGTAGACAAAAGAAATTAGATAGCTTTTAATGAACACAGTATTTATACAGGTCAAGTATGAGAGAAAACAGGGGGACACATAAAAATAATGGAAAGTTACATTGCCTTTCTTAAGCAGGTCCCACTTCTAGGTCTGAAACTTGCTGCATCCAGAAGGATTCACCTTGGAGAAATAAAGAGTGTTAACATCAAAACCATGCAAATCTCTTTTTCTTAATTTAATTGCTTGGAAGTTTCTAGAAGTCCTGGAACTCACTGACTGTTCATTCTGTTTTATTGAAGCTATTGGCTGCTAATGGTTACTTATGCCAGTTACAACCCCTAAGCATGAGTAATATGTAGGCATTGGGGCACCATAAGAAGAGTTAGTCTATGCATACAGAAAATGAGTAGGGGTGGCCTACCGCAGGGAGACAGTGGCAGATGACACTTGGGAACCTTAGAAGACCCACAGGGAAAATGCTCTTCAAGTACTTACAACTTCATAGATTGAAGCAGACAAAAGTAGAGAGCTGTGTGGGGTTAGGGTTTTGCAATTTGTAGGCAATTTTGGAATAAATTAGGCAATTACCAATAACAGAATATGAGAAAGATGGTGTCTTTCTTCTAAGGATTACTTTCCTCTTTATAAATATGTGAGAAATATTTTATTTAAGACATGTTCACAATTAAATGAAATGATATACAGTATTACTAAGTATCTGAAACCATGTTAAACCCATACTGCATGCTCAGGAATTTTATGGACCATTGTTTAATTCAGATGATAAGATGTGATGGTAGTTGTAGGGGTGTGTGTGTGTGTGTGTGTGTGAGAGAGAGAGAGAGAGAGAGAGAGACAGAGAGAAAGAGAAAGTGTAGGGAAGTGTATGTGTGTGTGTTTGTGTGTGTGTGTGAGAGAGAGAGTGTATAGGGAAGTGTATGTGTGTGTGTACATGTGTGTGTGTGTGAGTGTGTGTGTGTGTGTGAGAGAGAGAGAGAGAGAGAGAGAGAGAGAGAGAGAGAGAGAGAGAGTCGAGAAGGAGAGAGGCTTTTTCATTGGCATTTTTGTAAATATATAACTTAATCCCATTTGAGCAGAAGAATCCATCATAGAGAAAGATGATTTAGGATTGTTCCTGAAGAAATGCAAAGAGAAAGTCGAGGAATGAAATCCAGTCATTATCATCCCTAACAGGAATATTCAATGCAAATCTAGACAGGAGACATTAAAACCACTGTCGAGATGCTTGGTGGATAACTGGATCAAAATTTTACATAAGAGAAGTCCTACTCAGGTAAGAACATATTGAGGAGTATAAGCAGAGAGGGAGATGGACAAGGGGATGACAAATCTTCCTTCCCCAGACTTTGCTCAGGAATGTCAAAGTATTTTATATTTAATTAAAAGAAATGAGCTGATGAATCCATCTGTATGCTACTGGGGACAGAAAGAAAATGACATCGATAACAGTGTGCAGGCAGAACCAGGAATTCTGATGCTTCAGTTTCTAGAACATTGCTGCTGGTGATTGTGGTATGGGTGAGATGGAAAAGTCCCTGTGTGCCCTTGATGAAGATAGATAGTTGGCAGCTTCTAAACTGTGCCAGTGACAAATGAAAAGGCCAGAGTACTACAGGGTCATTATTCTCTGCCATCCTGATGGAGTCTAAGACTTTTGCTGGCAATTCCATGTCAAAGCAGAGGTAGAGCCTTGTACAGGCAGCAACCTCCATGGGAAACATACCCAGTCCCTCATAAAGTTACAGAATTTCCTGTCTTCTCTCTTGTGGTCCTGTCACTGTAGTCTCTGCGTAGTTCAAACTTGAAGGGAAAAAAGGAAGGAAGGGAAATGTTTATAATTGAAATTACTAGGTAGAGTGAAACTAACATGGCTGTGCTCATTTTAGATGTACCTTTTTTTTCTATCCAAATAATATTATCATCTATACCACATTAAAAATATGTATGTGTGTGTGTGTGTGTGTGGTGTGTGTATGTGTGTGTGTGTGTGTGTGTGTGTGTGTGAAGGGAGAAAATTCTGGCATCTTTGAATAGTCAGGTTGACAAAGAAAAGGTCTGTGATCCTGATGTGATTTCTATTACCAGGGTCACAATAGAATCTAGTGGAGAACTGACCCACCCTTTTCTTTTATAAGACGACGTGTAAAAGCTCTGAAGTTAGGGAATCTGTGCAAGTAAAGCCAGTCATATCTGCCCTTGTCTCAGCTGTCCTCTTCTTGATCTAGTAATTTGAGAGCTGGAGATAGGAGAAGAGCCCAGTGATGTTTGAGAAAGCAGAGATAGGAGAGAGAATATGTAGGATGAGTTAGATTGAGGAGACACAAGGGAGCTCACATGATAGAAGAAATGATGCATAGGCTTTGAATTCACATGGACATGACTCTTTTCTCCAACTCATCCTCTCTTTCTGCAGCTTATGTCCTGGGATAAGTTGTACATTTTCAAAAGATATTGAGATCCCAAACCCCAGAGCATGTGATTATGACTTTATTTAGTAATAGTATCTTTGTAGATGCTGTAGCTAAGCTGAGGTAATTAGGATGTTTTCTGGTAGAACTTGACCATGTTGTTATAAAAAGGGAATTTTGAGGGCAGAGAAGGAGCAGAGCACAGTGCAGCTTGAGGACTTGAGTTCTGACTTCTAGCACCCATGTAAAAAGCATGCTCAGTGATGAACTCCTGTAATCTCAGTACTTAGGAGTCAGAGAGGCCGGAGGATGCTATTGCTTGCCAGCTTCTCAGTCTAGGCAATCAGTGAGCTCCATCTTGAGTGAAGGACCTCATCTTAAAATAATAATGCAGAGCACAGTTAGAGAAGATGCTTCATATGGATCCTGGTCTCCATGGGCACATACACATACTTGATTGTATACATGAACACAAATGAAATGCATGTGCACATATAACCCCCCACACACTCTGCACACACACACACACACACACACACACACACACACACACACACTAAGGAAATTTTATACAGGCTAGATAAAGCTGTTACAGAATGAATTTCTGTTTTGTTTTTTTTTTAACAACCCATTTCGTGGTACTTACTGTAAACCTCTGGCCAGCTAGTACAACCTCTTAACCTACTTATCAACAATTATTTTAGGTATCTTATGGGGTTACTCAAGCAATAAAACCATGATGAAATTAATACTTCAGGGAATATAGGGCATGGTTCCATGGGTTGAAAAACTACTGAAAACAAATTAAAGTCCACTTGTTTAGTTGGTCAGTTCATCTCTGAGCCTACTACAAACCCAAGTGAATGAGCTCGGCCTGATCACAAGCATCTGATTATTACAAAGGAGAAAGGATTATATAGTTCCTGAGGAGAAAATTCTTTCCTTGGCACCATGTCCTTTCTATTAGTATATATTAATTTTACAAATTAATGTATTCAGTTGTGATATTTGTACATGCATATAGTATACTTTGACCATATTTATCCCTCCATTAGCCTCTATTATTTCCCCCTGCTTACTTGTTGAATTATTAACACTTTACTCTTAACTGATATGGAAAAATGTAAAATTTGTATGTATTATTTGAGTGCCTTGTGGTGTTTCACTGTCCAATGTATACATTGTCTAATGTACAAACAAGGTGAAGTGCATTTATCTGTACAATCATGTATCCGCTCATTATGGTAAACACTACAAAAGCTCTTCCAGCTTTTGAAAGGCACAGTAGATGATTCTGTTGAGTTACCCTTCCATGCAATAACACACCCCAGAGTTCTTGCTCCCACTAAACTGTAGAACAGACAACCAATCCAATGATAAATCTGTCCAATTCAGTATATAACCCACACTCAGTTACATGGAGGTGACAAGGGAACACAGCTCCCAAGTTGAAGCTGGTTTTTGTGTGCATGTAATTTTCTATTTCTTATATTTCTTACATAAAATCTCCTAGACATGAGAGCACTAAATAAGCATAGCAGGAAATGAAAATCAGGTGCCTTGCTTTTGTGAGTGACAGTCCAACTCATGTGACATACCTTCCCTGATGAGGACTGGCCACTTGACTCCTCTTCTTAAAGGTCCAAAAGACCCTACTGATGCAAGACAATGGCTTCCTGCCTCACAGTTGAAATAAAGGTCCCTCTGGTTTTCCTTTATATCATTCTGACTTATTTGCATATGTCAGTCCATTTTATTCTAAATGTGCATCATATCTTTAAACAAAGCATTATACTGTGTCTGAAATAAAGTTTCGTTAATAACCATTCTCTGTGCTGGACCTTGCAGCACTGAGTGTGAGTCCTGGATGCGGTGTGGGGAGCTGAAGGGAAAGCAGACTTTGTCTGTGTCCTCGGGGAAAACCCAACTCACAGTATGAAAATTGGGTATAATAGTCAGATATCCAGGGACTGCAATCCTATTTAGAGAGTCAGGCTGTTGAGGGTATAAACAACTCTATCAAAGTCTATTGTTAGAAAAAGCAGATGGTTTTTTTTCCAGCAACTTCTTGATTCTGTCTTCCAGAGTCATACAAAATAATGTATGAAATCATTTATTTTGAAAAGTGAGTCATTCAACTATTTTAGGGAAGATATTCAGAAAGTAATATCAAGCTATTCTGAGCATAACAATCAGATGCAGCTTAAACAATATTCCTCGGGACTTCCTAAATCATTTTGATATAATAAAGGCAGAGTAAACATATGCTGCATGATCAATTTTGGGTCTCTCTTTTGTCACTTGAGATGATGATGGAAAGACTTTTGACACTTTCTTTATACCACTATTCATGTACTTTCTCAGTGCCTATTTTGAGTCATTGACATTCCAAATGTATCTTTTTAATGTTAGATATAATAGCCAGGCCAATGAGTCCCTAATTTTATGACTAATAAAGATAATGATTTTAAAGAAAAGAGCTCAAAGATAGAGATGGATATCAGAACTTGGTAATAGCAATAACTGCCTACAATCAAAAGCTATTGTGAGTCTGTCTAGCACAGTTACTAATCTCTGTAGTGGTCCTCTGGCTTCAGTGCACTTCAAGATTTATTTATAATTTGTGATTTTATATTGCCCCACAGTATTTTCAACAGAAATGGTATTAAACGTATCTATGTTTGTTTGTGGTGTTTCAAATGTTAAGAGGCACCTTAATGTAGAATACATTAAAATGTTGTTAGAGGATGCTTAGGAACTTAGGACCATCTCCTAGTAATTTCCTTTCCTTACAGTTGAGATTAAGAGAAGATTAAATAAGATGTAACTCATTTTTTCTGTCTCTGTCTCTCTATTTCTTTCTCTGTCTCTCCCTCTTTTCCTCCCCTGTCATTTCTCTCTCTCTTTCCTCACCCTCTCTCATCCCTCCATCTATAAGGACAAATAGAGACAGATTTGGCACATTAAGTTACACCATGCATTATAGACACACATAGTGGTGCAATTTTCCTAAATGAAATTTAAAAGTATATCAACCTATTTCTCTTGTTATAGCCTGTGATTCTAGTGTCACTTAGACAGCAATCACAGGAGAACAAGTTGGAGCTCCTTCTTTCTTCATGGTACATTATTTGTAAAAACGCATCGATATCTGGTAGTATGCACTGTCTGTTTTTTGCTCGATTAGTACTATATGAAAACCACCCAGATCACAATACAAAGAATGTCATTGCTCTAGGTCTTCCATGGTGTCTCTTACCAGAAAGAAAGTCTTCTGTGAAAGGTGAATACTCTTGATTTTTATTTATTTTGAGTATATGTAATCTTCAAGAAGTTGATTCAGAAATTATCTGTTTTGTTCTTTATCTGACTGTGCTTTTAAATTTTATCTGTGCTCTTTCACGGATCAGCATTTTAAATAATATTTTGTATTAAATTATGCAAGTGAATGACATTATTATTGCACTCATGTTGTTGATATGGGTATAGGATGATACTAGTCTGGGGCCATGGTTAATAAAGCTTCTAGGGGCATTATTGTATGTATCTTTAGATGAGTATGTCCACTTATTCCTCTTGGGTCTATACTGGGAAGTGGAATTTCTATAGGTCAACATGTACCTTAACTTTGCTTGATACTGCTGGGCTGTTGCATCACTGGTTGGCCACAATTATGTTGACAGTGATATTGCATGAGAATTACAGAAACTCCATATCTTGGTATTAATATAATTAGGGATTTTCCTTTAGTTCATTCTTTTCCTGCTTTGAAATGGCAGCTCTGTCATAAGCCTGTTCTCCTGTGTGCCTGTTTCTTCCTGCCTATGTTCCTGTCGTCCATCTCCTACTTATATTCGGCTTTAGTTCTTCCCACTATCTAATGACACCTTTGACATACTCTTGGTTGTTATATGTCTTGCTCATTTTATATACACTTTTGAGTCAATTTGATAAACTCCTCTCTATATGGCTTAGAAAAGTTCTAGACAAGGAAGAATGGGCAACTAAGCAGTGTGGAGGGTAGGATAAATTGTGCTCCCTGGGGAGGAGCACATTTGTTGGTTATCCAATACCAAATGGTCAGCCCTAAAATCGTGTACAAATAGTAAATCAACTGAACAGGTTTTAGGTCCGTATTCATCTATATGTAACAACAACTAAAGGAAAACAAGGCATGACTTAAAGGGGAAAGGCATTGGAAGGTGTATGGAAAGGAATGAAGAGAGAAAAGGGGAGGGGAAAATATGTAATTGTATTTTAGGGGTTTGCAACCCCATAGGAAGAACAACAATATCAATAAACCAGACCCCCCCAGAGCTCTCAGGGACTAAACCAGCAACCAAAGAGTACACGTGGGGGGACCTATGGCTCCAGCTGCATATGTAGCACAAGATTACCTGGCATGGATGGGAGGAGAGGACCTTGGTTTGGTGGAGGCTTGATGCCCCATTATAGGGGAATGCTAGAGTGGTGAGGTGGGAGTGGGGGTCTAGGGGGGGCATCCTCATAGAAACAGGGGAGAGGGGGTAGGATAGGGGATTTCAGAGGAGAAACCGGGAAGAGGAGATAACATTTAAATGTAAATAAATAAAATAAGCAATAAAAACATTTTTAAAACCTCTTATGATCTTGTATAATATTTTTATAAAACCTATAGATAAGTTTGTTGGAAGCCAATATTTAAAGACTATATTGAGTTCCATAATCTATAAGTTTAAAAAGCTATTTTTCTTATCTTAATTCTCTAGTAACTATTCTAATTTTGAGGCAGAGAATTTAATATAGTTTATCTAATTTTCCCTATATATTTAATGTTTGGTTTTAATGAAAATGGTCTTTTCCTTTATTCTAATTTTATTGCTATTATATGAAATGCAAATAATTTTTATATATTGTGATAGCTACCAACTTTGGTAAGTTTACTTAATCATTGTAAGTTCTTTTGTGTTTTCTGTGACCATGTGGCATGAGAACACTGATAGTCTTTTCTCACTTGTAAATTTTCTTTCTTTGCCTTTTGCACTGGCAAATGCTTTCAGGGTTATGCTGGACAACCTTGTCTTATTCCCCACATGAGAAGCTTCATTTATCATCTATTATCCTCTTCTTAATTTGCTAGTAAAAACATATTTCACTGTATTTGGTCTATTACAACTGTAAAGTATTTTTCCTGACTACTCAGAATACAATAGCTCACTCTAAATATTCCTTACATTTTAAAGACATTCAACTTTAGGTTGGTCAAGTTCTACTGTTGGCTTATTTTTCTGTTCGTCATTGCTGCCACCAAACTCTTTAATCTCAGATCCTCCAGGGATTGTGTTAGGAAACTGGTTATGAGGAAGAAGGGATGAGAGATAGAAACAGAGGTGAGAATAATCAAACTATAGTGTACACATGAGTTCAAATGTCATAATGGAGCCTATTGCATATAATTAGTATATTTTATTATTTAATTGTAGTGTATTATTTTATTAATACAATCACTAATAATTATTAATAAAAGTTCACAATTATAAAAGAGTAAAGTCTTATTTTATGTATTTGGGTATTTTGCCTGCATCTATGTCTTTACGTCATGTGCATGTCTGGTGCCCAGGGAGGCCAGAAGAGACTGTCAGCATTCCTGAAATGGAAGTACAGACGGTGTCAACCACTATGTAGGTGCTGGGAATTGAACCTGGGGCCCTCTGGAAGAACAACCAGTGCTCTTAACTCCTGAGCCATTTCTCCACACTCTAGTCTCACATCTCACCTAGAATTCTAGAAAGTATTTGTTGGAGAGGCAAAACTTATAGACTCCTATAATATTTTATATGTGTACATTTATTTATACAGCTTGAAGATATAAGCTAATTGTCCATAAATATTTTCTTCTTTATATTTAGAGCCTAATACAAAAGAGAGAAAGGATCTATTTAAATTTATTTGAATCTCTTGAGGCAACTAGTATAATGGTTTGCTTCAATAGATGTAAGTTGATTGCTTGAGAGAAAACAAGTCCATTATCATCTGTGAAATTGTGTTATGTGTTAAAACTCCCACTTTAACAACACTATGTTTTACTATATGGTGATGCTGTACACACAGAA
Organism: Grammomys surdaster; assembly: GCF_004785775.1. NCBI lineage: Eukaryota > Metazoa > Chordata > Mammalia > Rodentia > Muridae > Grammomys > Grammomys surdaster. The sequence goes on along the minus strand of NW_021604630.1, from coordinate 8,659,515 downwards.
TAAATATGTCCATATTTTTTCTGAAAAGCTGTGATTGTAAAAGTTCTAGCAGTCATGCACTGATGTTCAACCAGGTGGATGGACATGTTTTAAACCAGCGAGGCACTTGGAAACTCTCCAAGTCTCAAAGAAAAATCTGTCAGTCTCCATGCTAGCCTAGATTAATACTTGACCACATGGACTTTTGAATTTTAAATATTAAGTTAAATATAAAGAGCAGAGTGATACCATTTTGGTAATTATTCGACACAGAGAAAATAATGATAAATATTAATATAAATGAAAATAAAAACTATTAGAGAGTCTTTCTTCTCCTTTCTATTCTATTTTCCTTATGTCTATAATTAATCTAATTGCTTGTTTCTTCTACTTAGCAATGGGGACTTGAAGGGGCTTGGCGTGAGGGGAGGTAAAGGGGAGGTGGTTAGAGATATTCTATTTCTGTAAACTTAAACCTGAGCATTCTTTATTATAAGTGAAACTTTATTGTTTTGATATTATATCAAGCTCTGAATAAAACCTTTATAAATGTACTTTTGATCACATATTGATAGTTAGTTGGTGAATATTATTGTGGCTGCCTAGAGATAAAACCTATGGATGCTATGTATGACCTTTATGGCTTCTATTAAAAAATACATTTCTCGATACAGATACAAATCTTATATTTCCATTTTTGAAAAGGTTCTATATTGTTTAAATACCATGTTGGAATAGACTGTAATGCTGTCTAAATTGGATCAGTGTTTCTACATCACAGCAACTGAGACCAGGCTGCCAAACAATGCCAACTCAGTATCATTTGTGAATACTTGGTAAATGAAGCTTCAACATTCTGGTGTCAAAAATGAAGGCATATTCTTAACAAAAATTATCTCAGAATTACCCATCTCTTTTTTTCTTTTCTTTTTTTTTAAAAAAAAATCAAATTGTAATTTTTACTTATTCACACAAGGATTATGAATAGAGAAAGGCAGGACATGGGGAAGGGGATGACACTGGAGCGTAGGTGTTCAGGCGGAGTACAGATATCTTTCAGAAAAGAATGTCAGCTGGGTGAAGGTTCACGGGACAGGTCACTATGACTCTGCCTATGATTCACTTGTCCTTATCTAAGTTGGTACTATCCACCAAGGCTACCTATTTACAAGGTCTATGACTACTCAGGCTGGTAAATTTCCACAAAAGCTGTGTGTTTACAATAGCTTACAGTCATCTGTTTCAGTGTTTTTCTGCAGAGACCCAAGACTTTGTGTTAGCATGCATGTATGTCAGACCTATTGCCGATTTTAGGCCTATGGCTGATTTTAGGCCTTCGGTGTATATGCAGGGCTGTCCCTGACATCTCCTCCCTTCTTTAAATATAGAAGGGCCATGGCGATTCTAATCTTCAAGCTTAATTATACTAAATACTGATAAAATGCTAAATAAATAAAAAAAGAAAAAATTTAACACAGAGATACATGCATACAAGAGGCTGTGATGAGGTGGACTTCGCTCTCTGATGCAGATGAAGTTTCGTTTGTATCATATTGTCTCTATTGTATAGTATTGAACGTGAAGGAAGGATTACTGAATGCAAATAATCAAGGGGCTGGTTATGATATAGAGCTGACTAAGGATGCATGCTTAACTGTTTCTGCAGAGGAGCAATCTTCAGGACAACACATATAAAGAGAAAACTTAATGGGGAAGAAGCTATTCTGAGACTTTTTTTAGAAGTAAAGGAAGGCCAATGACGTTAAGCAAGTGTCCTTGTCATAGTACCAGTGACCAATTTGTTCTGTAGCTGTACTGTGATACACTGAGCATACAATTGGTCACGAGCCATATTGGAAAGTTTAGATGCTTTATTTGTTCCAGATCAGTACATTCTGGTAAACTTTGGAAGAAAAACATGAAAATTATAGAACCTCAAACATATTTTCACCTTGCCATTCTGTGTTTAAAACATATCATTTGCAAAGCCAATTATCCTCCTCCGAGGGAACAAATAAAAGTGCCCTAAAATATCTCCAACCCACATTGTGCCTACTTATTCAAATAAATGTTTATTCTTTAAAAAAAAACCAAAAAGCAAAAAATACATTTCTCACATGAATTTGGGGGTGGAAATTAGATAAAAGGATTGTATTTTACTTGACCCATTGCCTAAGTTGGAGACTATCCAAAATCGCCTCATTCTGAATTTGTTTAAAAGCATATACTGGGTCAATTAGATGGCTCAGTGGGTAAAAGATGCTTGCACTAAAGCTAATGACCTAAGCTTGATTCCAGAACCTGTTTTTTATGTTCACGGGCATGTCATCACACACACACACATGCACATGCACATGCACACGCACACATGCATGTACGTATACACTCATACATGCACCCCCCACACACACACAAAATACATGGAAATACAAGGAATGAAATTAGTATCTTGTTCAACCTATTAAGTAGATAGACAGCTAGCCTGCCAGTCATATTAACAGGCTCTTTATGTGAAGCTCCAATTTAGATGATTTATTGAATAAGACATATATGCAGATAAATCTACAAAGCAGAGACTTTGATGTTTAAAAATAAAACTACTGTTGGAGCTCCCTTAGGTTATCTAAAGTATATTCATATTACAATATACCCAAGTTATGCTAAAGATGAATGCAGTCTAATATTAGCAGCAAAGAGGGAGTTGTTCGGGATAAACAGGACACTGTTTACTTATCTAAAAAAAATTTATTCACAGAGCATGTGACTGCCATTCATTTGATAGACATGCATCATCATCATCTGATTTTATATATCTACATACAGAGCAGAACAATTACAGCTCTAAATCTTACAATTGTGTAGTTATTTTATCACTCTACCCAATATAATAATTTCTTGTATGAAATGAATGGGTCTAGAGTAGCTCAATGTTTTCTTGAATTCACTTAGCCACTGGACCCCAGAGTCTATGCTAAATGTTATTACCACTATAACTCAACAATAAAGAGATTTAACGGAATCTCAGCCTAGCGTGCATGGGAGCATAGCTTTCGAAATTTGTTTCACGGCACCTTCTTAGATTATCTTATTACACTTGTACCTTCTCCTTTGTACCGTATTGAGACAGTGCATATGAGTATAGTCATGTACACATTTTCAATGTTGGAAAGTCATTTATCGTCACATTTATCAAGGGGCCTTAGGTGCCCTACTGAGCCTCATCTCAGGGAATCACTAGAACACATTTTGGAACATTTTAACCAATTTCAGTTTTATGATCAAATTTTACACATGCTACTGGTAATTTTTACCTTCAGATTCCTTTAGAACTTCCTGTTTGTTAATGGTGTGGCTGAAGCATAGGAGTGGAGGGTACTATAAGACATAAGAGTTTCCCAGCTTTTATTTAAAATTCAGAAAGCACAGATTCTAAAACAACAACAACGGGGGCAGGGGGGAGGGAAGAAAACTTGATTTATAGTGCATTAAGGAAAACCCTGGAATTTTCAAGGAAGGAAACAAGCAAATTTGCTAACAGCTGCACTGGAACATGATGGACGGCCCCTGCTGTTGCTGGCATTGCATTTTGCTCTGTGCGCAGCTGTAGGGCAAAGCATCCCCAGATTTCCACTCAAACCAATGGTGGCAGTTTAAACGTTGAGGCAAGCTCACTGGTGACCAGCTGCTGGGATTCCAAACCCAGATCTGTCCTGGTCCTTGCAGATGCTTAGGAGCAAGGGTGAGGCATTAAATCAGTGTCCTGACCCAGAGGGGTGCCATTGACTCTGAGATTACAGAAGTCTCTAGAGAAGATGCTTTTAATCAGAGGAGCAAAGCTCAGAGTCCTCTAAGTAAAATGCTGGAGGTGGAATTGATAGGCTTCACTTAACTAGGGTAAAATCAGAGACTGAAGCAAGAGAATTGCTGCAGAATAGTATCAAGCTATCTCTAGAAGACATGAGCTCTGAGGGTGTGACCTTGTAGCCATCACTGATCTGATAGCAATATGCCCTCCTGCTCAGACTAGGATACTGCTCCATTGTTTTGCATCTAAGACCTAGAAGGAACAACTAAGAGGAAGCAGAACAGGGCACTCATCCTTAGCTGCCAACAGTTACTCTAATGGATGCTTCTGTCTCATGGGTCGTTTATGTATTTCTTGGCATGATGCTCAGTCTCACTCATCCTGTTATGAGGAGTTTCATAAGCACTTTTTTTCTTTCTGTGACCATGTCTAATGCAGTAATTTTATTCTGCATTGCAAGTATTTCTATAATAGGGAGAAAATCGGCTTTATATACACCCCCCCTCACCCCCATGCAACATTATAAGAACAGCACTGATATCTTAAAGGGAATGAATGGAAAGTTCCAGAGTAATCAATTTAGTTCAAGAAATAGATGAAAACGAGTGAAGGCTTGGAATTGTAATTCTGAAGTTTAAGTGGCAGCTCGGAGGGAAATCCTGTAGCATGCAAAGAGGTTGGGCAAAGGAGGTAAAGCTACACATTCTGTTGTAGTACTCTCTAGCAGGGAGTTATCAAGAGTGGAACTGATACTCCCTAAAGCCTTGTGCACTTTAGAAGGTAGTTAGGAAATTGCCTTGGAAGGCAGCGGAGAGTTATTAAATTAAGATTACCTCAAGCTTGACTTTTTTTTTATATATATTTACCAAGTACCATAGTTAATTGCATCTCTGATCCTGTGAGACCCAAAAAGGATGGAAATAACAATCTCAAATTCTGAATTAAAAAATGAGTTGAAAATCTGAGCTGAAAGCCAGTTATATAAGACCAAGAAAAAAAACTTCATATGCATATTTTCTCCTACTGAGCAAAAGGCACTGTTCCAGAATTTCATAGAAATTGGAAATAGAAGTATCCAAAAACTGGGAGAAAATAAACAAGAGTAAACAGATTAATTCAGTCCATAAACTATTTTTATGTCATTATAAAAAATGGTGAAAGTTTTGATTCTGCCTGTAATATGTCTGCATATGTATGTGTGTTTACATATTTATATGTATTATATATTTACATATGTTTATATATTATACACACGTGTGTGTGTGTGTGCGTGTGTGTGCAGGTGTAAAAATTTGGGTATAGTCAGCTCTCTATATTGTACCCATGGGTTTCATAGCCATGAAGTGAAAAACCACAAGTTAGAAATATTTATAAAATAATCAAAATTGTATCTGAATATATGAGTTTTCCTTATTATTATTCCCTAAACTACAGTGTTAGAATTGCTTATGTAGCATTTATGTTGGTTGGATATTATAAGTGCTCTAGAGAAATATTTAAGTATATAGGATACTTTTATAGGTATTTATGTTATACTTGCATAACTCATGTAAATTTCTGTGCCATTTTATAGAAGGTGAGTGAGTGTGCCTGGGTTTTGGTCTCTCCAGGTAGATTCTGGAACATTGGCTATTGAAGAATGGCTGTAGTGAGGCACACATAAAAGAAATCTAAAAAGAAAGGCACAACCATGGTTCTGCTCTGGGGAGAGGGAGCTGGATGCTAAAGATGTAAAATCTGTCACTTTTCACTTAATTTTCCTATGCAATATGAACAAACCAGACTCCCTCAGAGCTCCCAGGGACTAAACCACCATCCAAGGAGTACACATTGACGGACCCATGGCTGCAGCCCCATATGTAGCAGAGGATGGCCTTGTCGGACATCAATGGGAGGAGAGGCCCTTGATCCTATAAGGCTTAATGTCCCAGTGTAGAGGAATGCCAGGGCAGGGAGGCAGGAGTGTGTGGGTGGGTAGGGGAGCACCCTCATAGAAACAAGGGGAAGGGGGTTGTGATGGAGATTTTTGGAGGGGAAACCAAGAAATGGGATAACATTTGAAATGTAAATAAGAAAAATATCTAATAATTTTTTTTTAATTTTAATAGAAAAAAGACTTTTATTTGAATGTTTAAAAATGTAGGGAATAGGCATCCATTAAAATAAAATTAATTCACATTTCTTTTTTTCAAGAATTAAATCACCAGAATGAGATTTGTATATATTTTTCTAAGAGTTTATCGTAATTTGTTTTCTTTTTATGAAATGTACATTCAGGTCATTTTACAGTGATTTTTGTTTTAAAAAGGCTAAACGTTAAGCATATAGTGAAGATAATTTGGAGGAAACATGATAGCTAAATGATAACTAGTGAATTCATAATTTATTTATCAACATTTTAAGGACTGATATGCTTATCCTCTTAAATTGCTAAGATCATTTTGCATTAGAAAAGAGAATAAGTTTATTAAATATATTAAAATTGCTAATATCAGTGACCTTGCTCAGTAAATGGCTAATAAATGAGAAAAAGCATTTCAATAAATGAATTTTACTGGAACAAAATAATTATGCATCAGCATTTACAATTTAAAAATATCAACCTGGGAATGATTTCAACAATGGAAAAATCACATTTGCCTATAATTGTCGTCATTTCAGCAAGATTTCATTGGTGCAACACTTGGAAGAAATCACTTCTGAGGCATTCTATGGAAGTTCGTTGTTTTCATTCTTTAGTTAAAAGAAGCAAATCACTATTTGTGTACTTAATTTTGCTCTAATACACTTTTCTTTGTTCTTCTCACATTCCTTGTTTTGTCTTGATCAGAGATGATTTAAATGTTGTACATAATTCTACTTTTACCTACTGATAAAACCATGAGTTATAAACTAAACACTCTGCCATCATTAATTTATTCTAACATATATGAAGAATTCCAAAGCAGGTGTTTGTTTTAAAAGACTCCTGACTTACTGATATAAAATACTTAATAGCCAAATACAACTCTCTAGAGTAATTATGTTTAAACTTATAAATGCTTCATGAAAATTTTCATATATTCAAAATTGTCATACAATCTATTAAGATTTATATTATTTTTAAATTAATGTATGCTTGCTGAAGCCTGATGTATTTTCATTTAAAGTTATCTACATAAAACACTTTATATTCAGTTTAACTGTTAATCTGTTTTCCTTCTTATTTCTACTGAAAGTCCTTAACGATTGCTTTTTGCTTTACCAGCTTTTATGACTATCATTAATTATTACAGCATTTACTGCTTGCATAATGAATATACACATCCTGGGATACATTTCAAAATGTAGTAACATGCAAGAGAATGCATTCATTAACTAGCTTTTTCAATCTCTGTATCAAGACCCCTTTGGAGAGGGAGTCACATTTCAGATATCCGGCATATCAGATATTTATATTATTATTCACAACAGTGGTAGAATTCCACTTATGATGCAGCAATGAAATAATTGTTTTGGTTGGGGGTCACTACAACATGAGGACCTGTATTAAAGTACCACGGTGTTAGGAAGGCTGAGAACAACTGCTGTATATGAATGTGAACACTTGAAGCTTGACAGTAAATTCCTGTGGCTGCCTGCTGTTTATTCCTTATGTTAAAAGTTGATAGATGGGGACTTGTGTCTTCATCCAGTAACTGTTCGAGTACATGAGTGTCAGAAGAAACCCCAGTGTAGGAAATTTGACTTTTGTGATTCCCAGAGGCTATCAATGAACTTGAAGATAAAGCATGGGATTTGAGAAGCACAATATACACTGTAGGCAGAGTGGGAATAAGATCACTGAAATCCACTTTGGGGTAGTAATAAATAAAATTGTCCTTATTTCTTTGGAGCGAGGAAAAGAATCAGATAAAAAGTGCAACGAGGATCATTCCTTTTGTAAAAGCACAATTCTAGTCAGTGATATATTTTTAAATAAAACAAAAGCTTTCCCACCCCAACAGCACAGTTAATCTGCTAGCACGGATACAGGTATTTTCCTCTGGCCAACCAATCTTTGCCAGGCCTTCTAGCAGAACAATGGACACCCTAAATGCTAGATTAAGACTGTTTTGTAAGTTTCTGAATTGTTTTCTAACTTCTGGCAGCCATTATCTTGGGATGGGTCTATGATCTGATGGAGCCTAGGGAAAAAACCTCAACCTCTGTGTTAGGAACATCTTGTAACATTGCCAATATGGAAGCTTCCTTCCAGTCATCTAATTCTGTGTCCTGGTGCAGCAGCATCTAGGACTATACAGCCCAATACTTCAGATCCATGTCTCTGTCCAAAGAGGACCAGATGATTTTCCCCAAGTCCCCAGCATTTGTGAGTGTCAATGAGGGCTATCCCAAAGATGATAAAGACTACAGATGCATAGTGTTTCCATTCTGAGTTTAGATTAGATGACTGCCCCTGCAGCTCATTGCTCCTGAGGTGATAGTTCTTCCCAGCAGTATGTGTAGAGGGTCCCCCTTCCCCACACTGCTGATGTATCCCTTTCTCTTTGCATAGCTAGGGTTCTACAGATGTCAAAGCCGTCTCTGTGATTCTCATGGTAGGGTTTCCTTTATAACTAGTCAGCAAACTTCCTCATATTTAATTGCACAAACTAGTAAGTTGTATTTACTTAACTGAACTCTGCTCCATGCAGAATGTCACACGTGACAAGAACTTACACTCTGGTGGAGGCTATATCATAATTTATGTTCTTACGTTGTTCATCACATTTTATTTTGGTTTCTAACGGGATTTAGATGAAACGAAAAAAAAAATGTCCATGAAGTATTTACACATACAAAATAAATTGAATTGTTCCCGCATAGTTTCTAATTATGAAAACAGGAGCCTAAGTTTTGAAACTCTGATTCAGTGTGAGCTTTGGAAAGAAGATCCCTTAGGAGCTCTTATTACTGTCACAAAGATTACAGGCTGTGGAAGGGTTTGGTGGATGTGAGAGCATCCTGCTTGGAGCATGGATTTGCATCCTGCCCGGGGCTGATGGAAAGGAAACTAGCCCCACCTGTTGTTCAAATTCATTTTACTTACATGTAAGAGAAATATTCTGCCCAGAGGCTTTGCTCCATGTAGGCATTTCTTCAGTTCAGGACCACATTAAAAAATAAGCTGGGTCTTCAAACCAAGCATTTAACGGTAAGAAATATCCCAAGTAGAATTCTACATTGCCTGGAAAACTAACCAAGAAGCCAGCATGGGGTGAGTATTTCAGAAAACACTGCCAAATTCTAAGATATTTAATTTTCTTTGTGTTAAAGTTATTGCTCTGAAAGCTAAACACTCTGCCTAGTAGTTTTATTCTTTAATTTTCCATTCTTTTCTCAGGCTTTAATTACTAGGTGTTATATTTTACTTACACATCACTAGTCTAATTTGTAGAATCATAAGGAATAATCCAGAGCCCTATACCCACCCCAAAAAACTAGAATATTTGCTGAAATCATTCTATAGATGCTTAGCCTGATTTTGTTTCTCTTAGTGTTTGGTGGTTATTTTGGGCTTATTCTCAAATAACCTAAATCAATGGATTTTACTTAATTTCGTGGGTTTAATAGTTGGGAGTGATAAATAAAGCATTTATTTAGGTGGGGCAAACCACCTTACCCTCTCAGATGTTTCAGCTTGGAACTGCCATCAAGAAACTGAAAAACAAAAAAGCAAGCGAAGAGTTGTATATTGTGTCTTCTTTTGTTCATACAATTCTTATAGAAACTGTGCATGGTTCAACAATCATTATTAAGCGCCTTCCCTGGATCAGGCACTCATCTAAAAAAGAACTCATCCTCCAGACTTATTAAGACTCTTTCTAGTCACTATTAAAATGCAGGGTCTAGCTAGAATCCAGAATTGAATAACAGATTTTAATTATGGAGAAAAACATTTAAAAACAAACAATTAACCTTTTGGGTTTTATAACATTAACAATTCTAAGAGCCGTCCTGAGGCATTCACAGATAGTCTTAGACATTTCAGATTCATAGTTATTATTTTAAGTGGGCAGCTATTTACATAGTTTAAGTAATTCACATAGTTTACCATTATCTACATAGTTTAAGTTCTCATAAATACCGGATCAATTAATAGGTTAATTCTTTCTTGTGCTTTAGAGCAGCTCATTTTGTTTTTAAAATACAAATGTTGTCAACCAATAATTCTGGAAAGCCTGATTTCAGTGCAGTTAAAGTAGAGAATTGACTATCACTAAAATATGCAATCCTTCTATTATCGGTGTGTGATAAAATTTAGAATTTGGACTTAAGCACCAAGAGGTTTGCTCAGAAGTGATGGTTATGTAATGAATCTAGCCAGTCTTTAGGAATGATGCCCTTTATTTAGGAACTACTTAGATATAGATGAGTAGGCACAGAGTCTGAGGTTTCATTTCCTGGGGAAAAGACAGGAACTTTAAAATTGAATTCCGTTTTGGATGGTGCTGTTATTATTCTTGTACACAGATGAATGATGTTTCTGCAAAACTCCGGCATCACTGGACAATGTATATACATCATCTCAGATTAACTTTAGAAAATATTTTTATAATGTAGCAGACTCAGCTATTCAGAAGGTTGTTTATAGTTTGTGACAGTTTAACAGGAAAAAGCACTAAGTAAAAGTTTGTTAAGGCAAAAGTTGCTACATAAAGGCTCAAAGAGTGGATACTTTATATCTCTTTAGTCACTTTCTCTACCCAGATAACCAATAAGCAGTAAACAGTAAGGTTGATATTTTTAATTCCCACATTTGTTATGGTATATTCTTACTCAACATTCTTTAGTGAAGCTATGCTTTAGGTGATATGGAGAAAATAATATTGAAATTGGAAAAAAAAGTGCTTACATTAGGTTCTATTGGGGTTCTACAGAGCCAACAATAGAAGATAGAGTAAGAAGTAGAATTGGCAGTATAGTAGAAGGTGGAAGTCATTTCTTATGTCCGTCGCCACCCACCCCCACAAACACCCTCTGAAGATACTGAGGTTTGACTTGGGAAAACTTGAATTGTGGCTACGAACTTCAGAAGAAGCATATCAGGTAACTTAGAGATTTCCCAACTGCCAAACTCTCAGTAAGACCTTGCTTCTAATCAGGAAGATTATAAAGACCCTATTTTCTCTCTGTTTCACCTGCCTTGGTCTGCAACCCAGAGACTATTGCAAAGAGATCGCAATGGAGAAAACAGCAAACATGTACAGCTCTCTCATTGGAGAACTGAGGAGATGAGTCAGAGGTAACGAAACAGCACCTAGGACGTTGCAGAGAAGGAACGAAACCAGCCTTAGAAGACTACTTATTTGTCGAGAGTCTGTTCTTGTCTTTAAATTGTGTATGAATATATTTGATCCTGGGTAGCTATTAGAAGACTTTGAAAAACAAACTTTGACATGTCATTAGGGTTCCAGACAAGGGAGTGGCAACACATACTGGGTGACATCCAGCATATAGTAATTGTGCTCAGAGACTTCAAGACTGGAAATAAAACAAGCAGCCATTACTAAACAGGATACTAATCACAACGACAAATCCTGGGAGGTTCCACAGGACGTGTGGGCTGTACTTCCCTGCATTAATTCTCTCGAGGAAGAACAGAAAGCCAACATTCAGCATCAACCTCAAAAAGAACTAAAGACCTCATCACATAAGTCATGAGCATGATGCAATCCAGATTGCCCAGCAAACCGAGAAGTATGAAAGTTTCAACTTGTAATACAGCGCTGAATGACAGATTTTGGCATCCTGTGACTGATTTTAAGCACCTGTTATAAAGTGGCCCCAATGAGTAAAGGCAAATATTTTAGATGAAGTAAACGAAAGAGAAAGTCACAATGACATCAACAAAAGATGTGAAGATATTCAGTCATATTTTAAAACACATGTAAAATCATTGAAACTAAAAGTAAATCAGTTGAAGACTATAGGATGAAGTTGGCTAAGAGTTAGTGAATTTAAAGATAAATAAATTGAGTAGAAGTTATTCTACATGAAAGTATAATGAATGTCAAAATAATGGATATAGATTTCATTACTATGGAATGAGAGGAAAATTTACCAGTCATATCTTTGGTAAGAGTATGATACAATGTGACTATACAATACTCATACTTGGGTTTGAAGGGCTAAGAACTGAGAATTTCCCAAATCAGATATGTCTAGATACTCAAGAAGCTCAAGAAACATTGAACAAATTTGAAAAAACATTGAGAAAAAGAAAATCTATAGTCAGAATAATGTAATTGTTGAAAACTGAAGAGGAAGTAAAGACCTTCTGAGAATAACAGAGATGGTGCATTATTATAAAAGAAAAGCCCCTTAAACAATAGAAGATATCAAATGACTCATGGGCCATAAAGAGATGGAGCAATATAACTTTTTCGAGAACTAGAACTATCAGGAAAAGCATTATAACCAACTAAAGCCTCCTTCAGCAATTAAGTCAGAATAAAGATATTCTTTGATTAAAAACTAAACACTGACCTATCTTCTTTAAAAATTGCTAAAGAATATTCTTTTGGCATAAAGAAGTAAAATAAAGAACAAATGGTTAGTAAGAGTGACAGAAACAATAACTAAAATTAGAACTACCTGGATACATAAACTGAGTACAATTTTTCTTAGCTGATTTAAAAACAGCAATGAGACATTGTGACATTATCTGATACAGTTTCATGAAGTATGTAGATTTAAATCTCAAGTTACCTGTAATGTCATGGAGGGTTGGGAGTGGACATATATAGTATTGGGTAATATTTCTTATGTTCCATAGGCAGTAATTCTAAACTAATGCAGAAATGAAACATGGATAGTATAACCATTAGAATAGCTAATAAATTTGCTTGATACATACACAGAGAGAAAGAGCCAGAAACAGAAAAGATGGGTTTTAATAAAATACTAAAAGAAGATGTAGTGGCCCAAACTAGTTTTAAAAGGGGGAAAGAATAGTCATTTAGACACATGTGAAGTGATGCACTATCTGTACCTATTTTTTTAAACAAAATTTATTTATTTATTATCTATTATTGTGTGTGTGTTTGTCATGTGTATCTGTGTATGTATGGGAGCCAATGAGTGACATGGGATGGATGTCGAGGTCAGAGTATAACTTGTAGGAGTAATTTCTCTCCTTCTACCCTATGGGTCCCAGGGATCGAACTCAGGTTGTCAAGGTTGGCTGCAAGTGTCTTTAACCTGCTGAACCATCTCAGTGTTCTCTGCCAACTTGTTTATTTAGTTATTGATTTCTTGTTAAATTGCCTGAGATCCTGATATATTTTGGACATTAACCCCTTACCAGACTACGGAGACAGTGTCTCCCTGAGGATAGTCTTAATTTCTAGAGGTGGTTTCCGAGAAGACCAGTGGAAAGCTGAAAAGAACATTCTGTGTCTCAGTCACAAATTCCTAACATTTTCTTCAGGCTCAGGCTGTTCTTTTCCAGGTCAATATTTAAAGAACTCAAAGTCCAGCAAGCCTCTTCTCTTGAGATGAGAAGCAGCTACTTTCCCCGCTAATGATCTGAATTTAACACCGGATCACTTAGGGCCAGATTCGTCTGCAAAATATTTGCTCAGCTTTAATTCTGGAAAAGTCTCTCCAAAAGCCAGGAAACCCTGAGAAATGGATTATTCATGAAGCTAAAAAGCTTGGTGATAGACATGGCCTGTTTTAAAGCATTCCCTAAGCATTACTATTCTGAACTCATAAAAATTTTGTGATATATATTAAGCATATTCTGTCCAGTTGTGACTAGACTCCAGTCATCTGAGTGTTAGATGCTGATCCTTTCTGTGGGAGTTTCAAGCTCTTGTATAGGCAGATGGTGAGATCTCAAACCTCTGGCTTCCTTCTTCTCATTGATCTTCTGGTAAATTTCTTATGAGATACCATGAATTTGATCAGCTTCAGTTTCAACATCAGCTTGAGGGGAAAAAAATAGAGCTTCTTTTTACTACCAGTAAAATGTGTATTTGGACTACATGAAATAATAGCAAGTATATGATCATTGTTTTACCCTAATATTTTGAGTATAAAAATTTTATAATTTTCTTTAAAAGTATAGGGTAAATCTATAATATGTCAGATATAAAACCCAATAGCAAAACTCTACAATATGACTATGGGTTCCTGAGGCTTTAGAAAGAAAGAAGAAATTCAGCATTTGTAACCTGAAGTGAAGGAAAATCTGAGATTGAATGTTGCTGCAGACCGTCTGATCAGCTTGTATCTAAATCCAAATTTCCTGTACTCAGCTCAAACTCTCCAATGCTATGGAATATTTAATACAGGAGATGTTTTGCAGTCCAAGATTTACTGGGCATGGAATTAAAGAAGCACCTCATTCATGAAGAAAAGATCTACCTTCCATGTAAATCTTACAGAAAGAAAGAACTTATATATTATTTAAATGTGGATTACAAAGATCTCCTTATCTTCAAACAGAATAATTTCTACACTGTCATTTACTATACAAGTTACATGAGGTGACTGGCATCAATGAGTTAGAACACAGTAGATTACAAGGTAAAGTGACCCATAATGCCAGCAATAAAAGAGAATACTATTTAGGAGCAAAATTAAAAGGCAGCATGTTAGTCAATACCTGTTTTTATCAAAGATACAAGATGAACAAATAAAACACATTTTCTCTTCATGCTAGCTAATAACGGTCAGGAAGCTGCTGGGGATAGGCAGTATGATTTGATCAGTCTTTCAATGAGTTAGGGTCCTTATTTTTCCTTGGGAACCCTGCTACAAAATGTCTGTCAATTCTGAAATTTTAGTCATTGCTTTTCATTATAGAAAATTGCCAAATAGTTATCTGAAAATCACAGGCAGAAAGAATGGCCATTTCAGACAGACAGAAGAGGAAGCTCAAATTGATTAGCAGGTTTTCCTTCCAAGGGTGTCCTGAAAAGACCTGGCATCCCTCGCTGCCCACACACCCTCCATATATACAGTCAAGTACTCTCTCCATTGAGAGAACAGTGTAGAACACAGGACCTTAATCATCCCATTAGTTGTTTTCCAGCCCAAACCTGAAGCAACAATTGTCTGGTACTTGTGGGTCAGAAAATTAAAGAGTAATACACACACACACACACACACACACACACACGTATGTGCACAATGTGCCTGTGTGTGTGTGTGCATGTATGCATATGTGCATGTTTGCAGTAGGTTCTTAAGCAGTAAAAACATCTGAGAAGAGTAGAAATTGCTAGACTCTACCTTGGCATCTTGACTGATGCAGTGGTGTCTGGGTAGGCTGAGGCAGCATGAAACAGCAAAAAGCAGAGAAGGAATTATCAAGAAAATGCAGAAGGCCTCAAGCTGTTGAGGTATACAATATATGTATACATACATGTATATATGTATATAACATCATATATTTTATATATTATATAATATATATTATAAATTATAAACATATATAATAGTATAAAATAAATAAACCTTTTTCTAAAAAGAAGAAACAGGGACTTTACTTGGAACAGTCTATGCCATGGTAGGACATGAAGAAATGTGGAGGTAACATGGTCTTCAGATTATTACATGTGTAGATAATGGCAAAAATGGGAACCTAAAGAAAGGCATCTAACTCAAACACTGTGTCAGAGTCAGATGAGATGAGATTCAAAGAATTATATCTAAGCAGAATCAAGGCATGTTAGCAAAGACAGCCAGGGAAAAACACCGGATAATGTATGTAAGATCTGTCAAGGAGAAAGAGAATGGGGTGTTCAATATGGAAGAATAGGTCATCTTCCAGAGCCATAGGATTTGAAAGAAGAAATGATGGAATGCTTGTCAGTGAGTTATTGCTGGTTTTGTTGTTGTTTCTTGTTTTGTTTTGTTTTGCTTATTTGTTGATTTGTCTTTCTTTGTGAGACAAGATTTCTCCATGTACCTAAGGCTGACCTGGAACTCACTTTCAGACCAGGATGGCCTTGAATGCAGAGATCTATCTACCTCTGTCTCTCAAGTGCTGGGATTAAAGGTGTGTGCTAAGAGGCTGACTCAAGTTATCTCTGTTTTATCACCTGCTATATAGTTTGGACTTGATCCCTAGGACATAGGATTCTAAGTGAAAGAAATATGCTTGTGTTTGCAGTGGGGATCTTGAGCAGTGGGGACATCTTAGGGGAGTAGGAATCACTGGACTCTGTCTTTGCACCTTGGTCTGAGCACTGGCATGTCGGTAGGGTTGAAACAGCATAGAACTGAACAGAAAGAATAGGAGGCAAATGCAGAAAGCTTTCAGGTGTTGAGGTGCAATGCCTTAGGGGATCTCAGAGGGGTAATAAGATACTAGAACCAGAACCAAGGAGAGAATCCCACAGGGAGAGGGACTTCACATTCCATCTCTGTGGCACTCATATGGTTAGCATGATGTTCAGACTGTTTATGCTCATGCAGCTTCATCTGTTGAAACCTGATCACCAGGATCACTTAGCTGGGCTTTGCGAAGGTGAGAAGGTACTATTTGTGAGTCAGACAATAGTCCCTTCCGAGATGCTGAATTAACCAGCCTTAATTTTAGACTTCTCAGCAGCCTCATGAACTCTTAGAAAGAAATGGCTTTTCAGAAGCCACCTGGATGATGGCATTTTGTTCTACCAGCTTAAGTGGATTAAGACAGTTGTATGTTTAACTTTGTGCTGCACCAGTTTGTGGATATTTTGTACTTTCAAATCTATAACTCAGATTAGGAATTATTCACCTCACACAGAGATTTAAGTGTCTATATTCTAGCAGTTCTATGGTATAGAAACCTAACTTTATATACGCAGTATTAACTCACAAGATGAAAAATCCTAAATTACAATCAGCTTGTCATAATTTTAAATAGTTAAGTTCCATCTAAGCCCAATAGATAACCTACTTACTGTAGACATCCCTGGAGTTCTGGAGTTGTCCATTTATGTTATTATCAAGTCAGATGAAGATGTGGGTACTGATTGTACTACTGCCATGATCCCCACATTAGTTTTGGCTGTTTATGTCTAGCATCTGATGTCTTTCTACCACACTTGGAGGTCACCTCAGAACAAGTTTTTCCTGAGAGAAAAAAATAAAAACCACACATTTTTTATGGAAGCATATGAGAATAAGAGTGAACAATAGAAGTCTAAAAACTGATAAATAATAACCAATTTGGGAAGCCATTTACGTGCAAAGGTTACTGGTTTCCTGTAGGTCATCCTCGATAAAAGGTGTTGTACAGTGCTCCATGTCCATGTTTGACAGTAAGGTGTGTGAGGGGGATGTTTGCTTCATTTTCAAGTTCACATTAAATGTGTGAATTATATTATCAAATTATTATTGATGAATAAAATGAAATTTCTAGTAAATTTAACATGTAAAGAAGCAGGAACTCTGGGTTGAGCTTCACACATCTGGGATGCTGAGCTGCTCCTCTCTGTGTTGTGGCGCTAGAATTGAACTGAGCAACCAGGGTATGGGGGAGTCACAGTTTGGGAATTAAGCGTCTTTCCATCATTAAAGCTGCTGGGTGGCCTCTGGTGTGATGTGTTTAGTTATTAAACATGTCAGCTAATACCACAGTGAGGCCTCATGTATTAAAAGTGACAGACATAGCAAGGGTCAAAGGTTAAAGGTGAATCACCAAGGGCTTTTTGCTATAACTCTGTTGTTATAACCGTGTCTAGTAGGTTAGATACATGAGCAAAAAGAAATATGAGGCATCACAGGGGGATGAAACTCTTTTAGGCTGCTCAGGAATTGGTTTCCCGTTGAGCTAAATAGTCTGTAAGTAGTACGACTTGCCTGTATTTTCCTGTACGATTTGCTTATGTTTTCCTGTATGCCTTTGTAAAAAGACTCAATTATTCATCATTAAATCATTTAACTACTTAAACACATAAACATATACATGTGTGCTACAAAATGTGTTCATGTGGGTATATGTAAATACACACACACACACACACACACACACACACACACATGCACACCACATATGGCTGTATGGCTGGAGAGCTTGCTCAGTGGTTAGGAGCACTCTGTGATAAACAGAATCTAACAGTTCTGTTCCCAGAATCCACACATACATAGAAGCATATGTAATACAAATAACTCAATCTTAAAAAGGTTTATATTTTTATATAATAATCACTCAAAGGGTTTCAATATGGCATTTCCATATAATCATATGATATATTTAAATTACTTTTACCCTCCCTGTTACACTTTGCCCCTTTGTAGACATTAATGTTATAGCAGAAATTTATCATGTCAGACAAAAACATTTTTAGAGTCGATAAATACAGAACCATGTAAGTTTATACTAATAAACACATAAGTAGTCAAGGATACGTTTGAAATTTAAAAAAAAAAAAAAAGCTCAGAGAATGTGTTTCCCATAGTGTAGCAGTGGTTGTCAAAATTGCCTTGGGAGATTCCCACAGACAGAGAAAGGGGTGGAATGTGAAGCTCTTGGAGAAAGGGGAACTTCAGAAAAGGCAGTTAATTAGTGCTTTGAGCTCATATTCTGTGCCCCCATTTTTGGTATTGGGGATAGTGAGCTCTGTAATTTACTTTCTTTCCATTTAACAAATAATAATTGTACATTTTATGAACACAGTCATATATGCATACACACACACATACATACATACATACATACATACATACATACTACAAACCATTCTGAGTGTATGCGGATCATAATTATAAAACCACCTTCTAACATTTCTTCTTGATTGTCTTCTTTGATTATTTCATACATGTAAGCAATGTCTTCCTATTCCATCACTTCCCACTTGTTTCTTTCCACATTTTGATCAATCCACTCCCTGTCTCTACCAGTCTCTTTCCAAGTCTCATGGCTTCTGGTTTTGTTTTATGACCCATTTACTTTAGCCAAGGTCATCTGTGTCACCATTGGATTGGAAGTATCCATTGGAGTCTTACTGGGTTACCAGTAGGTACACAACTGTAGGCAATGACTCCACATCCCCCTGAATCTATAATTAGCAATCAATAAGATATGCCCTCATGAGCCTGATTGTTGATGAGCCCACTGTTGATGGTCTCTTACAGAGATCCAGTGCACACACCCACAGCTACTCTAAAGCTACAGTTGCAGTTGGTGTGTTTGTTTGCTCAGAAAATGACATTATATAGCCCTTCTCCCTACATTCTGGCTTGCCATTTTTTCCACCTCTTCACTATGATATCCCCTGGGGTACACTGAAAATGTCTGGTTTGAGGCTGAGCACGGGTTCTTTTCGTCTCTGACCTATTCTCAGCAGCTTGAGCAACCATGAGTCTCTGCGGTTCACTGGCAAGAGACCTCTTTGATTAAAACCGAGAGTAGCATGTATATAAATAGAGATACATGATGCTACACTATATTTCAATATCAATTGTGCTAATTGCAAGGATGTTGTTTGCTACTGATAAGTTCCATTCAGAGTCAAGGCATCTACCTTTAAATATAGTGGACTTCTTTTACGCTTAGGAGACTTCTGTGCTTACGGGACTTGGCTGCACTCTGCCTCCATGTCATTTCTGTAAATGTAGTTCCACTGAAAAGCTAGCTATTGCTTTAGAGGTAATAGTTAGGCCAAATATTGCTCATAAGACAAATATAGAAGAGACTAAAGTTACTATAACCACATTTGGCATATTATGTAATCTGGGTCTATTATTTTTCTCTCTCTCTGCAACCTGTCACAAAGCCTATGGGAAGGCAAACTACATGTTTTGACACATTTTCTTGGTTTGAATGGCTAGCTATGCGTTCACTTGCTGCCTAAAATATATTTTCCTTATATCTTAACTCTTAGAGACAGAAAGGCTTGCCTGGATCTGGAATGCCCAAATACAGTCTGCATAATGGTGCTTTACTTAGTAATATTCACTAGGGTCAAAATTCCTTAGGACCTCAGGCTGAGAGTTGTGCTTGTGTTAGCAGACTAGGTAGGTGGGAATTCCTTTCTCAGAATCAGATTCGTATTAACAAAGTCTCACACATTGTACTTAATATCGACCAGAATGTTATGTTTTTAAATGTTTCAATGAGAAATAAAGCTGTTAAATAAGATGTGTATTCAAGTCAAATCTTCTTCACAGATTCTTCTCCCAACAGACAAGTACCATGGGAATCTGAGTGATAATGAGATCACTGAAATATCCATTCATAACGATAAATGGATACATATAATGAGAATATACTAGAACATACTTGCATTGTCCTGGCAAATGTAGTCTTTCCCCATGGATGAATGGTACCGGTTACCAACTTTTCTGAAAGTTGGTAGAAAATAAGGATTCAGTACAGTGGAAATAAGTTGATATAAATTCTGTTTGCCAGCTAAGCTGTCCTCTGGAAAGCTGATCTCATTGACAGCCATTAGCTCAAAGGTCAAACTGGGAGACCAAGTTTTCCTGCCTTTCCTTTTGCTTTGCTTTCTTAACCAACTCCTCAAAAATGAGGTGCAATACAATCCACTGGGCTTTTTTTCTGGCATAATCTGTGTCCATCATTATCTCTTTATATTGTTTATTCACATATGGTCAAATCAAATATATTTAGTAAATGGGTCTAATGTACATTGTACATTTGTTTAATCATATGATTTGTTCATTTGTTATATGTAATTTGTATGATTATATTAATTTTAAATCCTTAAGTGCGGCTCCTTAGCACCAGAACCTTCATTACTTGTCTGTGTTTCCTTAAAACAGACTAAGTTGCCACATGAGATTCAGAGTGAATTAATGACTTTGAGACCTCTCAAGATAGTTTGCATTAAATAGAAAATAGGTATTTCGTTGAACAAAAAAGTTTCTCCAAAGTTTAAAACCAGACTCTTTTTGTACAGAGGAGTTAGAAAAATAATATGAAGAATGGAAGTATTTCTCAGCATTTATTAATGAACCCATTACCATTGCCTTCTGAATATTTCATGAATAGCTCTAGGATTTAATACCATCTCTACCTGAACAACTAGAGACATACACATAATTTCTGGGTCCCTATGAACAGAAGTATCAGGGTTGGACCACTGAAATTGCTCAGCAGGTGAAAGCACATGCTGTCAAACCTGATTACCTAAGGAGATAACCAAGCCCCAAAAGTTGAGTTGTCTTCTGAATTCTAAATGTGTACCATGGCATATGTGCCAGTTCCCATCACACACAGACACACAAAGTAAATAAATAAATGGAATGCAGTAAAATAAATTTTAGAAAAAGGATCTTGTACTTGACAATAAAAAATGAAAATAGTCAGAACAATCACATTCAATATTCAATTCATGAGGAAAAAAAATGACCAATTCCATTTGAAACCAATGTGATAATCCTCTGTACATTGTATGAATAAATCTCTTTTTAGAGAAAACATATGGAGTTCAAGAATTCTGAATAAGAAAATTCTATACAATTGACAATTAAATGCCACCATTTCTTTATCTTGTGTTGAACACGATCCTGGGGAAAGGACTGGATATTTTATCCTGAGGCATGCATATGTGAATTTCAGAAAGGTTCAAAGGTTTCCACATGGCCTAGAACAGTAAACATTTGTCCTAAAGCCATCCCTCAGCTCCTGACTTGGTGTGTGATTTAACTGCCACCTCATTAACATGGGCCACTGGATATGAATTTGTCTAAACAAAATACATCAAGAGGGCTGACTACAATCAAGAGGGTTGACTACAATGTTCCTGGTTAGGGAATTTTGTTAACCAGTGATGCTCCCCTCCCCCATCAACCCAAGTTCTTAAACCTTTAACTTCAAGAGCCTAGCTTGGTAAACATGCCCTGTCCTCCAGGTCACCGGGTTAAGGATCAGTTCAATCCTTTTGAACTTTTCACTCTTTCTGAATAAATAAAATCTAAGTACTTGGCAGGTTCTAAAGCTGAAAGCCTACAAAGATAAAGGACCTAGCTGAACAGCGAAGTAAGCAAATATCTTGATGTCTCCTTGCATTTCTGGGCTCATTGCCTTCCTTCCTGTGTGAGTGACACATTGTTCATCCTTAGGGACTCCAGTATTTATATGTTTCTGGGTTTTATGAATTCAAGAATACAAAAATGCACATAGGCAAGAACTATAACACCTTGATTATTTAATTACTTTTGTAAAACTTTATAGGGAAAGTGGAAGAAAACCTAAAAAGTATAATACAATAGGTTTGTAATTATATATATATATATATATATGATTATAGTAACTATGGAACATATGTGATAAATAAGAATTTGCTTTCTATCAAGGCTGGTACCATTAGTGTGTTTCACAAGAAAGTATTCAATAATCACTACTGTACAGAATTATACAGATATTTTATACACACATGCATTTAAAAAACAGTGTAGCATAACAATGTACAGGTTAAATCACAGTTAAATGCTACCAATGGGAAGGAAGAGTTCTCCTGTTTCCCAGGCCCTTTCTCATTGCCTCAATGTATCTTTTCAATGTTAATCATTAAAGTTTACATTGGTTCTTATTTTAGATAATCTAGTGGAGGAGTCAGTAATCTCTTGGCTCCAGATTCTGATAGTTCACTGTGTAATTTGAAAGTCAGGAATACTTCTATTACCTTGAACTATCTGGCTACCCATCTCATAGTCTCCTATGAATGGGCTATAAGCTTTAAGGTTTTTCTTATTAATCTACAACTTTAAGCTTTTCCTTACTATAACAATCTGTAACAGTATCTGGTTCCTATGAGATGACAGTGGGATATTAGAATGACACAGGTTCTCCAAAATTTTCTCCCTTCATATTAGGTTCTTTGTCAGCCTCTCTTTTCCCATTTTAGTTTGTTTAGACATGTGCTCTGTGATAAAAGTACAGCACAATCCTTGTCCAAAGTTTAATTTTAAAATTAGAGCTATAAACAGTATTTATATTTTCATGACCATATAAATATTATTTAATTTTATGTCAGTATTGCTCACATATATATGTGTATAGTATCCATATTTGTATATATCTATACATACATAGAGATAAAAATAGGTGTAGATGAATAGATGGTGTAAAGACACACATATACCAATGTGTGTTTTAAGGAGTCAGTGAAAAGAATCCTCAAATTCATGTTCAAATCAGTGACATTTAGTTAATACTTAAGAATAAACAGAATTTCTTGTATTTTATATATATATATATTAATTTCTGATAATGTGTTTAGAGCACATGAATCCCTCTCTTTATACTCTTCCCAGGTTGACCCCCATTCCATACCTACCTAACTTTGTGGCTTAATTATTTTTAAGCCCATACAGTCCAGTTGCTGTTGATTATAGATTTTTGGGTGTGTTACCATACGCTAGAGCATGGTCAACCTAGCAGAAGCCACATCTTTAAGACAAAACTAACTCCCAGCAGCTATCAGTTACCAATAGTTCCTTGGCTAGTGCTAGGGCATCATAACCACCCCTCCCATCCCTGCTGGGATTCTGTCTAGCTTGAGCTTGCGTAGGATTTGTTCTTGCAGCTGTAACCTCAATGGTCTTTATATGCTGCCATCCTCTCATGTCTAGAAAACAGGGTCTCATTGTTGTGATCTACCTTCTCGGGGTCTTAACAACTTTTCTAACTTCCAAAATGATCCCTGAGCTCTGGGAGGAGTGGATAAGTGTGATATATGTATCCTATTTGCGGTTGAATATTTTGAATTCTCTTAGTCTCTGCACCTTTACCAGTTGTGGGTCTCTGCATTACTAACAGTCTATTGCAGGAATAAGCTTCTCTGATGAGGGTTGAGAGATATGGTAATCTGTAGGTATAACAAGTAATTAGAAATCATTTTAGTACTTTGTACCTTCATTGTAGTAGTAGTAGTAGTTGTTGTTGTTGTTGTTAGTTGTTCTAGTCTCTATTCTAGGGCCATGACCTATATAATCTCAGGCTCATGGACCACTAGCAATGCCAAGTATGGTTTTCAATCTTGTAGATGTTCCTTAAATCCAATCATAAGGTGGTTAACTGCCACCACATCTATAACATATTTTGACAGACCCGCTATTATTGTAGCTCACAGGGTTCACAGCTGGGTGGGATAGATGCTTGCTTTTCTTCTCTGGTTACATAGATAAAACTTTCTAGCGTTGTACAAACTAGCCAGTAGAGATGAAGGTTCCAGATTAATACTAGCTTCCTTTCTCTATGTTCTATGACTCAAGAATGTGTTGTCTTTAGCAGTAGGGCCTTACCAATAATCCTATAATGCATATATGTGTGTGTGTGTGTGTGTGTGTGTGTGTGTGTGTGTGTGTGTATGTGTGTTTTCAGTATCCATCTTTTCTGTCCTCTCTCAGCCTAATAAAAAAACCCTCACCAAAGTCTTCATTTTCCTTTTGCACAGATACTGCGACTAGGTTTGTGGCATAGCTGAAACCCTTGGTTTAGATTTACCCTTTTTCTTGATTAAATATTATGCTTTATGTCTCCCTATTTCTTACTTTATTTTCTTATTTTATTATAGCATATCATAAAAGGACTTCCCAAGGAAAGGTATATGAAAGGTACATTTTTTGATTCTTATTTTCTTTCATAGCTGAACAATATTTCAATTGGGCATAAAATTTTGCTTTTAATAGTATTTTTCAAACTTTTGATGCTCTGTCTCGTTGTTTCACTGTGCTGTTTATAGAGGATAGTTACTTATAATCTGATCCAGGCTCTCTTACAGACTAGATAAGAACTCTGCCACCCAGCTCACCCTGTGCTAGCTGAGAAGTCAGGCAGCAACTGAAACATGGTTCTCCCTTTTCTCTCTAAAATACTTTTAGAATTATATCATTCTGTCACATTTTAAGTGTTTCCAGTGATAGAATGTATTTCTTTGAACTTAAGTACCCAGTGAGACCCTGTGGGTTAGTGTATTCTTTTGCTTAAAGATGATTTGATTTTGTCATTTCTGTAAGAACCAGAGGAGTTATATGACTCCATGAAACAGTGCCTTCCAGGGACTTATGCACATATGAGCTCACAGAGATTGTGATAGCACACATAAGAGCCGCACAAGTTCAAATCACACATATCATAGGGAGAGTAGACCCAAAGTCCCACCTCTAACCAAGAAGCTCTTTGAATTTGATTCCTAAAGTTAATAGAAAAGTTGCTTTTCACAAATGGAGAGTCACTGGTCATAGCAACCAAACTCTAGTGCATGTCCCATGTTCCGGAGAAGTTGGCTAACACAAATTGGATACCATGGACTTTGTGTGTGTGTGTGTGTGTGTGTGTGTGTGTGTGTGTGTGTGTGTGT
>NW_021604630.1:8602180-8634038 GCF_004785775.1 Grammomys surdaster | reverse complement strand
AAAAAATCTTCTCTTTCATTTCTTCCTTTCTAGGGCTCCTACTACTATTAGAGTTTGCCAGTCATCCTGTCATAATATGTAGCATTGCTTTTCAGTCTGAATTTGTCTATCCTTCTGTGGTGTCTATATTCTTTCTGCTGACTCACTTATTATAACAACCATCATTTTTGTTTTCAAAGACTCTTTCCTATATCTTTTTAATAAATTCTTGTTCTATATTTCTGTAGCAATACCTTCTGAAGTTTGTTTATTAGATCAGGATTTTTATAACTCCCTACATGTTTCTTAAATTAACAGTGTGGCCAGCTTGCCTACCTAAGTACCATTCCACAGTGTACCAAGGTCTTCTAGCATGTTCTCCTGTTTGATTGTCTGCTTGTATTTAAGGAAAAGTGAATGCTTTCCATGTCCTTCCTTTGATCTTAAAAGGTGGTTTAGATTTTAAGTCTGTGGTGAGTGGAGATTCCCGAGGCTAGAGGAAACCCACGGAAAGGTAACCCAAGATCACATTAAGTTAAAATGTGATTTCCTAATGGTGGGTGCTATGATTTGCATATAGTTTCACTGTGTCTTCCCAGGTTCATGTTTGAAAGTTTGGGCCCCAGAGAATTTTGGAAGATTATGGGATTGTTAGCAGGAGGAATCTAGTAAGGGGTTGTAGGTCACTGTGAGTACTGCTTCTAAATTGTTATGCAATTACTCTTTTCTGTCAGACTATTTATTGGATTTATTATATGCAAGTAGTGCATTTAAATTGGAATTTATATAGTATATTAATATTTAATAGATTCTCTGAAGGGAGAGGAGGCAAAATGCACTTTCTTTAACCACAATAATTATTGTCTAAAACATCATTAAATCTATATAAATCAATGAGTGAATTCTCAATTCCTTGACCATTTTGGGAACAAATCTACCAACAGGTTTTTGGCTTTGTTTGTATGATTTAAAATTTCTCTCTAAGACACAAGTTAATAGTAATCAACTATTTTTATAATTCTAACTGTAAGAGCTCTGAGTGTGTCAAAACTTCCTATCTTGAATTTTTTTTATATATCTATTTATTCATATGTCAGTTGGTAGGCAAGTTTGTTTCTGAGCTTTTTTTACCTAATAGGTACATATTATTTCCCAGACACTAAAGATTTCAGGCAGTTTGAGGCTTATTCTTCTCTCAAAATCTCTGAGAATATGTGTCCTAGTTTGCCATGTACAGTGTTGGACACCACGCGTCCTTTCTTGGGTGACATTTTATAATAAGCTGTGTAAGTGACCATGAATTATAGCAGACTTAAAATTCCCAGTCATTTGCTGTTTGCTGATATACTTTTTCTCCCATGTCAGAAATTGGAAAGCTACCTATTAGTGCATTTCATATTGATAAATGCACACAGCCAAGCAAGGCTTAAAGGAAAGGCATAGCAAAGGGCTACTGGCCAGGCAGCCTTTTTTGGAAGAGCTTTGCTTTAGAAAAGGTTACAGAACCTGCCCCTCTTGCTGGGTTGAAAACACAAGGCACGTTTTATGCCATATGACTCGGAAATGTAAATCACTGGAAGAAATTATCAAAAAGTGTCAAAAACAAAACAAAGCAAAACAAAAGGCAGATGGAGAATACACAAGAGAGAACAAGTCTCAGGGAATGGTCTTACATGACAGACATACATGTACCTTAGGGGCTGTGGCATTGTGAAGACCTCTTGACCAAGTAAGGTATACAAAACATCCCTCAGTTCACACGTTTTTGAAGTCTGTCAGTTGGAAAAAGAGCATGATATTGTAGATGGTTTAGACTCTGTTTTGTTCAGTGACCTTTTAGTACAGAAAAGTCCTTTCAGAGAGATTTCAAATTCACTCATGTATGTGCCACAGAGTTTGCTTGCCAGGCAGTGTCGTGTTACCACAAACCTTTATTCATGGGCAAGACTGCTTCACTGTGTGAAGAAAGGAGCTTTAGAGTATTTCTCCAACATTTCAGAAAGAGGTTTTGCCAGATTTATTTTTACCGCCTAAGTACATAGGGCAAAGCTTCACAAATAATATTAAGAAAAATTGTATAAGCAGCCTACAGACTTGATGCAAATTTCATAAAAAAAACCATATCATTTACAAAACAGACAAAAATAGCTAATTCATGTAGATAGGTAAACTCCCCTGGATAGTCAAAACAACCTGAGCAGAATAAGCAATGGGGTTTCATAATACCTGACTTCAAGTCACACCTCAGGTTCATGGTAACAAAAACAGCATGGTCCTGACATAAAACAAACACAGGGATCTTTAGGATAGGACAGGACAGGACAGAAAACAGAATAGAACACAACAGGACAGGACAGGACAGGACAGGACAGGATAGGATAGAATAGAGTATTCAGAATTAAATACATAAAGCTATACTACCTAATTTTTTTTTTGCAAAGATGACAAAAACATATTGGTGGAATGACAGCCTCAGGGTAGCAAGATGGCTCAGAGTGAAGCTACTTTCTGCACAAGACCAATAACTTGAATCAGATTTCCAAAAGTTTCAAAGGCAGGAAGACAAAATCTACTAAACAGAGTTTTGCTCTGACCCCCATACATACACAATGGTACACATGCCACACAGACACTCACTCTCTCTCTCTCTCTCTCTCTCTCTCTCTCTCTCTCTCTCTCTCTGTCCACTGATTTCACAAACATCCTTACCTGCTGTTCTGGATCAACTGATGCTTGACTCCTGCCTCATTCTTATCATTAAGTTTCTCCCTCTGTGACCATCCCGAGCCTTATCTCATCCCCTCCTTGTCTCTTGCTTGTCAGAGTTTTTCTGGCATCTCCCTTCCATACAACTGCTCATGCAAAGTGATTGTTCTGACTGCTTCACTCCTTTCAGCCTAGAACCATCAATTCCCCCTGGCATCTCCCCCTGTCAATTAAAAATGTTAAGCGAATACATTATTGTACGAAGTGTAACCTATATTCACCATTTAGAAATGGTACTAAATAGCAACTCCTTGACAGTTGATAATAATAGTCTTTGTGTATGGAGATTGTCTTTGAGCCCCGCTGAGCTGACTAGAACCCATGCTTATAGCTCTGTTCTACACTGCCCTCCTGTTAAAAACAAAGCAAAATAAACAAACAAACATACACAAACAAATAGCAAAATGCTTTGTGCTGCTCACAAAAACTGACACAATAGAATAAACACGAGCACGTACAGTTTTAAGTTCACAGTGTATCATGAAATATTTTCTCTATGGACTTTGGTTTATTGTCCTCTAAAGTGGGAAGTTTCTGTCAGAGCTCCACTAGCTTTAGAACCTTCTGGTTCCATGGTATATGTCTAAATGCATACTATGTGGAAAGATGCAAAAGATGGGAGAAGCTCCAGTAACAAGTCATGAGTAAGACTAAGTTTGACTACAGATAGGCAAAGGATCAGAAGGTTGTTAGGACTGTGTTAGCATAGGAAGTCTGGATGGACAGAGTTTTCTGACAATGAAAACCCCATGTCCCTTGAGTTGGAATTTAGCACAGAAATATAGGGAACAAATGATCATGCCAATACAAAACTGTATGTAACTCACAAAGGATAAAGCAATTCTTGGATATTTTGAAAAATATCCTCAGCGTATACAAATACATGTGTGTATGTATGTGTGTGTGTGTATGTTATCTGTATGTGTATGTATATATGTATGTATGTATACACACATACACACAGACATATACACATACACACACACACACACACACACACACACACACCAGCCTCTGGAATCTGCAGTTGCTATAAACAGTCTCTGATCCAATATCACATATGGTATTTTTCCGATCAAGATGGATTAATAGCTCTTCCTTTAATAAAATTGTTTCAGTGATTCAATCCCAATATATTTGAAGGATTAGTCATTTATGCCTAGCCTATAAGATTAGCGGACTGCTTTTCAATCTGAAAATTTGTTATCCCTGAGAACTGTCTTTTGAGTTCAGCAAACTCCTTGGTTAAAACACAGTAAAGGGATGAGATAGGTAAACAACTTGGCGAACAAGAATAGGATCTATGTGATACAGGTTTCAAACCCTCAGTCACGCATGCTTCTTCACCAGCCTATGAGATTGCAGCTGTTTTCTTCCCAAACAGCACAATTTCAAGGTAACCTCTCATATAGCTGAGACATGTAGTGTTAGTTCTAAGTTGCTTTCTAGGAGTAGCAGTTTGATTAATCTCGTATATTTCTTGTTTTTTAGTCCAGTGTGATAGCCTCTCTATTTACAAAATGGGGAAGATATTATGAAAAATGTTTGTGACCTCTTCTCCTGACTTTGAATTCCAAGGAATACAATTATAGCATATTTTACTGAGCTGATCTGGGTACATGTATGTGTTCTCTTTCGTGGATCATCTCCATGACAAAGATAACACGACATAAATTCTGCCTGTCTTACAACTATGTAGTCTATGACTTTACCAACAAGTCACTTTATATTAACCACAGAGGCCATATGTCCTTGAAAACTGCAGGAGTTGGTCTGCGGCTCAGTTTTATGAACTAAAGAGTAGAGATGGCATTTGTCTCTATAAGTTGTGATAAATATATTTGTTTCTCACAACAATTTTGGAAGATACTCCCTAAATGGCAGTCTTTTAGTTTTCTTACTGCTAGAATGTGTATACTTCTAAAAGATAAGTTCAACTAATTCTTTAAATTTAATTTAAAGAGGAGGGGAAGGGGAAAGAGGGACAAGATCAGGTATCATGTGTGGGAGGAGACAGGGGAGATGTACAGAGGGTCAGGAAATAGAATAGAGGTGTGTAGCAATAGGGGATGGGGAACTAGGGGTAGCTACCAGAAAGTCTCAGATGCCAGGAAAGCAAGAGACTCCCAGGACCCAACAGGAATGACATTAGCTAAAATACCCAACAAAGGGGAGAGAGAACCTGTAGCTCCAGCTGCATATGTAGCAGAGGACAGCTTTATCTGGCATCAATGGGAGGGAAGGCCCTTGGCCCTGTGAAGGTTTGATGCCCCAGTGTAGGGGAATGCCAGGGTGGGAAGCAGGCAGATATTCAGAGGTTAGGCACAGTCCCTGGTTGAGAAATGAGGCCACCCACCCACCTCAAAAATATTAATCCAGAATTGCTCCTGTCTAAAGGAAATACAGGGACAAAGAGTGGAACAGAGACTGAAGAAAAGGCTATCCAGAGACTGCCCAACTTCGGGATCCATCCTGTATACAGACACCAAACCCAAACACTATTGCTGATGCCAAGAAGACTGACAAGAGCCTGATATAGCTGTCTCCTGAGAGGCTCTGCCAGAGCCTGAGCAATACAGATGCGGATGCTTGCAGCCAACCATTGGACTGAGCACAGGGACCCCAATGGAGGAGTTAGAGAAAGGACTGAAGGAACTGAGAGGGTTTGCAACCCCATAGGGAAGAACAACAATATCAACCAACCAAACCTCTCAGCGCTCCCAGAGACTAAACCACCAACCAAAGAGTACACATGGAGGAACCCATGGCTCTAGCTGCATTATCTGGCATCAATGAGAGGGAAGGCCCTTGGTCCTGTAAAGATTTGATGCCCCAGTGTAGGGGAATGCCAGGGCAGGAAGGCAGGAATGGGTGGGTGGTTAGGGTAGCACTCTCATAGAAGCAGGGAGGAGGGGGTGGAATAGGAAGTTTGTAGAGGGGAAACTGGGAAGGTGCATAACATTTGAAATGTAAAAAAAAAATAACCAATCAAATTTAAAAAAAATTAATTCATAGAACTGTATGGCTTCCTTAGTCAGCGTCTACTTTAATGTTTAACTGAGTTACAATGTGTATTAGTTTTATGTAAGTCATTTGATAACACCCTTTAGTTAAACAGTTCTGATTACCGTTATATTCTCATCTGACTGAGATGGAATCCTTGAGTACTATCTTTGCTTAAATGTCTAGTATAGCAATGGAGGAGAGTGGATGCAGGAAACCTCTTGCTTGAGGGAGGTGGGAAAGGGTAGTGTACCATGTTTAATGAATGCTGTGATTTTCAGCATTTTTGTAGAAGCAACTGTAGGGCTGTAAAATGTTCGTTAATTATTTTTCAGACTGAAAGCTCCCACAAAGGTGATTTAAGACAGAAGAAATAAGAGATGGTCATCTCAGGGTTGATTAACAATTCTGGGTTGATTTTTTTCCCCACTTGATTAAGACCATCAGAGGTCAAAATGGAATTATATAGGCATCACTAATTACCCCTGAAGTGGGAACCCATGAGAAAGAACACAGCAAAAGTGTTGTAGAAGAAACAAATCTGTGTAAAATAAAACCTGAGCCAAAATAATGCTAAGTAAAAAGAAAACATTTTGAGTTGTCATATTCTCAATGTGACCAATGTCTGACAGACTCATTCCATATTGTTGGGTATTTGTAATGGATTGGTGGAGAATAAAATGTTGTGTTCAAACTGATACAAATAAAAGAGGTGACCCTAACAATGATCCTGAGATGACAGACTTTAAACACTGAGACAGCCTTAGGAAGACCAGAATTCATGGGTCACCTGGCATTTGTTCAGCCATTAAGCCTTGTGCTGTAACTTCACAAATAACACATTAGAAAGACCATTCAGCTAGGAAAATCATACTCAAAGCCCTCGGTAAAGTTAGGAAGACTCTTTAGGTCATATTTTTAAGAACTTTAAGAAAGACAGTCTTTTTGCTTCAATGATTAGGACAGACACATGATTGAAATAAAAGTTTTTATTGTTTGTATGTTCTACAGAAAGATCCAGGGAATGCCACAAGGACACTTACAGGAGGAACCCTGATAGGGACATCAAAGGAGCTGTGGAACTTTCCCTTTGGTGAGCCCACAGTGGGGAATACAAATGTCAAAGAAGCAGAAGAGCCACTGAGCAACTTAAAATAAGCAAGTGCAAAATTGTAAGCAAAATGTCATGAGAATCCCTTGCCACAAAGTGTTAACTTGAAATCCAGATATGCAAAATACTAGTTATGAGGTACTGGAGCCATAGTTTCCTGTTCTGTAGGCTTGTATTTTTTTCACAACCTACTTTAATAAGAGTTCTTAAATGCTTCAACCTTCCTTTTAGGTCACTATTCACCATAGGTAGTGGAAAGGAAAGGTTATTAGGATATGGGGGAAATAGACCTGCTTAGAAATAGTTCTCTGGGACAATTCTAATCTTTGTTGTTCTCAGTCCAGTCCACTCAGCAGACACCATACGTGAATCAGCAGCATCAGCTCAATCCAGAATAACCACGAGGTTTTACTGGATTAGCAAGAGACTGCAGAAGTGGTAAGAAGCCACTGGTATACCATGAGAAGTTCTTTGGCTAGTATTTCTCTGTGAAGTCACCAAAAGCAAAGATTAGCAATGCAATGTAAGGCTAACAAACACATGTGCATCACCAGCAAAGAGTATCGAGGCGGAGCAGGGCAAAACAGTGCTCTAGTTCCCACTCTCTGTGGGGCCATACATATTTCTATTTCTTCTAATCATCACACATCCTTTCACTTGTCTTTTATAGCAAAACCTCTTTGTACCTATGTGCCCCAGCAAAACATCATTTGACACAACCGAGTTTCCAAAGAAACCAGAAGTTTCAACTTCACTGACCCTCTTTACCAGAGGAACTAAAATGGTGACCTCATCTAAGCTAGATGAGAATATATAAGATAAATGCCAAATCAACACACAATCATAAGAGTTCACTAAAGATGTTCTGGACATGATACAAAGCAGGGCCTCACTGGCAATTAGGACATGTATGGCAAACTACCCTCTTGAACACTCAACTTTCATCTGATTGAAAGGACTCAATTCATTTGACTGAGATCAAACCTGTGTTACCTGTTAATAGTGGCAGTCACTACAGTGATGACTCAGCTTATGACTCTGGAGCATCATGTCATTGCCACCCTGTGGCTGTCCCAAGGCCAGCCATGAGTATGTTCAGCATATAGCAAATTCAGGGGTCAGGGATATTTTTAAATTGCTAGTAATGTTTTTGTTTAACTATTAGATGAGAAAAGAATTTATGCCAATACACATAGATTATGGTAAAGAAAATTCATCAGTACCATGCGGAACTTAATTCTTTTGTGAATGACTTTGGCTGTTTGAGAGGAGTAGATCACAGCCTTCTGCAGTGCTGTCAACATCTCCTTCCTGTATTTGTCTGCCCAGAAGCTGCTTGTATAAGATGTAATAGGGAGGAAAAGTACATGGCTCTAATTTAATAGATTTTCCAGATCAAGAGTACATTTTAAGTACATTGAAATAGCTACAGAGCTAATGTTGGTGAAACCTCAATGTGTTTCGGAAAATTTTGCTTTGACAAATATCCATACCCATTTGCATATGATGAAACCAAAGATGAAGACAAAATTAGAATTAGAATTAGAAAGTGGGATTTTAAAGGGTTGTGTGTGTGTGTGTGTGCGTGTGCGTGTGCGTGTGCATGTGTGTGCATACATGAGCATGTGTGTGTTTATATGAGTATATTGCCTACAGTGAACAGAAACATCATATCTTCCTGGACCCGGAGTTGACAATTATGTGCCAGTCAATGTGGATGCTAGAAACAGAACATTTGTCCTCTTCAAGACCTGTCTGAAATCACTTTTAACCACCAAGCCACTGGTACAGACTTCAGAGTTTAGCCATTGTCTTTTTGTTAACTTGCTTTAAAATTTTATAGAATTTAGGGTTTTTATGTTAAAAGATATGAAAATTCCTTATAATAATGCACATGCTCCCTTTCCTCGATGATTTTCATGGAGAGGCATGTCATGGTGAGACAAGACTCTATGGCCACAGATCCTTAATCCTGGAGTGAAGAAATCTCACCTGTGAGCTGTTGGCTGGTGTATGGCATTTGGAAGACTTCAGCCACACTTCTCAACAACATGCTGAGATGTCAACTTAAAGAAAAGATTAATTTCCCCAAAGTGTTAGCCACCCAATAATACTAAGGAAAATAATCCATGTGCTAGTTAATTGATTATAAAGGAAACTAAAGATAAATCAATATTTTCTATTCAGTTAGAATATTATTTGACAATTTATGCAGAGACTTTTGAAAATGAAGACACCTGACTGTGCTTTTCCAAATGATAGATAGCATCATCTTCCTTCAATGCCCATGTAGTTTCCTAGAACAGAACCTAACTTCAAGATGACTCATTTGTTCCCAATCTTCAGCTTTAATGTTACACCACCTTGATCTTGTCTCTCTTGCTATGCATGTTTTCTAAGAATGCGATAGCATGGCTAATATGAAGATCCTTGTTCTGAGTCAGGAAACTTAAGTTCTACTCAATAATTACCATACTTTTTGATGTTAGGAATGTCACACAACCTCTATGATTTGTCATCTATAAGAAGCGAATGACAGGCTGAGTTGAAGTTTTGTCTATTTTTAAAGACAAAATATTTTTATCTCAATGACATCAAGTACCATGAGCATCTTGAGATAGGTCTAGCCATCATATCAGCCGTGGGAATGTTAGGATAGTGCTATCCCTCACAGCAGCTATGGCAATGTGGAAATGGGATTAGTCATCATAAGAGCCGTGCTCATAAAGTGTTAAGACTGAGCTCGGGAACTATATGTCTGAATATGGACATTGTATTGGGACAAGTTAAGGTGACAGAGATGACTGAGCTTCCAGATATGTGTGTGGGTAAAAGATGATGAAGCTATTCTACCAGGCTCAGACAAGTAGTTTCAGTGAGAAGACAAGAGGATGGATTAGCAAGGTAGACGATAGGAAGCCCAGAATATTCTGGAGACCTGGAACACTTCTTTTGAGAACCAAGAGCACTGATCTGAGTATGTCCTCACCCCCTTAGAATTAAAGAACATTTGTTTACATTATCTGACATGTATTCTGCTCTCCTGTCCCTTCTTCTATGGACATGAAGCATGGACTTTACATGATGATAGCAGCAAAAGGGAACCTCAGTGATGTTATGGAAATTGATACCCAGGCATAGCCCTTAATTGTAGTCATTGCCACCTCCTGAAGCAATAGATATAGACTCCAGTACTATTGCCAGTTCGCTTTCAAATGAAGTAATTGGGGATCTTGTTCATTATTATAGGTTGAAACATTGAAGAGGATCTGTTGTTACATAATATCTACTAAGAATGCATGTGTGAAATGCTGATGCCTTTGGTGAAGTAGCAGATCTTAAGCCATGTGATAGATGGAATCTGTGAAGGATGGTATTTAAGGAACTATGTCTTTCTTGGTAGGCAGAAAGTCAATGAGTGGTATGAGAACTGAGAAATATGGGTATTATTCCCTTGAAGGTAACATGTACTTCAGGATCTGTCTGCCCACAGGCTACAGACTTGCTCAGGATTGATGACTGGTATTAAGGTTTTTAAAACAGTTTATATGAGTTTCACACATACTCTTTCCATGGCAAGACAAAGGCCAGCGGATAAATTGTGTATTTGGATCCTTTTGGGAAGAGGTCAGTGAGATACAAGTTGGAATGAATATTTTTTGTGGGAAGATGGTGTATGTCACTAAGAGTGGGTTTGACGTAGTGTTCTCCCTGGATATGAGGTATAAATATCTTAGACTTAAGGAACTGTGCATTCATGAGTCCTATCATTGACTGATTCAAGGCAGTGTTTGGATGCTATGTGACTGGGAAACTTTCTTAGTGACGAGAGGAACAAACTATGTTCGAATCCAAACAGTGACATACAACCTCCTTAAGAGAACATAGTTGTTAAGACTACGATCAATTCATGATAATGCCCAAGTGCAGAAGCCTTGGACTGGAGGTATTGTCAGGGTTGAGGCATTCAGCTATGTGGGGTACTGCTTCTAAATCCATCTTTCTTAGAATCTCCTGCTATGGTTTTGAGAAATAAAGTCCTAAGTGAGACTTACAATTTATTCTAAATTTTACAAGCATGGTGTGCCCATACTTCTTTCTCCAGAAAGGATTTAGAGATAGAAAAATAACTAGAGTAGCAATTCCTCATGTGACAGGAGCTTGTGAGTAGTTCCCAGCTGGGCATTAGCTTAAAGAGAGCTTTATGAATCTTCTCAGAGAACATGAGAGCTTAAAATGTCAAATAAAAGGGAGTCCACTTGGGAATCTCTAACAGAATGATACCTAAGGAAAGTTATTTAATTTTTTAACATCAATTTTTCTCTCATATAAAATTGTTTTATAACCGCATTCTATAAAACTGCCAATTAAGTTACACAATATATTTAACATGACTTCTAAAGTGGCTAAGAATGGAATGGTAGATGCTTATTAATCAGTAGCTATAGAAATTTTAACTGTTAAAATTTGGCCTCATAGGAAGAACTATGTTTGCTTTCTCATTGCCATAGAGTGTATACCCAATGACTCAAGCTCATTTTGATCCATCTATTTCTTTTACATTACATACCCAACCTATCAGTAAGTCCCAATATTTCTATTTCAAAATGTTTCAAATCCATCCATCTCTCTGTGCCCTTATGTATATATCACCATAGCCCAGGCTGCCTTCACTTCCCACTTACACAGGAATATAAGCTTTTAACTAGCCCCCTTGCCCTCATGAGTGCCTTCAGAAACATTCTATACAAAGAAATAGCCAGAGCGATCTCTTTAACAACATAGGTCAGCATGAACAACACATGCTGAAATGTGTTGAGTGTGTTGCTATTGCACTTAAATCTAACGTTCACACTCTAGTCATTCTTCTCTATAGACTCTCACACCCTGACCCCACAGTCACCTGTAAGCTCTGCTTCCTCCCTTTCATGCCACCTCATTGTGTCTTCATGTGGCAGAACCCAGCTATGCCAGCTCCATGAGCTGAGTCTCTCTTCTCTGTTCTATGCAGAACAATCTCTTTTCCATCCTCTTGAGCGCTACTCTCAGGCTCAGCGTCCTTCATAGCATATGCCATAACTTATTTGTGTTTGCCTATTGTCACCTTCTATGTCACTCATTGACTGCTTCCACAGTCTTTTATACTCATTTTAGAATTTCTAATGCTTTAGTTAATGGGAAGCACTCATGAAACAATCTTTAAGTGATTCTGTTTTGTGGTGGATCACAGTAGATGACATGGGTATAATCTTTACACTGGAGTAAGATATGTATATGAAGATTAGCACTTTGTTTGTGCTTGAATTCGGAATGAGATGTCACCACCCTAGTTTTCTTACTGTCTCTTAAAAACTCTTCGTAGTTGAAGCTTGTACTGGCCACTTCTCTGTTATTGAGCCTCATGAGACTTGTTGATCCTAGAGATTCACTTTCCAGATAAACCACGTTACTTCCTTTTATGGTTTGAAAATATTTTAAAATATTTATTTACTTTCATTTTATAGCTATGTTTTGCCTACTCGTATGCCTGTGTGTCACATATATTGAATGTGCAGAGGCCAGAAGGAGATGTCAGAATCTCTGAAACTGGAGTTACCATGTGGGTGCTGGAAATCAAACCAGGGTCCTCTTGAAGAAGAGAATACGTTCTTACTTGATGAGCCATTTCACCAGCTTAGTTTTGAAACATTTTTACTGTATGTTAGGCATTCTTCAGATGATCATGAAATTATAAGTAGTGCAAGGAAGAAATAATATTGGAATTTTTCTTTATAAAAAGCATGCCTGAAAACTATGTTGTAACGAGAAAGAAACCTATGGCTCTGTGATAAGTGCAAACTTTAGAGTCAAGTGAACCTGGATTTGAAGCTCAGCCTTGCTGTTTACAAAGGATGAGGACTTGGTTATTTAAACTCTGTTCTCTGAAATGATTTTTGGTTATTCAACTAATAATTCATGTAGGACTAATAAATGACTTTAAAATTCCGGCACACTTAACACACTTGGTTGGGTGATCGAAAGCCTATGAGGATATTGCTGTGTTAATTTAGTTCTTTGATAGTAAAACACAGCTGATGTGAGGAAACAGTCCTTCATCATTTCTAGCACTCCTTCGTCCATGAGCATGTTGTGACCCATCATGTGGGCAGTTAAACAGTAATCAAATAGAGTTCTCACCAACAACAAATTCTTAGCAAGTTACTCTTCCATCTGGAGAAATTGTATTTTTACTTATTCTCTTAATTTCATATTTAGAAGTCTATCCATGAGCACAGCATCACATCATTCCTTCCCCTCCATTTCCATCTACCTCCTGCAATGTCCTCCTTCCGAAATTCATCATTTTCTCTTCAATTATTGTTGTTACGTGTGTATGTATATCAAACACACTGAGTTCATTTAGCATTTTAGAATTGCCCGTATTTACAATTGTCCAGGGCTAGCTACTTGGAACTGGACAACCTATATGGCAGCTGTCCCTAGAGGAAACGGATTCTCCTGCTCACATCAGCCATTAACTACCTGTAGCTTTTCATCTAGTGGGGAGGCCGTGTGGAATTTCCACTGTCCACTTTGTAAAGGATGGTGATGTGAAGAAGAATAACCCTCATAAGCTCATAAATGTGAATGCTTACTCATTGAGGAGTAAAGCTACTTGACAAAGATTAGGAGGTTTGGCCCTGTTGGACTAGGTGCAGCCTTATTGAACGGAGTGTGTCGTTGGTAGACTTTAGGGTTTCAAATGCTCAGAAACCAGGAATACTGTCTTTGTCTCTCTTCCTGCTGCCTGCAGATATGGATGAAGTGCTCTCAGCTCCTGTAGAGTTTCATGTCTGCCTGTGTACATCTTTGTATGCTTCCTTCGATGCTGATAATGGACTAAGTTTCTGAACTATAAGCAAGCCCCAACTATTTGCTTTCCTTTCTAAGAGTTACCATGGTCACGGTGTCTTTTCACAGCAGTAGAACACTGAGTAAGACAGAAAGTGAACTGGTACTGTCATTATGAAGATTTTGTTCAGGCAACCATACTATTGAAATTGCAAGGGTAAGCTTCCGTTGACATGTCTAGAAGACATAATTCAGCAGCAGACATCCTGATCCTCTGGCTCTGACACTCTTTCCCTTCCCCTTGTGATGTTTCCTGAGAGTTGGGTATAAGAATTATGTTGTAGATGGAGTAATTGAGGTTGCACACCTGCAGTCACTTATCCATGAATTTTGACCAGTTTTTATCTCTACAATAGTCTGTGTGTATTGCAAATAAAATCTTATTTGATAAAAATTGAGAGAAATATTTATCTGTAGTTATGAGGTTAAGTAGTTTTTAAAATTTTATTTATTTATTTTTTTATACTCCAAATTTTATTCCCCTCCTGGTCTACCCTCTGACTGTTCCCCATCCCATACTGCCTCCCCACTATATATGTCCATGAAGATGTTCCCACCCCCACTCCCACCCCACCAGACCTCTAAACTCCATGGGGACTCCAGTCTATTAAGGGTTAAGTATTTAGAACAGTTAGAAATTATATTGGTTTAGTAAAATGGCAATAGGTTTTCTACTCCAGTTGTGACCTCTCCAGCTACTGGTAGCTGACCAGGTTTATAGTACTAGGCAGATATTCCAGCCTAGTAAGCATGAGACTTAAATCCAATTAGACAGCTATTGGTTAGCCCCAGAATAAAAATACCACTATTGCACCAGCTCAGATATATTTCTGGTCCAGTCATTGTTGTGGTTTGTAGACTTCAGTGCTGGATATGATTACGGATTGCTTCTCTCCTTCTGTTGCCTATATAGTTAGTTCTTGGGGAGGGGCTTTCAGATGAGTCCCAACTGCATTTCTTCAAGTTCTATGGCAAACTTAGACATGTTTGGTGACTTCAGCAATAGGATCTTACTTTAGTTCTTCTATGTTTCATCATAGATTAGCATTTTTGATTCTAGAACTGTCAGTGCAGAGACATACCAGAGAGTTATTTGAGGAAAAAAAAATGTAAAAAGAAACCCTTCATACATGTCTTCATTTTGGGCCTGTGTCTTCAACTTCTTCTTGGAGGGTTTGATTCTAAGTGGTTATAGCGCTGATATATTGCTATACCAAGCAAGATACTAACCCCAATAGAGTCCTCCATCACTTAGAAGCATTCTTTATCATCTTGTGGCACTCACTAATGAAAAAAAAAAATGTTTCCAGCATTCTTTACTTACCTTTTACTCCAGATTGCAAAGTAGATTATTTTTGAAATTCACTTAATTCATCATATAACAAACTGTCATGAAATCCATAGGTAAAAATAATTTATCAATAGTAATATGATATCTAATTACTTTTTTTAAAAAAAAAATCTCTTTTGGCTTTGAATCGGCAACACATTTAAGCAAGTGAAACTGAAATGAAATTACGTCGTGGAGATTCTTCCTAAGTGGAAAATTAAGTTTTCAGAGGTCCTTCTGGCTGAGTGAAAAATAACCAAGGAAGTAACTGACTTGATTTCTGAAAGCTAAGTTACCCTCTGTTGCCAGTGGTCACACTCAGGACGAGCTCAGCATAGCTCTGACTCTCCCAGGTACTGGACTTTCAAGCCTTGAGTGATAAGACTGAGTGGAAGAGGCAGAGGTCCTTGCTCTGTTCCATGACTAACATCTGTTACTATGGGATGCTAAATAGGAAAGTCTGAATGAACAGAGGAAAAATCCCATCATCCTAAATATGGTTCCTGACATCCGGTCTGGGAAAATGATTTGCTCAAAATAGATAGCCTGGAGTTATTATGAAGGAGTCAGATGTTTAGGGAAATTAATACGGAGAATGTTCTGTGTTTTGTTTTTTGTAGATAGCCTATTAAGAGACACAGATATTTGGCATCTTTTCCCCATTCCACCCCTTGGGTGTTGCGCATCATGCTGTAGAGCGCTAAACAGACTCTTAAGCAGAAGATTGCTAATGCATCCTTTCCATTTGGATCTGTAATGTTCTACACTAAACTTCAGGGGAACAAGGGAACCATGGAGAAAACTTACACAGTGCCAAAATGAACTAGGGATTACTGATCTCGGATATAGAAAGTGGAACACAGGAAGAAACGTATGTGGGGGTGGGGTGGAGCATCGGGAAAGTCTTGGCAGATTTCTCAGTAGCAGACTTCATCCTTGAAAAGCAGAATTTTTCTCAGGTCTTCCTGGTGGCATGGTTCTTTTTCACGGCACTTAAACACAGCGCTCTGCTTTTATGATTCTCTCTTTATTAAGGCTGAGTTGAGTGCCTGAAAGGTAAATGATGTTTTATAGAAAGGAAACCCGAGACAGAAAGCTGCAGCTACCCTCCTGAGAAAAATCATGTAAGCATTTACTAACATATTTAATCCTCATCTATGCAATTGTACACGTAAGGATGAATGTCAGATGTTCACAGACTGATCCAGGTGTTTCAAAACCACTGTTGGTTTATTTATATATTTATTTACTTGGTAAATAATGCATTAAGGTAGTTTAAAATTTTCATCTGGGGTTTTATTGCTAGGAAGAAATCATATAAACACTTTCCCTTTTCACATCTTACCTATTGGATTTTCCAGGTGCTTTTATATACTGCCATACACATACATTATAAGAAACAGTTCATCCAGAAAATGCAAATTATTAGATATCCGATACTACCAACAAAAAAGTTTATGACAGTGCACAAATCTCAGTAGACAAAGACATTGCCCAGAAAGTTAACTAAAAGCAAACATAGTTCTCCACCCTCACCCATCAAACCTCCAGTGAGTAGGAATACTGGGCAGTAGTAATTTCAGTTACTATAGCTCTTCTGAGAGGTGTTCTAGTAGCCAGAAGTGGCATGAGTTAATAGGCCACCCGGCCACTCCTCTGTATGGACCTGTATTAATTTCTGCAATGCAGTCTTTTCCAACTTGTGAGGAGAGTTTTGCCTTTTTTTTCCAGGTAATATTTTATGACTTTTCCAGGTCTGAGGATCAGTCCCCTGATCCTTCAAATCTGATGTAAGCAAAGGGCTAACTAATACAGTGCAATGATAATTCAAGGGCCTCATGTGCCATCCGTCAATATCTTCATATGTATTTTTGAAGCAGAATAATCTTTAAGATTCTAATGACAGACCACAGGATGTAGTTTTAGGTAACTGGCCCAGTGAAGCTTATGTGGTGTTTTTGTTTTTGTTGTTGTTGTTCTTGTT
The DNA here is from genome assembly GCF_004785775.1 of Grammomys surdaster. Taxonomy (NCBI): domain Eukaryota; kingdom Metazoa; phylum Chordata; class Mammalia; order Rodentia; family Muridae; genus Grammomys; species Grammomys surdaster. The sequence continues at coordinate 8,616,974 of NW_021604630.1, read as the reverse complement.
GTTCTTGTTGTTCTGTATATGTGCTGTGCCTGGGAATGTCTCCAGGTCTTTATCTTATTGCTTAAGTTACACTAGAAATGGAGCCCGGTCAGGAAAGTGTTTCTGGGAATAGAGGTTATTTTGTTTGTTTAGCAGTCATATCCTAGTCTTCTACCCTTTTTAATTGGTAAATGGAAGTAATGTAAGGGTCAACAGTTAAATGCATGGGCTGATCTTCCAAAAGATCCAGGTTTGATTCCTGGCATCCACCTGGTGGCTCGAAACCATCTGTGACATCAGCTCCAGGGGATCCAATGCCCTCTTCTGATCTCCATTGTACTACATGTGCGTGGTACCTGGATATACATGCAGGAAAAGCACTCATACACGTAATAAAATCTATTTTTTAAAAATTTTAAAGTATTACAATTCAGTTACTGTCATGCTAGAAATGAAATTATTGAGGAAGAGGGTAAAGAGGTGAGAGATGGTGAGGGAGAAGAGAGGAATGGGAGATTGTAATTTTTGTTTTCTTCTTTAAAAATATTTAGTGAGATTGGTGAACAAATTACTGATCATTGATGTAGAATCTTCTGATTTTTTTTCCTAAGACACAAAAATGAGCAAAAGATACAACAAGTTTAAGTTATAAAAATATTAGGAAAGCACACCGTAATCATACAAGTGTCTCTGCTTCTAGACAGACTACATTCCCATTTCAAATATGTCACTCTTGTCTATGTGCCATTTAGGCAGGTTCCCCAGGATCCCTCACCTATAAGGCAGGGATGATAACAGTGGTTGTTTCCTGGCCTGCTGCGAGGAGGACACTGCTGTGTGCAATGTGCTGCGAGCTCGAGGCTAGAGTAGGCTCCAGGTTAGGCTTGAACCGTTGCAGAGTTTGGTAGACACAGTCCATCAAAGAATCTTCAATGGTTAGTTGAAGCTTTATGCTCCCCACATAACCTCCTCCCAACCTCTGAGTGACCTACCATCTTCTGTTGATCCAAACTACATGATTTAGAGGAATAAATCCTGTACTTCCTAGGAAACTGACTTCACTGGCCTTCCTATTTATAATGCTTTAGTATTTACAACAGTAAGTAAGCCAAAGCTCCCCTGCAAAGAAAAAAAGAATAGAATATACAAATTAGCAACTATACAGGGTATCCACAGGAAGTTCTATTATGTCTTCTGTTACTATCCAGTGTGTCTCCATAATGAAATACCTAAGGCTGGTACTCTATACTACAAGTGTACTTAAATCTGAGTTTCAATGCTTGCAACATCATGTGGCCTTGTCAAGGAACACTCTGGCTGTACCACAGTATGGCGATGACATCATAACAACAGTATTAATGGCATCATGAGACAAGACAGGAAGGTAGTGCGAGTGGGAAGAACCAGAGAGAGAACTGAGATCCCATGAGAACTACAATAATTCCTTCCAAAGGTACTTCTTCATGAGCTTACACTGTATTTCTCATCCATTTGGGTAAATTTACTAAATTCAAAAAACTATATAATGTTTTGGGAATGTTATTTTATTATACAGCTCAAGGCATTTGGTTTTGTCTGTCTGCTGGATATTTGCTTGCCCATGGTAACAAGTTTAGGATAAAATTAATACACTCAAAAAGTAATATAAGGGACAGCCAAGTGTTAAGGAAGTTTACCTATGTCTTATGCCAAGTTGTTCAAATAGAAACCTAGATACTGGTTTGGAAAAGCACAGCCCCAGGTTAGATTTGAGTAACTTGCTCGGCACAGAGTTGAATACACTGTTTTCAGGAAGTACAGTGTATCTGATGCTCAATTTAGAAACTAGTAGGGTGAAAGAAGAATTTGGGTAGGCTTCTTCTCGACTAACAAGTAAAAGAACTTAATCGACATCCTAGACTTCTGATTCAGTTTTGACATTTTTTTCCTTAGACTTTTCTTGTTGCACATAGTAAATACTCTTTTAAGCATATGTTTCAATGTCCGCTTCCCTGCATTTCTGAAACTACACAGGGGATGTTAGCCAGTATTTTATCTTCAATCCCTGGCATGAAGTAAATATAATAAATATGTTAAGTCAATATATTATGCAATTGTGAGAAACTTATTTTTATTTGTGTTTTTAGACATTTATGAACTTTTATACTGATCATGTAGAATTTGTGAAATACAAAGAAACATGTTAAATAAATTATAAGAGCTGGAATAAAATATGCTCCCAAATTGTGTTTAAAGGCAACTTTGCACTGGGCTTACAGCTGCTACACTGAGAACTATGAGGAGACAAATACAGGCAGGCACTTGACACTAGGTGAAGTAAATATACTTGAATGTGTTTAATGAAAAATCGAATTGGCTATATTTTCTGTTTTTAAAATAAGGACAAACAGCTTAATTCATAATTAAGGGTATAGCAACAGCTACAAAGGTCTGCAAATCTAAGGATCGGCCTTGAATTGGGGGTGGTGGTGGTGTTGGTAGTTCTCCTGAGCTCCTTTAGAGACCAATTGGAAACAGCATCTCACTTGGAAGTCAGTACACCTGCTTCTCACATCAGTTTGGATCAATCATATTGAACAATATTTGACTATCTTATTCTTGCTCCTTTTCATCCTTCCAGTGAGAAACACATGCATGCACACATGTTCACTCACATACACAAGCACATGCATGTAACACACAAATACACGTACACATATGCACACTCATGCACACACATATGCACATAAGAACACACATTTGTACATACATGCATATACACACACATATGTACACACACTTGCCTGCATACACACACATATGTATATACACACACACACACAATCTTAGATAAATGGCTAAGAGCCTTGGAAGGCCTGACTTAACACATATATTGCTCCAGGGCTGGCCCAGAGTATTCACAGAGGGATCTGGCCCTGTGTTCTACCCTCCGTAACATGACGGCTCCAGGTGATACAAAACTTAAGTTTAGTGAATGAAATAGATTTTTACTTGGCTAGGCTTTATTAATGAAAATTTCAAATCCCAGGGGAGAAAACAAGAGCAAAATGTGAGGTAAGTTTACCCATCTCTCTTATTTCCAGCCCACTCTCCTGACAGATAGACCTTGTTCCTATTTAACTCTGTGAATTTCACTCCAACAGCCCAAACCTAAGAAACAAATGAGACACTCACTCTGTTTAGTCAAGGTCTCATTCTGGTGAGCATTGTCCTCTGTGAATGGATTCTGTCAGCAGCCTGAAAGACTTTAACTGGCAAGTTATTTGTTAATTTCCGACGACAACAACAATGATTTGATTGTTATGTCAGCCATTCTGAGTCATTTCAACTCTTATTTTTCCTGTGCTAATTTGAACTGAGCTTGAGAGCTGGGGTAGGCTCATGGGAGGAAGGAAGAGATACCCCCTTTGCTGACTGATGTTGTTGTTCAGTTAGAGCTAAGACTAATAGATTCAGCACTGAATCTATTGTGATTCTGATCTGTTGGGATCTGTTGATCAGTAAATGAATGTCACACACACACACACACACACACACACACACACACACACACACGAACACAGTTGGCATTGGTATTTCCTTCCAAAGGAAATTCATACCATTCCTCATGGTTTGTTTAATTGATAATGGGTCTTATCATTATTTTCAACCTAGAAGAGAATTCGCTAAGCAATCGCTCCCTGAACAAAAGCAACATTCAGGCACTGCGAAATTTTACAAAATTATTTCTGTTAATTTCTACAGCAATCCTCTAAAGTAAATAACATTATTCCAATTTACAGATGTGGAAATAAGGCTAATTGACTTGTTTAAATCAAACTGGCTGAGCCAAGGCAAGAATTCACATTTCTTGGGAGTTAGCACTCTTTTCTGTAGCAGTGTAAGTGTTCTTTAAAATGCTGTACATACATAATGGACAGGATTCAGATTCGTCAGGCACAAGTTTCTGCCAGAATTACAGTGTTTACCTGAACTGGAACATGCTCATAAACAAAGGGAGAGTGCAGCTGGTGCTTACATCTGGAATGATTAACTGGCATATACAGTATCCTCCTCCCCACCCCCATTCAATTGTAAAATCAATCCAGCTAAACCTCAGAGCAATGGGTTCGTTTCCACATGGAGGAAGGTGGCCTGAATAATGTGTCAGGGAAATGCTGTATATTGAAATGATGTATTGAGGATTCATCATGTATTCATGGTCACGATTAAAGTAATTGCCAGTATCTATATAGGTCACCACTGGGAAGTATATTGCAATACTGCATGAATACAAACCTAACACAAACATCTATTTAGCAAAAGCAATGGGATGTTGGCTTTTAAGAAATACAAGCCAAACTATTTAAAAATATTTATAGTGAAAAGGTTAAGACTAAAGGCCAGAGAAAATGGAAGTAAATGAATGAAACATAGTTAAATATTTCTTGGAAGGTTACAAACATATTTATTGGCAATATCTATAAAAGCCTTTGTGTTTGTCTATTTTAATTAGCATATGAGGTAATAGATTTTGTTATGGAATTGTCATGTGTAATTTGTTTCTGCTGATTCTGATTCCCCCTGTGTCTTTCTATTTAAAATTGTCCCATTTCCATTTTTATGTCACCTGTCCTACCACTGACTCTGGTTTCCTTCTCACTTCTTTTACCCAGTTTGCTTTCACTCTAGTTTCATGGCCACCACCCATGCTCATATGCTCATATATAAAAATGTAAAATCAGGATCCACAGACGAGAGTGAGCCTAATGCTTGTCTTTCTGAGTCTGGGTTAACTCACTTGATATAATGATTTCCAGACCCATTCATTCTTCTGCAGGTTTCATAATTTGATTTTTCTTCATTGCTGAATACAACCTGATTGTGTATATGTGGTGCATTTTATTCTACATCTGCTATTGATGGACAGGTAAGCTGATCCTATCTCTTTCATGTATTGTGAAGGAAATATCAATAAATCTAGATGGGTTGTTATCTCTGTGGTAGGATGGACACTTCTTTATGTACATGCCCAGAAGTGGTACACACACACACCCACACCCACACACACACACACACACACACATTTCCATAATGACTCTACCAGTTTACACTTAACAGAATTGTGGATAAGTGTCCCATTCCCACACATGTTTGCCAGGATTTTCTGTGTTACTTTATGATAATTATTCTGACTGCAGTGAGTTGGAATCTTAAAGTAATTTAATTTACATTTCCCTATTTGCTAAGAATGTTGAAAACTTTAAAATGTATATTATTGGCCCTTTGTCATTCTTCTTTTGAGAACCCTTTGTTCCATTTATTATCCCATTTATTTATTAGCAGCTTTGTTTGGTTGGCGCTTAATTTTTCAAGGTCTTCATATGGTTTTTTTTTTCCACATTCTCCTGTTTGAAGTACAGCTAGCAATGGCTTTACCTCATTCTGAAGCTTGTCTCTTATTCATGATGCTGATAGTTTTCTCTTCCTTGCAAGCCTTTTGATTCTTTATAATCTCATTACCTTAAAAAATATACCAGAATATAGAGCACAAACTAAATTATCTGCCCCACTTTTAAAGAACAATTTTCTTTGTTATTTTATCTAGCCTTTATGGGAAAAAACCCAGAATCCTCTCCTCCGTTGGAATTAATCTCCTATTTGGTTTTCATATTCTGTTCGTGGAAGTGAGAATTTTACTGATGGCAGGCGTATGCAGATATGCTGGTAACGCTGAGAATATTCTAAAGAGAATGATGCAAAATAAAGAGCATCCTCACACTCCTTGGTTGAAATTACAAAGCAGAAGTCTCTATGATGCTGACCCTTACTTTATCCCTCACACTTACCCAGAAACACTGCTACTGTACATAAACTCAGATAATGACAGTCATGGGAGAAAGCTTTCATGAAAAATAATGATAGAGTTAAAGGGGTAATGCATAAGAATATATTTACTTCTAACTATCTACATAAAAACAAAAAATAATCTGTACCAGAAAGCCTCCCTGTCCTCTCCTCAGAAATTCCCAAGTATCTATTGATGCAAAGCTGTCCTACCAAGCCAGCCACAGCAACAACATAATGGAAGTTGTTGAGTCCAAACTCTGAAGCACATTGGGAGGTTGGAGACGCCTTGCAGGCTTCCTTCCTATTTCACAGGAGGTCAGAATGTTGATATTGTTAGGCTCTCAATTGACAGAGTGCAGCAGAATATGATGTTGGGTAATCTGACTTACTCAAAGTTCAACGGTTTGAATGCAAACCTCATTCGAAAGCATCCTTGCTGAAACATTCATGTTTGAGAAAATATCTAGGCACTGGAGCCCACCCAAGCTGACACGTTACACTGAATGATGCATTTTGACTGTTTAAACCACAATTTCCAAACCAGGCACATTCTGGTGGTTAAGCACCTGGTTTATCATGCAAGTAGAAGGTACCAGAATGCTATATGCAACTGTCCTGTTTCTATTATTGTTAATCTTCATTTTTCCAAGAATGTTGTTGCTTCCTGACCATACACAGATGAATTTCACATAATATTGTATTAAACCTATAAATATTTCATATATTAATACAATATAATTTGACTTTATTTACCCTGACTCTGCCTCCTACCATATCCGTCTGTGTCCCACTCCAATTTCATGACCTTTTATTGTAACAGACAGAGTCCAGTTCGCGCATACTTTTCATTTTATTGGCCGTATTCACTATCTGCTGTAAGATCTGACTAAGTGAAATGTAGGAATCTTCCTTCTCCCTGAATTAATGTTTCATATTCCACAATTGTAAGCACAGTCACATTGTGAATTAAGTGTTTGTTGAACTGACACATGGAAAGGCATTTAAAATTTCCAAAGCTCACAATTATTAATGAGTATATGTCAGCATCACCCTGAGCCTAATTCTTTCCGTGTCTAAAGTCTAAGTAAAGGGCAAATAAATAAATTAAAAAAATAAATAAAAGTTTCCCAACGTCTGACATCCTGTTGGCAAAATTGATGTGAACTATATGAATCTGTTTCCCAGATGAAGACTTGGACCCAGACAGGAGTATACTTCCATCATTAACACCATTAAATGCAACACATTCAGAAAAAGCAATTGTGATACAGCTTGCGGTAATATGTATCTGTGAGAATGTTTAAAAACATATGTAGCCACACAAAGCTGCATTAATTATACCAGATGTGAGGTAATTAGAGCCTTGCTTAACTGAAATTAACGGGGAAAATGAAACAATAGCCAAAAAATGTGGCACTTCTGCCAAATTCCTGGGTTATACCCACATATTCTGTTACAAATGTGAAGTCCAAAGTGTTCAAGATCTATATGTTTCTGTGTAGCTGCACACATTCAGGTGTCTCTCTGTGTTGTATCGATACAAGAGATGAAATGAGCAGAGGCTGTTTCTGGGATAATGGGCAAATCTTACCTCAAAACTCAGTCTTATTTCCAATGGGATAGTTGGACCAGGACCAAAAATATTGGGCTTCAGGGGTTGGAAGATGATTCAGTGGGGTAAAGCACTTGAGATCCAAGTGCAGACATAAATGCTGAGCAGGTGTAGACCCTTCGGAGGTGTTAACAAGGGCCACTGCAAGCTGGCTCAGGGCCTAGAAAATTTGATGAGTTCTGGGTCTAAGTAACTGTCCCTGCCTCAATATATGGATAGCAGAGTGATCAAGGAAGACATCTGATATTTACACACACACACACACACACACACACACACACACAAAGCACATGAACACACCAATACCCAGAGATGTGAACATGCATACACACCACCCATATAAATATTCAAAAATCAACTTTCCTAGTTTTAAGGCTCCAGGTTTCCTTTGTTCATTCTTAGCTTTAGCCTTCTACAACCTAATCTTCCTTCAAGCCAGCTAGGGTGGATAGTCTTCACAGGTGGAAATAGATCTGAGTTTGTTGCTGTTGCTTGTTTTGTTTTATTATGTTTTGCAAACGTTCTGTTAAGGTTCATGTCAACTACAGAACAAAAGGAGAGGAAAATGCCATGTGATACACTGTATCACAATTGCAAGCATTTTACAATTTAGTTGATTAGGTTAGGTGCTTCTGGTGTAGACCATATTGACAGCAGCAGAGAAACCTTTGGGAACAAGCTTTGAAAAAAATATTTCTGAGCATAATGACTGATCATGTTTCTCGGATTGATCAAGAGAAACTGAGGCATGAAATTTACTTATGAATAATACTGTGGAAATGAGAGGAAATGATAACTTTTCTTTTCCTTGCAGCCCTCCTCTGGAGTTTTTCCATTCTCTGTAACACATAAGCAGAGAAAGTTAATGGCATTTTTAGATTGATATCCATGTACAATATCATACCAATTTAGTGTTATCATTCCCATTAACCTTATGGAAACTCAGAATGGGATGGATGCTAAGAAATTGTACTATAAATTCTGCCTGCTATTTTTAGTTCCCTCCACTCTTATTAAAGACGTTCATTATGAATTCACTTATGGAAATGTTATCTCATACACTTTTGGGGGAACTTTTATGAAATTTTAAACTGAAGTTTCAGAAACATGATTAGAAAATGATCATTTAGTTTTCCAGAAAATGTTGATGCTTTTCATCAAAAAAAAAAAAGAGAGAGAAAGAGAGAGAAATCTATAAATAAAGGAAGCAAAGCTGGCTGTCAGTGATTTGAAGTCGATGGGTTGGATTCTGAATATTAATGTACAAATTACAGCTTGTGTCAGTTACATACAACCAAGGTTGTGTGCGTATTTCCAATGGTTTAATTTAAACCATGATTTTCATATAAGTGTTGGTCCAATGCATTTGCAGAAGGATCATAAAAGATGTCATTTGTTACTTCAAGGCTCTGCCTTGAGACTTTTACATAGGTCAAATTTGTTTGTTTTATCTATAGAAAACATGCTATTCTCAGTAATTCTAAAAAAATGTGGCAGGTAATCTAAATGTCATAAAGTCATATCTTAATTGGAATGTTTTACTATGAAGAGACATCATGACCACAACAACTCTTATGAAGGAGAACATTTAATGGGGATTGGCTTATAGTTTCAGAGGTTTAGTCCATTATTTTAGTAGCAGGAGATGGCAGCATGCAGGCAGACATGGTGTTGGAGACAGATCTAAGAGTTCTACGTGTTGATCCATGGACAGCAGAAAGACACACCAATAATGACTTGAACACAGTAGATTTCAAAGCCTGCCTCTCAGTGATACACTTCCTCAAACAAGCCCACGCCTACTCTAACAAGGCGTCGTCTCCTAATATTGCCACCCTCTATGGGCTAAGCATTCAAATATCTAAGTCTATGGGAGTCAGACCTATTCTAACCACCATCAGGACCAACCTGGAACATGTCTGGGAAGTTGAATAGATGGTTACAATACTCCTTGGGAGAGAACTAAATTAGGGACCATAAGGGAGCAGAATACACAGCTAAGGAACTTTTAGTTTTATTTTTTTGTTTGGTTGGTTGGTTTTATATACATTTATATACCTTAGAGCTTGTATAAACAGAAAGACACCTTGCAGAAATCATTTCTCTCCTTCTACCATGTAAGCCTTAGGGATTGAACTCAGATTGTCAGCTTGGCAGCAAGCACCTCTCTCCCCAACCCAGTTAAAGCATTTTGTAAGTGCAATGTCAAGGCATGGCAAGAATAGTTAACCACAATTCCCTAATGAGTACTTTCCCTGTTTGAAGGAATTCCTTTCCTGAAATAGAGAACGTATTTAGAGACTAATTCATCCTTAATTTGCTATTGAACTACATATTCATTATTATCCAGAAGACTTCATGATAAACACAGATATTTAAAGCCATCATTGTAAGAAACTACAAACTTTTGGTCACTAGTCTTTTGATACAACATTTAGCTTTGTAAAAGGTGTCTGTATAACCACTGGTCAAAGCTCTCGAATTTTAACTGATACCCTCTAGTCCATGGAATCCTTCCCACATGGTCTTTCCCTGGTTATTTTCCTTTAAGAAAACAAGGCTGCTTGGAGGCTATCTTCAGATCACTTGTGATGTTTCCCTCTATAGAACAGAATTTTCCCTCCCAGTGCCAGAAATATCTTTTAGTTATAGTGGTATTTTGCATTAGTTTTATATACCATACTGTTTGATAAAAATGTTAGATTATCAAGAATTATAACATGTGGGAAAAAATATTGGGGGGCTGCAGCGGTGGAATCCAGGGAGGCTTCCACGCTGCCATGCTGCGGAGGGTCCCACATGCACGAGGAAGTCTAAGGTTCCAGTGGCAGGCCCCAATGACACGAGGAAGTCTTTGTTTCCAAAAGTGTTTATTGTTATGGCGGATGGTGGATGAATGTGGAAGTACCCCTGTAAAACTCTGGCCAGTCCCCAGTTAAATAGGGAGGGAGAAAGAGGGAGGATCTGGGGAGGCATGCTTAATTTGCTCCGCCCTCTGACCTTCATTAGTATGTCAATCCCTAGGGCCTGAGGCCTCTGGTCACATCCTCTACCTGTGCACTTTGGGAGGGGCTGTAATGGCCTACGTGACTGAACAATATAATTCTATGGAGACTAGACTGCTTGTCAGGACTCTGGGTTCTGGGGCGTGCAGAACTCCTGCCTGTTCTCACGTAGAGTCTCAGAGTTCTAGGCACATGCCCAACCATGAACCAGAATACCCTTACGCAGTCCCACAATAACACTCTTCAGCTTGGGCATTTCCTTATAAATGCTCACAATTTCTTCCTTCTACACTGGTTCCTGTGTGGAGTGGTCTTCTATCCCTTCTTAGTTTTAGGTGGAAATTATTAACTTCCAAACTAAGCGTTTTAATGGGGGATTTCTCTCTCACTATTCCAAAGGCCCCAAACTCTCTATCTGTTGCTATTTCATGTAGTTAAATATACCTCTAATTGTAATTTATGAACTGTACTCTACATACAGTTGTGTTGATTTTAAGTTAAACTATTTCTGACATGAGAATAACCATTTACATTTTAAGGGAAGCCCAATGCTACAGGTAGAGATGCAAAAATGACATCATTATTGGTGAAAAGAAGTCCTAAACATAGAAGGAGCTCACCGTGTAGAGTTGGCTCTTTTGCTATGGATTGTAGTGCTAAATAATGGACCCCAAAGCCTGGTTGCTCCAGAGATAATCTGCACATACACAAAGTAATTCTATGGGACCTTGCTCCTTAATTTACAACTATTGGTTGAATAAAGATGCCTGAAGTCTTTAGCTGGGAAGAAGAGAGATAGGTGGGGTTTCAGTTCTCTGGCTTGGGGTCCTATGGGACCGTGGAGAGGGGAAGGGAAGAAGGTTAGGAGAGTAGAAGATTCCATGAGGTAGGTGATTGTTAGAACATGACTATGTGGCAAGCCAATTGGAGTTAAGTGCTGCCTAGATAGAACAAGGCAAGTTATGACTCGGAGTTATTGAAAGAGAAGTAAATACTAATAGCTTTGAACCTAGATATATGCTCACTTCTAATACTGTTTAAGGCATATTATAAATATGAAGTTTCCTGTCTTTTATCTAGGAACTGAATGATTAAAGGTGGGATAGAAACCCAGAATTGATATTAAATATTTACACACTGACACACTGAGCAAAAAGATCCTTTCTAAGCTGTTTCTCAAATTCATATTTAAGAATTAATTTAGGTCTACAAGGGAATTTAGATGCAGCTTCGTAGTCCTCTACATTTACAGGAGATTGAGCCAACGAATGAGATGGCTTCTTTAATGCTAAGCAGACAGAGTGAAGTGGATTTAGAACCCAGTTTTTAAAGTCTGCTTCAGATGTGTTTTTCTTAAGCTGTGCTTCCTCCTATACATGCCTATTTGGGGTTCTAAAATGTCATGAAAGCAGATGTTAAGACCTCGTCAAAATGTTTGTACCTTTCTGGGTGGCAACCGATGAGTACGTTTACGTGGTTCGGTTTGTGCTTGTGCACATGGATACCTGATGGAAGAAAGCTAAGAGTGATTAGAAGCACTTTACTTCTGTATACTCCTCCCGTTATTCACACTCTGCAGCAGCCATTCAGCTGCGGGATGGTGGTGATAGAATTTTTTGTATCTGTGTTTACATTGGAATTGACAACTGAAAGAAAGCATCTCTGTCAAGAAGGCTTTAGTGTGATCCACTTAGTAGACAAAATTAATTAACAATTTGGAGGCAGCTTATGTGCAGGGAAGTTAAACATGAAAGTTTAATCTGACTATTTTGTTCCTGTCTGTAAAAGAGCAGTATGCTCATGCCAACATTTACTGATTATAACACATAGTGTGTTTACAGTATTGTTTACAAAAGAGAAAGAAAGAAAGAAAAAGAAAGAAAGAAAGAAAGAAAGAAAGAAAGAAAGAAAGAAAGAGAAAAAAGATGAAATGCCAGGTTTTCTTTATCTATGGTAACAGTCAACTTACATGATTCTGAATTTACACTATATATCTCTCTAGCAAGATAAAGGCTACTGCTGGCTAAGACGCTGTTTCGCTATTTGTAAATATGATGACATGGCTGGAGCAACAACGTAGGTAAGCTCATGCAATCAGAACGAAAGTGTAGACCTCTATGCGTAGGTAGCACACATTGAGAGATTGCACAGCCTGTCATTCTTGATGAGAAAAGAAGAATGTATGCAGAAGGAAGAGGCACAGGGTGGTAAAGAGAACATTTAGAATAGGAAAGTGCAAGGAGTTTTCTCGTCGTAAGGAGTGAAAGCCCTTCTATATTTTCAGGAGCACAGATCTGTCAACAGCCGGTTCTAGACATGAATTGTAAAAGATTGTAAAAGACTGAGCAAGTCACTTATCATCTTTGAAACTGTCTGGGGATCTATGAGATGACACAATAAGCCTGTCCCAAGGAGTGTAAGAAAAGATACAAACACCCAGGAAGGTACATTCAGCTGTGCAAGTGTCATTTGTAACTATCACTTGCCCCAAAAGTTGATGAATCAGATCGAGGCTCAAAATACATCTAATCATAACTGTGGAGTAAAGTCGAAGCTATCTTAGAAGGAAGATATTTGTGACATAATGAACTGTATGGTAAGAGGCAGCTGAATTTCAGAAAGTCGGAGCCCTGGGAGCACTCCTGAGCTAAGCCCCTCCACTTTACCACCCGTGGGAACTGGGAAGTGGAAGGAAATGATTCCCATCCTGTACCACACTGAGATATGGAAACAGTACAGGCTCAGGTCTTGTGGTTCTCTTTAGCTCCTTTGTCTCTTTCTCTTAGCTCTCTAGGCTCTGAGTTTTCACCCACCTCTACCACCACCGCCATCATTGCTAACCAGTAATTATGAATAACTTCTCTCAAATAAGTTGTATTTTATGGTACCAATAAAGCAGCTTATACTCGGTTTTGGTGTTGTTTTGTTTTGTTTTTTGTTCTGCTGAATGAAAAAAAATTGAATTGGGTAATTTAGAACAGAAGTACTGAGTGCTACTAAGATTGCATGTTCCAATGACATGTGCAGCGGTCTCGGTATCTAGGGAAAGGGAGGAAAGGGCATTTTTTGAAGTCATAATAAAGGGACGGAAATAAGAGGGTAACATTGTGGAGTGTTACACTTTTATCATTTTGATCAAAAATCACCGTAAATGAGATGAAATAAGGTTTTGGTTATCAGGTGTCCTGTTGTCACTTTGCTAGACAACATCCAAGATAAGGGGAAAGTGTGTGTACTGGTGTAATAACAAAAGTCAGGTTGGAGTGGGAGCCAATCAGGACCTAGGAGCTGACCTGACAAAACCGAGCTCATAAAGATGGAGTAAAGAAAAGGAGGAGAGGATAAGAGTCTGATATGCTGATATCTGAAAGAAGGTTGACATCTGTGATGAGGGATAGACAGAGAGAAAGGAAAGAGGGGAAGAAAAGAGGTGGAGAGGTAATGGGTGAGGGAAAAAGCAGAAAGGGAGAGAGGGAAGAAGGAGATGGAAATAGACAGAGACAGAAAGGAAGAGAGACAGACACAGAGACTACCAAAACAGGGAAATAGTAAACAAAGTGATGGCAGACTACACTGGACCTATGGGTGGCATTATCTATGGTCTTGATATAATGGTCCTGCTTGTTCCTAATGTTCCTCCCAAAATATTCCCCAGGGTTTCACATCTGCATTAGAAGGCTGTAGATTGACAACAACATGTATTTTAGAAACACAGTAATATTTTCATCAATAATTAACAACTAAAAGATTAATATTTAATATAAATTTTCCCAAGTATATAAGACTCTTAAAACATCCTGACACCTAACACACACTTCTGAGTGTCAAAAGGAATAATGCACATTGACAAGAAGCTTAGTGAAGACCATAAAGAAGGCTTGCTCATTTTCCAACGTGAAATTGCTTTGCCCAGAGGGATCTAATGTTCATCTCTGGGTGAAAGGGGTTTGCATTTTCTCTGAAGTTCAACTGGAAAGCAGCAGATAGCATGAACTCGTAACTGGTGCGATCTGCCTTACGGAGGTAAATGGCATTTTATTGCAATTTCTGAGGCTGTTGCTTGAGATTTCTAGACAAGTGTTTTCATTCCACTTTTCCCTTTTAGATCATCCTTCTCAGGGCTGCAGTTTGGCAAGGTGCAAATCTTCTGTCTTGCAATGCAGAGAAAGAAAAGTTTGTTTTTTCCTAAAATAGCTGCTCTGAATGTTTTGGAACAGGGACTACAACAATGATTATTTTAAAAGAAAAAGTGTCCTCAATTTCTTTTGCTTAGAAGTGTGTTTTCTGGTTTTAATTTTCCATTACACCATATATTCTCTCTCTCTCTCTCTCTCTCTCTCTCTCTCTCTCTCTCTCTCTCTCTCTCTCT
>NW_021604630.1:8536550-8602170 GCF_004785775.1 Grammomys surdaster | reverse complement strand
TCTCTCTCTCTCTCTCTCTCTCTCTCTCTCTCTCTCTCTCTCTCTCTGTGTGTGTGTGTGTGTGTGTGTGTGTGTGTGTTGTATCAGCTGCAGACTTCTTTTCAGGATAACACACTGAAGAACAGGAGGCAGGACTTAGATTTAGATTGATGGCTGTGAGCAGCAGGCTGCTCTGTCTGTTCAGGTGATGATAAGGGTCTCATTGGGTGGATTTCCGAACATCTGCAAAACTGATGCTTTTGCTGCTGCAAGCCTTTGTATGCACATAAGAAGGCAGCATTTAGGGGATAAGTTTACTGCTGAGTGGCAAGGTCCTTGCCTACTATGTGCAAAGCTCAATACTGATCGATATCAGTGAACAACAAGAAGGGCACAATTAAGGAATGTTACTAGTAACTGAAATGCTTCTAAATTATTTTCACAGATGGACAATAATTACTGACTTCTGAAAATGTTGTAAAACTTGTAGAGTGGTATAGATTTACAGAATGTCTTTTTCATCATTCAGACAGGGAGAATAATATCAAGCAAAATAGCTATATAGATTTATAGAGTATCTTTTTAATTGCTTGGACAGGGAGAATAATACCAGGCTAAAGAGGTATGTTTTTAGTAACATTTCAAAGAGAGTAAATAACCCTGTGTCTTATTACTAGGCTGATACCTACTATTTGTAAGTCTGTTCCAGACAAATAATATACAGCAGAATTAATCATATGATGTGCCACTCACTGCACTTCACATATAGTAAGATCAACATTAGTAAAAATATCAATTTAATACAGAAAAATAGAAAGGGCTTTTGTTTGTTAGTAAGGAAGGAAACCTATTATAAGCCCTGAACCTCCCTTTTTCCATTGGTTAAGGATAAAAGACAAGGTTACCTGTATTAGACTGACATAGGAAAGTGATGTGGGATGGAACTACTTTAGTTCAACTGTTCAAGAAAGTCCTGAAATGAAGACCTTTGGAACCGGAGGCCATATTAACAGGAAGGATTCAGTTGTACTGGTTAGAACATTTCAGACAGACAGAAAAGAAGTGAGTTTATAGGTGAGACCAACTCCTTCTAGTGTAGCCAGAGGCCATCTGTCATGTGCAGGAAGCAGGGTGACTAAAGGTGTTTGCATTTCATTTGAAATCCATCTTAAAACCAAGAATTGTATTAGGCAAGAAGTGACAAGGTTGCCATGCTGAAAATACGCCGGTTGTTCTGTGGGAAAGTAAGAGAAGGAACAAGGGCACCAGATGGTTGATTTTCGTATTCAAAACAAGTGAAAGAAGAGATAAAGAAAGCTAGAGCTGAGTTGAAGTAGGTCAGGAGTACAAATAACAAGAAGAAAATTCTTTTGCTAATTGTCGCCCTAGTCCCAGTACTCACTGTAGAAAGCGTAGTCAGCAGGACTTACCAAAGAATTTGATATACTTAGAGATAGAAGAAGCATCACAAAGCTCACACTTGCCCATGATCTGAATAACTGAATAAACAGTGGTAGTGCACCATGAGAGAAGAAATATGGGAGGGAGATTTAGAGGATGGTGAGAATGTGACTAATTCGAGACACCTTTATATCCAATTAAGGATATAAGCTATTGCCTAGAAGGGCTGGGGCTCAATGAAGAAAGGAGATTTTAGAGATATGCCATTGGAAGTCACTGGAATACAGATTTATACAAAGCTAATTGGATGGAGAGATAGATCACCCAGCTAGACTGTAGCTAGAGAGTATAAGAAAAAGCTCAACAAAGTCTTGGAAAAATCCCAAATTGACTTCTGATTCAGGAGGAAGATACAAAGAGAGAGCAAGAGTGAGAAAGGCAAGAGGAAGAGAAGAAGGTCAGGTATCATCAGGACAGTGATACAGGGAGTCTTGATACAGTGAAGGCAGAAACATTCCCACTGAGTTTGGTGATTGGGCCGTATCAGGTACCAGGATGGAATAAATTTAGAAAGGGATGCATTTAAATAATACGTTAAGCTAAAGACACTCAGTCCATTGACTGCCGATAGCAGTAGCCAGAACTGGAATATAAAATGCTTGACACATGTGCCTTGGTTTGGGGCTTTGGGTTTTCCTGTTTGGTGATGTGTTGCAGTGAAACCCAATCTCGGGAAGTATGCCTTAGTGAGATTTGAAAAGCTCCCAAGTATTAAAAATGTCACATTATTGTTCCTTTTGCCTCCTTGCAAGTGTTTGAAATCTTGAGTCTGTGACATATGAGCCCATTTCATTTTCTGATGTTTTAAAGACTTAAACTTAGTGCTAGGGCCACATTTCACGTAAAATGTTTGGGGAAAGGGACACGTTCAAGCTGGCTCTGAGACTCTGCATTGAACTCCTGGGCCTCTTTACCAGTGTAAGCTTCTCACTTTTGTTTCTTGCCCAAAGATGGCCCAGAGATCATGGCACCTGGATCAGGACTAGTAAAGCAACAACAGTTTGAGGTTGGTTAGATCTTGAATAGCTAAAGCTACATTAGAATGGGGTGACAAAACATAAACAAGTAGAAATGCATGCTGATTTGAAAAATTTAAAAAGCCATTCTGGATTTTCTTAAATATTTTCTTTGTTAATTCTAAACATTATTATGGAGCAGTAGCCTCCATGGGTCTCGGAATTCATATTCATAGACCTCATTGGTAATGCATGGGGCATTGCATCTTTGCATGTATATAGCATATAGTGAGAGCATCTGAGCTATTTCAAAGCATGTCATGGCAGCCTGTGGGCAGCTGGTTTTATTGTGCAGACAGTACACCCTGGGTGTATCATCTGAGGGTCCCAACTACTCAGTAGGGGTGAATCTCCTGACTCCTGGTAAAAGGAATTAAAGAAAGCCAGGGGAACTGGAATGGGCCAAGAACAGAGGACAACATGGTGCAAGGCAATGCAGGACTCTGAAGCAGACCAGGGAGGGACAATGAGAAACTGAGACTAAAGATTCCAATTCATTGATAAGACCCTTGATCACATGCCAAATAGGGCCTCAGAATGTGAAAAAAGATGGAGATGAGGCTGGTTCTGGTCTAAACCAAACAGCAGAAAGACAGCTTAAACCTCAGCTGAACTGGAACAGTAAAAATAAAAACATGGATATGCAAGGAGATTTTTCTCAACGGGGCATAGCCACAGAGAGAAGCATTCTCCAACTGTGGTGTGATGGTGTCCTCAGTAGATGAAGAAAGAGTATGGATGCTTGAACCAGAAGGATGGATGGTATCGGGCGACAGTAGACTGATGAGGGGTGTTTTCTCCCAATCTCAGTTCATCTCCATCCGTTCCTCTTTTCCCAGTATGCTGACCTCTCCTCCTTCTTCTACATCTAATGCTGTTTCTCCTGTCTGCACTAAGCCTTTCAAAACAAATATTCAGACCGAAACAACAGCAAGCACAGTCAGGCTCCCTCTAGCAGCGCTCCTAAAGGAGTCAGTATGCAGCGTTGATAAAAGGGTGATAAGTCCAAAGCAACGTTTTTATTGCACTTTAAAATACATAAAGCTCTTTAATGTAATTAGCTCCTGTGATCATTGCCATGCTAGTGGCTGGCAGTGTAAAACTTAGTTACGGATTAAGGAGAATTTCCCATCATTAGATCCGTTGCCAGAGACTCAGTAATTGGCAAAATGAGCCAAGACTTATTGTCAAACCGTGTTGCCCCTTCCTTCTGAATTACACTGTTTTTTTTTTCCCCATTATATAGCAAGGCTTATCTTTATAAAATTAGAAAAGTTTTTTTTATGGATACATCATGGCTGTAGACACACGAAACTATTATTTAGATATGAAAAAAATATCAGACAAATTTAGACCTTTCCCCATGGACTATAAAGATGCTTGGAGCAAAGGCATCTGGCCGTGACAGACAACAATTAAAGAGCCAACATAAATGATAAAGTATATTCCAGAAGCAGGCGTTGCCAATGTTGTCTCTGAGAGTGGGGTTAGATTGTCTGGTTATTTGCAATACCTGATAACACTGGTCCTCAGTAATAAAAATTTGAGAGGAATATGAAGACAATAATAATTTGTTATTTTGAGTTTATTGCCACAAGCAGAAGTCTGTGATTTTGTTAGTGGGTGCAAGTGACGTATTTTTAGGGTCATAATAAGTAGAGCAAGAGACAAGTCTCTTTATTAGAACCACCCAATGTATTTATCCACATCATGGTGCTATTTAGGCATTTTCTGATAGCCCATTTCAGACTATTAGATTATACCCCAAATAGAATAATACACAACTCTGTATAACTAACCTACTTTGGTCCACTGCAAGCACATTTAAAAAAAAAAAAAAAGGAAACTGCAAACAGAAACAGACTTCTGATCTTATTCAGCTAATCCACTATACAAATGATTCTATGCCTCTCCCCACATGGATAACTCCCTGGGCCTTAGAACCCTGGGATTACAAAATCTTAGTAGAATTTCTGAGGCAAATATCCATCTATGCAAGGATGCTTAAGTGCGCGCGCACACACACACACACACACACACACACATGGGCGAGGGGGTGGGGATGCTGGATTGCTACAAAAGTAGGAGTTATCACAAATGTAAAGAGAAAGCTCGTCTGTGAGAAAGCAGGAGGAAGTGAGCTTGTTTGTGGAAAACAGGATTCTTTGTTGTTGAGTAAAGGCAAAATAGAAACACGTGTGTGTGCTTATACGTGTACACACACACACATACACACACACACACTATGATCTAGATGTTGTTTTCTTTGACTGCACCTACTGGTGGTTAACCAGGAGTGAGCTGTTCAATGGTTGACAAGGTAGAAGAAACTTGACCAGTCATAAGGAAGCAATAGATGCAGTGTTCAGGTAGAGGCAAAAGTAAGATCTGTCCCTATCCTCACCCCCACAAAAACCATGCAGTGTTTAACATAGAAGACAATTAAAAGCAAATAAACAGATATCTATATCTGAAACATATTCCACCCAAACTAAAGAGATCAGAAATATCTCCCAACTGAATAGAGATCACTCTTATTTTCTGTCTCTATGTAAGATGTAGTCTTTTGAGGCTTTCTTGTATGAAGAGCAGTTGAAACAATTCTTCATCTGCTTTGTGGTATTCAGTAGGCCAGTTAACCTTTGGAGGAACAAGTCTGAGAACAAGTCTTCGTGTTTAACTAGACTTAGGAGATTTCATCAGAGGTTTATCTTTGAGGTGTTGGATCTCCTACAAATGTTTGTTTTTGTTTGTTTGTTTGTTTGTTTGTTTGTTTTGTAAACAGAAGACTTGAAGAAAAATAAAACATTCTTGCCTTTAAATATATGTTTAATGGAATTCAGCCATTTGACCAAGAATTGAGGACAGTCTGTGTATTAGGTGTGTTCAGAGTTAGGTGTTTCCACCATCAAGTATATGTAGCCTAAAATAGAAGTAAAAAGAGCCTAAAAAGAGTATAAATCAGGAAAATCTTTATGTCATAAACATGGATGCCTGAATCTCTAGTGCCCATGAAAAAGCCAGGCATGATAGTGCATACCTGTGAACCAAGTGCTACGGGGACAATAAAGAGCTATAAGGCTTGCTGACAAGTCAGTATAACTGAATCAGGAATTTCTAGTAGATACAGTGAGAGAGTCTGTGAAGAGAAATAGAGGAAGACACCTGATTGATGTTTCTGACACACACACACACACACACACACACACAGATGCACACATGAGCACAAATACACAGACACAAGCATGTGTCCCCTCTATGTGCACACATGTACACATGTACATCAGAAGAGAAAAAGATAAAGGGGAGAATCAGACAGTCTTTTAAAGAAACAACTACAAATTGTCTTGTGTACAAGAAAAGAGAACAATAGATGTTTGTTATCTTAGTGCTTGCCACTGGAAAGCACCCTGCCCGTCAGTAGATCAAACACATATAAGCATCAACTTTCCTTGTGTACCAGGTATACCAGGTATACCAGGGACATGGAATTTAACAACAGGCATGCCCAAGTCAAGCCCTGTCATTCACTAGCTCAGAGTACATGTACTTTTGCTCCCTCATGTACAGTGAGGGTGTTGCATTAGGTGCTTTCCACAGTTCTTCAGGACTTCATCTAAGATTTTATTGTCCTGCTGTCTTTCTGGGACTTCATCTTGGGGAAGTCGGAGAGGAAATCTTATAAAAGTGAGAAGACAGATTCAGGGGTCCTGAAAGATGTCTTCATTCTTGAGGCAGAGCCGAGAGGGGCTAGGATGAAAGCAGGTGGGTGGAGCTGAGTATTGAATGTTTGCTACCCCAGCCTCTCAGGATCCTGCCCTGCCTTTATCTGTTCCTAACAGCAGATTTTAAGGACAATTTTATGTAAAGAGTTCTCTTGGGGAGAAAAGGAGGAACAGTTTTTAAATGAATGCTGTGGTCCTAAGTGATTATTCTCTGGAGCTAGACAACTGTACATTCCAAATACTGTCACAGTTCCAGAGTGTTCTAGAAAACTCTACATCTTCATCTCATTTTGTATAAAATGACATTTAAATAAAGATTCTATGAAATCTTGCAAGGCTTATAAATAGGAATTCAACCCTTAATGTTCTGATTATTTATACTCATAATGAATGTACAACAATAACAAATGTATTATCATCGATAATATAATTTTTTCGAACCGCAAGATGCTGGTAACACGAAGCCCTTGGGTGACTTTGGGCAGGACTACTTTCTGTGGCACCTCCTGTTGTCCTATTTCTGATGTAGCCGATTTCTTTTGAATGGTGGATATTTATCTGGAAACTTAATCATCTCCTAGATAAACCACAGATCTTGATGTGCTATTAATTATGCCAAAGGGACTGACTTGACTACTCTCTTAGGATTTAAAATTAGACAAGGAAGGTGGAGTCATGGAGAGAAAGGCACAAAAGTCCCATGTCCATGTGGATGCTGAGTAACTACTTCAGACATGTTGGGTCTGTAAACACCTGTGGAAACGTACATGTATCTATGTAGTTTCTCCAGATTTTTCTCATGGGAGAGACACTTAATTTGTACTTTGAGTTGAGCCTTAGCATTTAACTTACATGTGGATTTAATCATAGTAGTCAAAAATTCTTTATGAACAGCCAAACAGCTTGTGCACATAGCTGCATAGAGTTTTACTTTGGGGTCAGTGGGACACCATATGTATTGTATTTTTTATGATTTATTTATTTTATATGTATGAGTGTTTTACATGCATGTATCTTTTTATGTACCACATGCATGCGGCTGATGCCTATGGAGCCAGAATAGCGTGTTGCTAGAACTATTGTTACTGATGGTTGCACACTGCCATTTGAGGGCTGGGAATTGAACCCAGGCTCTCTGTAAGAGCAACGGGTGCTGTTAACAGCTTAATCATTTCTCTCATCCCGGAACATAGTTTAAATGTTTAACTCTCTAAATAGGAAAACATCTCAGGGATATTCAGGTAGCACAGTGGTAAGCGACTTCAGCTTGAGATAGTTAGCTCAACCATGCAAATGTCTTTAAGGACAGACTCTTATATCAATAAACCTTTAGAATATCATGTATTTTAGCTAAAACCTTATAATACAAGCTGCGTCTGATCAAAGGATTTCCTGTCCATAACTTTAACCTTTCAGGCATATGCACCATGATCTTAAGCTAAGTACACTCCCAAATGTCTGAAATCTTCTTAAATTATGACTTTAATTTGAGCACGCTCGGGAATGTACTTCTTCACTGAGGATGCACATGAATATACCTGCTCCTAAGACACTTTCCTATATAAATACATACAGCCTCCCAAATGTAACTTCCAAACTTCTATTCCCTGAGGACCTTGTGTTATAAGCAACTCCCATGCTTGCCTTGCCTGTTGTGAGTGGAACCAAGTTCTGAAATGCTGATGGTGGCTGGTTTAGCTCTGCACTAAACCTATCATGCTTAGTTGCAAGATACAGGAAAATATGAATCTGACAGTTGGCATTAATGTTCTCTGAGAAGCCCATAAGGTCACCCTTGGTGCCTTAGGTGGCCTTTACGTATGATATGCTCAGGAAGCTTGTGATCACTCCTCAGAGTTGTGATTCGTGTTCTGTGAATCTTCTTAGCACTCTGATAACATCATGGACACATTTTTTCATGAGAACAGCAGAAAGAGAGAGGAAAGAGAGAGAGAGAGACAGACAGACAGACAGACAGAGACAGAGATAGACAGACAGACAGAGATAGGCAGAGAGAGAGACAGAGATTGACAGAGAGAAAGAGAGACAGAGATAGACAGACAGACAGAGAGCCAGAAAGACAGAGAAAGAGTCAGAGAAAGAGAAAAGAACAAAACAGAGACGCCAATGAAAAATTAGAGTTAGTAATTTTAATTGTTGAAAACTACTTCTCTAGTTTACCACATTTATAAAAACTGCAATTAGGCTTTTCTATCTTCTATGCACTTCTTTTAGGAATCACATCAGAGAGAGTAAACACTGCTTCTTCTTCCTTTACTTGTCCTTTTAGAGGCAATTTAAATATTGATAAAATATTATTTTTTGAAGACCATTTAAAAATAAAATGACTAAGTGAAATTAGATTGTATGTTGTGTTTTATCACAAGTAACTCAGGATTTATCTATAGTCTCAAAATAGGACACATAAGAAAATACCATACAGTAACAGTAAATTTTTAGGTGCTGGTAGATATTTGTCTTCTGTTTGGCCTTTCCTTTCAGTTAACTTTAAAGTGAAGATAAAAATGACAGCTATTTCTCAGTTGACATTTAAAAGACAAAAATAAGAAACCCAACAGCACTCCCGGGAAATTTTATAGAGAAAAATATGCATATCGACATTCTTTCTCTTCTGTATATTGATTTTTTGGCTCCAGCTGTACCAAGGCCACAAAGAGTTAGAGTTAATCATTCTTGATTTTTTTTTTTTAGTCTAAATAACTTTTCTCATCCAAAATGTTGAACAATAGCAGTGTTAGTTAGTTTATTTATGCCTGAAGTCACCAACACCATGAACATCACAACACCATGAACATCACAAGGTAACTCACTAAAATCCTCACAGGTGGCTTGTAAACTGTGTGGTCTTTTATGGACCACATTCAGACTCATGTTATAGAGACAGCTGATCTTGTGAATCTCAGAGGTGGTCCCAGGCTGCTCAAGTGACTGCTCAGTTGAAAGCATCACTCTTTTCCCGGCAAAGTCAGCCTGGAGTTTCTTGGCACACATATGATGAGGCCTTAGCTTTCGTGTAACTTAGTAGCCTAACTAGCCATCCAAGAAGTGAATCTTCACCCCTAAGCTAGTGTCTACTTTTACTGCAAGTTTGTAAAGATTTTCATTACTTTATTAAAATACAATTACATAATTCCCTTTCCTTCCTCCATGGCCCACCCTTACTCCCTCTCAAAAGACTCCGCCCATAGATTAAGAACTCCAGGCAACTAAGGATGGTAAGCTCAGTAGCTGCCCCTAGGGAGGAGGCCTATAGTTGGTTATCCAATATCAGGTGGTTAGCCCTGAAATTATGTACATGCAAGCAACACCAAAAAAAACCAAACACAAAGATATATATATATATATATATATATATATATATATATAATAAAAGCTTCTTGATGAACATTGATATCATAGATAACAGATTCTCCTACCATAGTGTTATGAATAGACAAGTATATGAACATATCTAGATGAATATGGTAATGTAAAACTTTCAAAGGCAGAAAATTCTTTAGAATACAGAATGACAACTGCCTGAAGATGTCCAGACAGTATTACCTGAAACCTGGGAAAGTACTGTATTACCTGACAATAGAGATTTCAGTTATAAGTAGAATCAGGGTTGCAGCATTAGTCCCTTTGTACTGCTACAACAAAACACTGGGGTTAGCGTAACTTACAAAGACCAAATATTTATTTCCTCATAGTCTGATAAGGCTGAAATTTGGAAGGAATAACATGGTATTCTCACATGACAGAAGATTGAACTGTGGAAATATGCAGGAAGGCTTCTGTATACAACTTAATCTTGCTCACAGTGGAGCAGCCATGTAGCCTAAGCATTCCTTAAAGACCCCAACTCTTCATTCTCTCACCTGGGCAACATCTGGATTATGGATAGAACACATTCAGACAAAAGCATTACTCACCTACTGACCTTAAAATAGAGATGAAAGCTTGGAATATCCTTGCTTAGCCCAATGTAATTCTAAAATCCCTTAAACATAGAAGAATGAGATCAATTAGAAGGTTCAAAGAATATTTCCATTTCTGGCTAGGAAAATGGAGAAAGGAATTTCACTACCCAAAGAACATGGCAACTCTACAAGCTGGAAAAATACAAGCAAATATTCCCCCTAGAACATGCAGGAAGGAATACATTACTGCACCCTGACTGTAGACTTTTGAGACCCACACCAGACCTCTGCACATCTTCAGGATAATAGATTCACGTTGTGTTAAGATACTCAGTTAGTGAGAAGACAAACTAATACTGGTAGCTTACAATAATGGTACTGTGTTACCCTTTGGTGACAAGACATGGAAGCAAGGACTTAACTTCAGTTCTCAATTTGAAAATTTCCAACCATGGTCATTTGGTCACATTGCTTTGGAGCCTATGGCAAAGGAAGTGATCTTGGCAGAAACACAGAGATGAAAAGGTTCTGTGTGCAATCATAGCCGTTTATACTTGGAGGGGATGTGGGGTGTCCTGAAGAAATGAGCAGTGTGCTCAAACCTCAAGCATCTTAATACCTTATTATCAAATTTTCCATCTTGTTCCAAAGAACTCCATCAAAAACAGAGAGCTGCCGGATCATGACTTTGTAAACAGAGTTGAGCTGCCTATGCAGATTGATTTGAGATTCTGGAGAAAACTTACTAAACATAAGGATGAGCAAGTGGCCCAGGGGGTAAAACACAGACCAGGCAAGTTGGGCAACCTACATTTGATTCCTGGATCCCACATAAAGGTTCAAGGAAGTAACTATCGCCACAGAACTGTTCTCTATACAAGCATGCTGTGGCTCGCACACACGAGTTTACACACAGTAATGAATTTTAATGTTTAAATAATTTAGAATTTTATTTAAAAGGTTACAATCATTCTATGGAACATTTGATCATCTACTCCAAAACTTTGGCTTTGCTAATGGACAAATTCAAAGCCCGAGCAGTTAGCTATCTGCAGGAGGCAAAAGCTAGATGAGAATCCTTTCTTCAGAATTAAGTGTTCTTTCCGTTATGTATGGAAATCTACTCAGAGGCATACCTCAGGACCTCAGCTAGCCTCTAGCTAGCCTCACCATCAAGTCAAATAGAAATGTGACATTCTGTTCAGAAGTCTGTAGTTAGTACCTGGGCATGTTCTTAGGGTTGGTTCCCTAAAGCTTCACTATTAAATCAAAGAAGCTTTGATTTAACAGGGAAAATGAAATGTCCACGTTCAAAAGTATTTGACACCAAGTAGATAAGTATGCATTAATAATATGACTCTTTTTCTGCAGAAATCCTCAGTCACTAAGTCATAAGGAAGAATGATGAGTTTGTACATTGCTTCGCCTAGTATCTGCAATCGCCAATGTGGCATTGTTAAAATATGCCCATGCCTCTCCTTTCATTCTCTAGTTGTGGAGCTTTAGATAAATGATACGTCTTCCCTGAGTTGAGTTAGGCTCTCTACCCAGTGCAGTGCAACTCACTCTGCTATGTGGGAGACTGACTGTGAGGACAGGAAGGAACTAATACTTGCAGAACCACTGTATCATTTGAAGCATGGTAGTGTGAGATAAATAGTGACCTTATATCAGCAGGCATTTATTTTCCTTTAAGACACGCTGTACATTCTTCAGAGCTTATTCATTCAAATGGGCAGATATGAGATGGTTCTCGGAGTCCTGAAAGTGAGATGTCAGACAAGAAATGGCCAGAGGAAGTCAAAGGAAAGAAGAGGCTGAGGAATCTGTGTGTGTGTGGGGTGACTAAATTGATATTGTTTTATGAACGTGATAACTGAAGAAACCAAAGGAAAAGGAACAAACTTACCGGGGAGCAATTGAGAACAGCAGTTATTTCCCTCTTGAAGAAATGCTTTGTAAGAGAGCCCTCTGCTCTTTTGTGCGCTGGTGAATACAAGATGAGAATCTGTCTTCCCTCTTTTCAACAATGACCCTGAACAAGGGCATGCCCTCCGTTTAAAACACCCCTTCATTCTGAAGCAACATTACAATGTGATCAAATAGAGTCCCCTTGGTTTATGTGGCTGATCTGAGTTGAATAGTGTAGCTGACAGTTCCCTTTGAACTGCCTCATCTGGGAACTGAACTAAACCCTGATTCTGAATCTCTCACTATGCTTACTGTGACTGTTACCTTAACCCCCCCCCAGTCTTGACCCTCACTATCCCAAGTCATAATGTCTGTCTCATCGGACATTGAGCAGAATAATGCATATTTCCAAAGCTCATCTGATTATCACAAGTATCTACAAACACAAATCTCTAAAGGTTCTAATCCTGGTCTCAAAATGATTTTTAACTAATATTTTATTAATTCTTTGAGAATTTCATATAATTTATTTTGAGCATATTCAGACACCCCCAACTCCTACCAGATCCACCCCCACCTTCCTAACCACCTAACTTTGTGTTCCCTTTCTTTATTCTTAAGGCAATTCTTACAATTAGATACTATAATATGCAGAAGCATTTGAAGGAATGAAATAGAAAAGCAGATGATAACAATGAACAGTTGCTAATAATTCTGAGGTAAAAAAACCTTTAGTGAAAGTTATCCTGCTGACAGGCAGTTTGGGATATTATACTCTCAGTGTCCCAATTGACTTAGGCAATTTGATGAATAGGCTCAGGATCCACATTCTTAGAAAAGTTGTCTCAGGTTTTTCTGAGTTATCTTACTTCTGTAAGTGATGATAATTTTATGGATAACCTTCTAGTCCACGTTGTCAGTGCTCAGGAGACACCTACTTCTTCTTGGTCATGTCTTCATTATGCTTGCAGGCTTGCTAGCTGTTCCTTTGCTGCCCCATGTCTTGTCCAAAAGTATGACTCCCACTCACACTGTGTGACATTTGTTAATAACCCCTAAGGCTCTGTGCCCCAAGAGGTAGAGACCATGTCTGGTAAATAGTGCTTGTCAAGAGAATGTCTGATGTAGACTTACAAAAATGCACATGGGAAATGAGCCAGGATAAGAACAGGAAGTGGAAGGAAGTATCTGTAACCAACTCAGATACAGGCACTCTCCAGATACAGTTCCTTATTTATCTAGAGTTACTAGAGAATTAACCACTGAGGTCCCATTGAGCTTTACTGCTTTTCTTAGTCATAGAAGAATCTATGGGATGACATGGGGCAAAGGCTCTAGGAATGGCCTAAAAGCTATAGTCAAGCAGTGGCTATAGAGGCTGAAGATTCAAACTTCCTGATTGCATTGCTAGACAATGCTTAAAAGGGAGCCAGTGCATAGAATATTATTATGTGCTCTGATCCCAAGTGTACACAATGACATGCAGGTGGTGCTAATGACATGTAGAAAGCCGCGGCTTGTGCTGACAGCATTCGCCATTACAAGATGGCGCTGGCATCCGGTGCTCCTCCAAGTAAACAAGTAAACCGCGCATGTGCTATGGTCAGCATTCACCATTACAAGATGGCGCTGGCATCCAGTGCTCCTCCAAGTAAACAAGTAAACCGCGCATGTACTATGGTAAAAAAGTGCCAAGTCACAGCCCATCCTGGGGCATTTTGGCGGGTAATGAGTAAGCAGCCAATCAGAAATGAACACGCCGCTCCAAGGGTATATAAGCAGTGCCTTTCCGGGGCCCCGGGGTCTTCCTCCTTTCATTAACAATAAAGGTTTGCTGCGGAAGGATCCTGGTGTCTGCGTGCATCTTGCTGGCGAGACAATTAGGTGCGTGGCACAATGACAATTATAGTAATGTTTTATATTGTAACATGAAGGTGAACATACCATTTTCTTGTTTCATGAAACTGTTTCTTCAAGCCATCATAAGCAATATGAAATGCAGAGTTCTTAGGGCATCTTCTTCATTGCATGTGTACACCGTCATCACCACATAGAGGATTTACAACACTCACATTTGTGCTCCTCTGACTTAACTGTGTTCCCTCAGAAATAACTCCTGCCAACTGGCTTAGCTTTGCTCCCAAATTAATTGTTAATAAAACCAGAATTATCCAGAGAAGGGAAACCATAGAGATTTTATTATAGGAAACGTTCGTGTCTAAAAGTCTGGACCAACGGGGATAGGGCAAGCTGCGGTGGAGGAGAAATCAGCTGTGCAATTCACTCAGAGGAGCTGATGAAGGAGCCGACCATTGAAGTCCACTCGGCATACATTTTATTTCCTCTTTCCATGCATGTTGTGGAGCAGTTTTTGAGGAGGAAATGGGAGCTGCTTGTTCAGCAGAAGCAGTGGGAGGCATCCTGTTTGTTCTCAGGGAGTCTTCACAACTCCCTCAAGGCTGTTAACTCTGTGTGGCATGAGGTAGGACGACAGGATTATTGGGAATCGCTCTGAGGCTAGCTGTGGGGAAAGGTGTGTAAAACCAAAGGGATCTACATGCACAGCCTCCTCTCTGCTTCTTAATACTTTAGGTGGGTAGATGGGGGTCTATGGCTTACTTAATGGAATATAGACCTTGGCCTGAGGTCCTCCATGATGCTTTATAATTTCACTTTATCCATTTTTGTGAGTCTCATAATTTTTCCTCCTGTACTTCAGCTTTTCCCTTTCTCTGACTGCCCCTGCCCACTCTCCTGTTCTCTTCTGTCCATCTGGCCCTCTCAGTGAGTTTTACTCCCCCACCACAGTCCCCAGTATGACAACTATGCCAGGTGGGAACATTGCACATATGAACACTTCCCTGACCCACTAGCTGCAGATAGGCAAAGGACCTCCTGTCCTTGTGGCAATGTCTCCAGGTAACCTGGTACAGAGGCTCTTTGATGGCCCCAAAGCTGTAACCATCACTGGTGAGCAAAGAGGCTGCTTTGAACTTGTCCTGTGACTGAATGAGGCTTAGAGAAAGAAGGGAGGTAACCAGGTTGAGACTCCAGTAGCCATGTCTACCAAACGGAGTAAGCTTGTCAGACCTTATCCAGTGTCAGAATCCCATGAGCCCTGTGTCTGAATTGGAAGAGCTAGACCTGTGTATCCATTCAGTCTCTTTCTCCTCCCCAGCTTTCTCATTCCTTCTTTCCTTCCATTCCCATCCCTTTCTGTTGTCCTTCTATTCATTTCATATACATTCTCTCCAGGAAGCTTATTTTAAGTCATTTAAACTATCTAAGCCATTGGACTCCTGGCATAACTGGAATAACAGTGCTTCACATTGCAACATAATTAGTGGCACAAATTACTCCCAAATGAATTCAGGCCCTTTGGTTTGGAAGACATGGAGAATTTCAGATTTTTTTTCTTTTCTAAAGTATCAAATTAGGTATGGGGCCCTATGTGTGGGGCTTGTGTATTGTGCAACCCACCAGGTCGTACCCAAGGATGCCTCTCTGACTGTGAAACTGTTTCATATTGCTTAACCTCAGATACTGTGGCTGTTGGTCTCTGTATCAATCCCACAGTTCCACTCACTCATTGCTGAGTAGGCTAACCCAGGGGATAGGAGGCCAAAATCGGGATATGGGTAAAGCTAACTTGGTTCCTTCTATTTCATTCTCCTTTTTTGCAGCTTTTCCATTGATCCTTCTACCTTGCTCAGGGGCAGTTGCTTCCTGAGGTCACTAACATCTTGACTGCCCTTTTTGTTTCCCCTTTAACATTCCCCTGGGACATTTCAGAGATCCCAATCCCTTTTGAACTAGTGCCCCTGATTGACTGTTATTTGTGCTGCATGGAATCTGGTATGAATGTGTGTCTTAGAAGGTTACTATTCTAAGGAATAGAATTGTCGTATAAGGCACCAGTTTTTACAGTTGTCAGTTGCAATTCATTGATGAGTCAAAAGCCTCAGAGTCCAAATCACCATTTTAGGATACAAAATAATGTTGGGTGGAATACCAACTATTACTGTGCATCATGTGCTATGTAGTTTTTCAAACCTACAGTTGTCTATATACACATATATGTGTTGTGTGCCAGTTCATGGTGCAGCTGGGGTCTAATGTATAATTGAAATTCAATGGTATAGTGTTTCTGGCGCATAATAAGCACTCAATAAATCCTAGTAACTATCACTGCTGTCCAAGACCATGTCATATGAACACTATCCAGTCAGACAGCTCAAAGAATTTACCATTCCAACTCACTGGAGCTCATTAAAACACTTCCATATAGTTATGTCAGGGTGTATTCAAATGGCCAAACCATGGCCTTACATTTGCTTGATTATACCTAGCCAGGCACAGCCTGAGTCACCCTCCTTGGCTGAGAGAAGAGGCAAGCAGGTCCAAGGAACTGAAGCATTTTTAAACTTACATTTTATTTTCCTATGAGTCATTGCAAATCTGTCTCTGCAGCATCTTTTCCTGTGGCTGAATGCTCTAAGACAGACAGGTTTCTTCCCAAAGTTGGGGGTATACAGGAAGAGAGAAGAGAAAGCACCTCCCTAGTCAGCACATGAAGGACAGCTTCTGGCCCACCTCCTTTTCAAAAGCATCAAACGGCTCCTTGGGAGCCATGACATTGATAACTAACAAATATTATCAGCTTTCTAACACCTGCTAGTGGAAAGGAAGAACTGAAATTGTGTGACTTCTCTCTTTGCCACAGCTACCCTTCTTATAAATGGTGCCATTCACCATGTGATAATGGCCACAAGGAGCAAAAGATTGGACAAACGAATATTTAGCTTCTTTACCTTTCAGAAAAATAAACCCAAATGAGTCCTTCCATCTCCAAAGGACCAATAATCAGAGGGACAACAAAAAGCCAAGATTTATATGAATTCCTTTATTTGATGCTTCCATGAGACTACATTAAAATCTTCCTGGGGCTGAAAGCAAGCACCCTAGGCTCTCTCCTTCTGGTGTGACAGTATCCTGGGCTCTCCCATATTGTGGCTGGTTTTCAGTGTCTAACGTGACAAATGTGCACCTCTACTTTTACAACTGATAATGCTTGCCAGTCGCTGCAGTGAAATGGTGCAGAACCCACTAACAGCTACATAGGATTCCCATTGTCTGATACATCGACTCTTCACAGTAGCCCTGTGGGGATAGATAGCTTCAATGATTATCCTCATTCTCTAGTTGAGCAGACAAATCAAGAAGGCAAACACCTTGCTCAGATTCACATGACCAGTTTGTAGAAGCATCAGAATTAGTCAAGGCCATGTAGCCTGCTATGTCACGTTCAGTATGGCAGCCCTCTGCGTTGGGGGCAGGAACTGGAAGCTCTATGTTCTCATTTTCTCATTGTACAATTTATCTGGTCTGCTGAGAAATCAATTCCTCTCCAATATCTTCCTCTTATCTATAACATAAGGGAATTTTCAGAGTGATTTAGAGTTCTTTTAAATGTTCCTTTTTTTTGTGAGTTCGGAGCGTTGGTTGTTTTACTTAGGGTTTCTACTGCTGTGAAGAAACACCATGATCATTGCATCTCTTATAAAGGGAAGTATTTAATTGGGTCTGGTTTATAGTTTAGTTCATTATCAGCATGGCTAGAAGCATGTTAACACACATTCACACACACACACACACACACACACACACACACACACACAGTGATGGAGGATAGGCTGAGAGTTTTGTATCTATATTTGCAGATAGCAGCAAGAGACTCACTGAGCCTGGCTTCAGGTTCTGAAACCCAAAAGCCTACCCAAGGAACATAATTTCTCCAACAAGGCTGCATCTACTCTAACAAGGCCACACTTCCTAATTCCTGTCATGTAGCACCATTCCCTAATGACCACACATCCAAATATACGAGTCTATGGTGATGATTCCTATTCAATCCATATCAGTATTTTAAAAATAATATTGATTCATCCAATACCTATTTACCTACAGTATTCCAAACAGATCAATTACTACTTTTCCAGACTATCCAAGAAGGGATAATTTGTCTACTGATCCATACACAAGCTAAAGATTACAACAGCTCTTTTCGGTGGTCTAGTATCTCTATCTCCTAATTTCTATCCTCTTTCTGTCTTAAAATTGTCTTTGTTCTTGAGTCTCAAGGGAATGAGGCCGAGGTTTCTAAATTTCAGAGTCCAAGTAAACTGGTGAGATTTATATGTTATAGCAATACACTGAGGGGCTATTCTCGTGAAAATGGAACTTACCATGTTTCCAATTAGAAGTGTGAAGTCAGAGAGAACCACCCTCCTGGATGGCGGTTCCTACTGCCCCATGAGCCGATTAAATGTCTTACAACAAAAAGTAAATGTTTACTCCAACCCATGTGCTTACACAATATATAACTAAATCAGGCCCAGGTAATTGGTTAAATTGGCTCACCATTCTTCAGCTGTCATTATGTTCCCTATAAATGCATGTCAGAGAAAATGTTTCCCTTCTAATGGCTGACTCATAAAGGCATCAACTCGATGTGTTAAGTGGAGAACTTACTTTGGTGTCCCTCTTCTGTCAAATTTGTATTAAAATGACAGTAGAGCCGAAGAAGGAAAGCATGCTGTTTTAGCTGGGTAGTAATCAACATCAATGGAATTTGTTTTCTACTTGTGTTGTTTGTTCCATCTCCTAATGATGGGATTGAAACTGTGGGCTTAGTATAACCTGTGACGTCAACCACCAGGGTGCCTCTAAGAGACAACCACAGCGATGAATGAATATCTCCTACTGCTTTAGGGACACTTCTTGAAATACAGCCTACTCTGATCTCAAACTTAAGAACCTCTTGCCTAAGGGATTACAGGCACATACTGCACCATGCCTGCCTTCATACGTATTTTATGAGTGAATGACTTTGCTCATTCAATATGACATTTTTCAACTTTTTATTGATTCTTTGTGAATTTCAACCCAATCCCACTCATCTCCCTGCCACTCCATATCTGTTCTCTACCTGTGCAACTTTACTCTCAAAGAGCACAAACAAACATCTTGCCTTGGAAACTACAGAATGTCACAGGGTATCACATAGTAAACGACTTTGCCCAAAGAGTTCTTGCAAATGTTCATTGCAGTGAGTCATTGGTCTGGTTTGAGGCCTCTGGCTTCTGTTATACTATCAATAATGGATCCTCACTGGGACTCCTCTCAGATATGCTATTGTGGCCCTGTGACTTGGAGATCTTGCAGCTTTGGTTCTAGAAAAATACCCCTTTCATGCAGTACAGCAGTTCTTAGATGGGGTAGATGTTGGAGTGTTCCAACTCAAAGCTCTAATTCTGGACCTAGGTGGTAGCTAAGTTGCTCAGCCTGATAGCTCTTCCGTTCTCATGCTATTGGGTCAGCTCTCCCATACCCATAGCTCCTGGGCCAGCTCTCTAGCATTGCCCAGGCGAGGGGCAGGACCAGCTCTCCTGCTTCTATGTCCTCAGGGTCAGCTCATCCATGCCTCTGTTACCAGGACTAGGTCTACTATGTTGCCCAGGAGTGTCAAGTGCTGAAGCCAGTGTGAGGGACAGGAAAAACTGAAAAGTCTACCGATATCAACATGGCTCCAGGTGGCAACCCAGACCAGAGCTATCCATATGGCCTACCTGGTAACATGGGCCAAAGACATCAACACAGACTGCCTACTACTGTAGGACCATAGATCCACACATGGCCCTTGGTGGCAGCACTGGTCAGAACCTCACTATGACCCTCATGTGTTATTACATGCTTCTCTTGTCCAGCTATTTCTCAATACCCTTGGGTCTCCAATTCCACCTTTCCTCCTTATGCATATACCACTCTGCTTCTCATTCTCTTCCATCTCTCCACCACTTAACTTGCTCATCTTAATGGCTCCTGGGACCTCTGGGTCTTCTGTGTGACTCTGGGAGGTGGTTTTCTCAGGTGTACTACACCTTGTTTCTGCCCTCAATAGAACATCCTTAGTCCCAGTTGAGTTTATGCTTCTTTACATTTCCTGGCTTTGTTTCTACAGACTTCATTTTCAAGTCGTATTTGATTAATTTCATTAATTTAGCTGCTCACAAACATATAAAGTTCTCAAAGATGCCTTCTACAATCAGCGAAAAGGGGCTGAAGAAATGGTTCACAGGGTAAAAGTACTTGCTGTACACATAAGAGATCATGAGTTCAAATCCCTAGTGCCCACATAGAAAACTATCTATAGAGAAATGGAAATACACAGACCCCAGGAATTTGCTCGCTAGCAAGCTTAGCTGAAATGGGGAGCACATGTTTAAATATAACAAAGACACACACACACACACACTTGCAAAGTCAGTTCAAACTCTCTCTACTTTTGTTCTCATTCTCCTGCATTTTGTCTTGTTTTGTTGGGTGTTGTGTTGTTGTTGCTGCTGTTGTTGTTGTTGTTTTCTATTTCTGTGGCTACCTAAGAAATAATTTGACTTTGCTATTCATGAGTAATTCAGTTTTCATAACTACTGTCAGTAATAGTTTTAAAGACAGTGTGAGGAAAAGAGAAAGACAACTTTTCCATGTAATAAATATGAGCTAGTATTCTTCAATGCTTTCAAGTGACATGCATGTGAAAATTATCAACTGGGAAAGGTGTGTGTGTGTTCATGCATGTGTTTGTTGTTGTTTTTACCATCATCTATTTTGTTTTAACCTTTGTAAGATAAATCACAACACCTCAAGTGGCTGTATGTTCCAGTTAATTCTATGCTTTATTGAATACCACTTTGAATTCTCTAGTTCATTTAACCTTTGTGGTGAAAATTCATTGGAGATGCTGCTGAGCCACTTTTATGCTTTATTAAGACAAATACTGAGTTCAATTTAATTCTTCGTGGCTGAAATTTTTGGAGAATTGTTTTGTTTATGTCACACACATTTGGAACAAAGCTTATTTTGAGAATATCATTAAGAGCTATGAATAGACCTGGAAACAACAGAGAGGAAGGGAGCCAGGGACAGAAGAATTCTGCAGGCCGTTTGGGGGTCTCTGTAGGACAACTTTGAACTAGCTGGAAGTAGAACAGAAGCTCAAGTATCACAGAGTCTTTTTCTTTTTATATTAATTTATTTGTTGTAGGGATCAGGCAAAACAGGGCACATGCTTGCCATAGCCTGTGTTTGAGGTGCAGATTCTTTGATTCCATCATGTGAGTCCCCGGAATCAAACTCTCCTGGTTGGCTGGTTTGCTGCCAAGCACATTTGTCCTATCGCTGATCCCATCTCTTGTCCCTGCCATAGTTTTTTGACATCAGGCTAAAAATATAATCTTGCCTAATAGAAAACACAAGGATTTGGCAAAAGCCTTAATTATTCTTGAAAAATTCAGAGTATATTAAAATCATAATCATTTTTCTCATAGATAGGTCAGTTGGTTCATATTTATTCTATCAGACCTTTTGTGGTCATTTACCTTTTGCTGTTAAAAGCTCAGTGTCAAAAGACTGAGTCTAATTAATCAAGAATTTGGAGAACTAAAAGTTGGGGAGATGGTTCAGTGAGTCAAGTGGTTTGTTTCCCACCCAAGTGAGAGGAACTGAGTTAGTATCCCCAGCTCCTACATAACAGCAGGGTGTGACTAGATATACCTGTAACAAGATTTCTGGGGAGACAGAAATAGGAACATTCTGGGAGCTCACTGACTTTCCAGCCTAGTTTAACTGATAAGCTCCTGGTTCAGTGAAAGACCGTTTTTTTTTTTTTTTTCAAAACTACAGTGGAGATCAATTGAGGAAGATACCCATCAGACATTCATATGCAATCAACCAAGCTCACAGGCATACACATGCATGTGCACACACACCCGTTTGGAAAATTGATTCTAAATGGATGAGCAACTGCTTTTCTGACACCGAAGATGAATCAGAGGGAATCACATTCACTAGGAAAGTGTTTTGCTCTTAACTGCATCTCCCACTCCTCTGGTGCCCCACTTAACATTCCTCAAATTCAGCTGTGGAAATGAATCCCTGAAGTTTTCCTTAAATTCACAAAAATAAATATAACTAGAGATATACGTTTAAAGCTCCAGATGCCAGGTTCCCTTTGTTGCCAGCCCTGTGAAAGCCCCTCTGTGTTCTCAGTTTTGTTTCTTTTGGGTTGACTCCACACCTGCAAGGGAAGCCCTATAGAGGATGTAGGTGATTACAAAAGTTAATAGAGATAGAATTGCCCCAAGAAGATGTTTTCTTTTCCTGTCTGCAGCCATCCTGGCTTTTATTTTTCTCCACTAGGACACTCACTCTGATTAAAATCAAACAAACAAAAAACAAAAACCCTCTTTATTATGACTACTAAATATATAACTCTATTTTGCAAACACTAAAACAAAAAACTGCTTATGTGTTTAGATGTATCTCTGACATGCATGACTGCCATAAGCACAGATGGAAAAGGCTTGTTAGGTTCCCCATTTTGTTGGGAAAATTCCAATTCCTCTTTACACTATATTTCTGTCGTGCCCTGGGAATAGCTCAAATATATCTCTCCTTGATTATTTGTAAGCTTGCCTCGGCCTGGCTGTAAAATCTGGCAAGAGCCATGACTTCATTGTTGTATCTTCTTAGGACCAGAGCTAGGAGGTGTTACATAACTGTCCTTCTAGTCAGTGAAAAAGATCCCAGGAAATAAACTGTAGAGATGTCTTGATTCTTCTAAACCTTTGCTTCCTGTCTTGAAACAGTGATAACTTTTGAGTTAGGACCTCCACATGCACATCGTGTCTCTGAAATGGTAGACCCAGTTTACCTTAACTTACTTTAACCTTACTCTAACATGCAGCATTTTCTTGAGTCTGGAAGCAGGAAACCGAGCAGTATATTGTGACCTATTCCTCTCGCTAGGGTAAGAGAGATCAGATTTAAGAATGACAGATACAATAAAACAAAATAGTGTGACTGTACAAGGTTAATGTCTCTCTACCTTTAAGCAGCCCTGGGGGAATGCTCATCATCACGGCTGTTGGATTTTAAGCTTTCAATTCATACAAACGCAGGTGATATCCAGAGAAAGCCATTCCCTGAGGCTGCCCTCATAGGCACCCTGGCTTCTGTTGATGTCTCAGTCCAAGTGGTGACATAAGCTCATCTAGAGTCTTTTATTAACGCAAACAAAAGACCCAATGGCACTGAGTCTTGAAGCTGAAGACTTTGAGAAGGAGCCTGATTTTTCCATTGTGCTGATGGGTGTTTTCAATGAGATGTTTACCTCTTAAGCTTTCTCTCTGCCAAGTACACATCAGTGTGTTTCCAACGTCTCCGAGCCTTGATTCTGCACTGCTGGCTGCCACTGCTTCTCTTCAATTAATGAGTAACTGCAGAGGAGCTTTCTAGCTGACATAAAGAGAAAAATCTCTAAAGAGAAAATGGACTACATCCCACTCCCCTGAAATTTCCACCAGCCATTGTCTACTGGGACAGCCAAGGGGTATATTGAGGGATGGAACATTCCGGGTAAATGAGTAAGCTATGAGAAATTGGAACTGGTCCCACAGATGTATGGAGCTTCCCATCCCAGCAAGAAGATAAAGACTAAGTAAGTTCTGTTTAAGATTCTTTGGTATCTTATTTGACAGCATAGAATATACGACAAATAAAAGACTTGTGTCTTAGACTTTTCTTCATAGAGTAACATATTGTTCATGGCCTCCTAGATTTCACCTTTAGCAAAATGCCCAGCAATGAAAAGTTTGTGGAAGTTTTAGCCTGAACTGAGCCCTTTATACCTTCTTTCATTGTGACCAAGGCAACAGAGCTAGCTCTTCTTCCAACCACATTCTCAAAATGGATGACTACAGAATGATTGCTGTACACCATGAACTGAATGAGGAAGACGTATAGACACTGGAAGTTGCCCAATAGGAAGAGGAAAACAGCTTCGCCTCTCTCCGTCCATCTGCCTCTTGCATAGATTGGATGCTGTAAGCCATTAACTCTTCCATATTGGGGTAAAGGATACATGTGTGTGCACACACATGCATCTTCATTGGCAAAATCATCAACATGCGATCTTGAGCTTCTCTAGAGCATGCTTTCAGCAATGGCTTTCTTTGCAGGGAATGGAGGCCTCTACAATTGCAAAACTTCTCATCTGTGCACAAGTACATAGGCATAATGAAGAGTCTCTTGAGGATGAAAGTCAGGGAGTAGTTTCTCTTTTTCCCTTGATAGCCAACTCTAGAGTTAACCACTCCATCAACTGAATGGGGAGATCAGATTAACTGACATCAATTCTCTTTTACTCTCCCCTTCTCTGGCAGTTTTAATGGTCCATCTTAAAATAAATAGATTTTATTGTACCTTAGTCAAAGACACTAATATGAAAAGATTATTATAACTCCCAATCCTTCTGGTTTTGCCCAAGTGTACCTGGATGTCTTCCTCTCTGATCCAAAAGCTAAAATAAAGTATTTTTCTCCACTTGGTGGAGCTGTGCACATATCTGCTTAGGGGAAATAGACAAGCATCCTTCCAGAGTCTCCACCAGCTGTTCCAAACGGAAAGATCTTTCCAGTGCACCATTCTGGCTTTACGAAGTGATGCCTTCCTCCTCCTGATGGCTGTAAAATTTTAATTAGTGGGCAATGTGCATTCCTGTATAATAGAGCCCACACATGGCAGGAAGTTAAGAGATTTCACTGACAGCCAGCTGGGAGATTTGGGGCAAATTCCCTTGTTCTCCAGAGCCATTATTTGTGAGTAGATAAACTTGGGGAATAATGCCTGGTTCTACCTATCTCTTAAATTTGGTAGAAGTTTAATCATCTAAATCTAGATGTGTATGTGCTGGAGAGATTAAAAACAATAGGCAGAGGCAACTTTGAATGTTTATGTGACTCCTTCCTGATGGGTCAGCACTCATGTGGCCCCTGTCTAGTTTTTTCTTATCTTCTAGTCCACTTTCCACACTATAATAAGAAAGGCTTTCTCACTGCAAATCAGATCCTATTGATCCGTTGTTTAACATCCTGTGTGTCTCCTCCTATCCATGTAATGATGATTTCAGCTTCTTAAGTGGCATGTAAAGCTCTTCACAGTATGTGCCCTTCACCTCTGCCCAGTGTCATCTCTCTCTGGATGCATTAACAGTATGTTTAATGTTGAAGTCTTCTTGCTTTTCACATCTTGGCTTTGCCATTCTCCTCTTAAAATGTCCCCTTCCTTTCTTTCCAGTTCCTGTTCACCTTTCAGATTTCAGTGCAGGTCAATTCTCAGTGGGAGAATGTCCCTAGCCCATTACTCACAGGCCCTCATTTTTATCTCATACAACTCCCTACCGCCTCCAGAGACACTGTCATGGGTTTTTCCCCACAAAAGCACAGTTATCCTTTGGGTAACTCAATATTGCCATTCTGGTATCTATAGTTTATAAACAGAACTCAAGAAAAATTTGTTCTGTGTCAAGTTAGATGGTGCATATTTCAAGGGTTGCCATAACAAAGCCCCACAAGTTGGCTGCCTTGAAACATCCCAATTTGTCCCCTTATGGTTTTAGAATTTAGAAGCATGTTACCATGGTATTAGCCTGGCCATCTTCCCACTGCTGCCCAACATAGCATCATTCTGTGTCTGTCCCAGGCACCTGGTAGTGTCCTTTAGACCTTGGCACCTGATGCTTGCAAGCACTACTGCCATAATATCTGACAGTGGTGTCACATGCTAGTCATCCTGTATGTCTTTTTATAGCCATTTCCTCCTTTATGCAGAGGTGTCAATCACTGAGTTAATGTCTACCGTGGAGACCTCATCTTAACCTGATTATGTCTTCAAAGACCTGCTTTCTACATAAGTCTGTGTTAACAATAACTGGAAGTTAGTTCAGCATATTTT
The DNA here is from genome assembly GCF_004785775.1 of Grammomys surdaster. NCBI lineage: Eukaryota > Metazoa > Chordata > Mammalia > Rodentia > Muridae > Grammomys > Grammomys surdaster. The sequence continues at coordinate 8,576,304 of NW_021604630.1, read as the reverse complement.
TGGGTGACAATAGATGAGTACCATTTCAACTCTCAGGGTTGACAAAACAGTTTTTGAGTAATGCTGAGGATAGAATCCAAAGCAGTCTATATGCTAGGCAAGAGATCAAACTGTGAACTAAATTGAGAGGCTAAAACAAATTTTAATGAATAAAAATTTGGGGGAGAAAAGGCTTTTCCCTTTATATATAAAATAGATAACTATGTATAAGGCTAATGTATATTATGTATATATGCACACAGGCATTCATTATCTTATATTGAAAGAAACCCCCAAAGCTAATTATCCCAAGTAGAAAATATTGTTTGGCTCATCTAAAGCACTTAAAAGACATCTGCCTGATTCAGATGTAAATTTCTGGATGGCAAGAAATTATTTCGTTGCTGGCTGTCAAAATACAAAATTATGATAATCCATCACTAAATAAGCTCTGTGTTTCTAGCATTTAAATTTTTAAGAAGTCTGAGGCTTGTAGTGGTTTTAATTATCTTTGCAAGACAGTTGTTCGTTCCATCCATTTTTTTCTGATTTCTAACTTAAGGAGATCTCTGCTTAGACGGCTCATTCTCCAGTACCTCCCTTTACTGCAGGTCTACCATCTGCCTTGTAGTAACCTGTTCTGTGTTATTCATATACATACTTGTTTCCCAACCCGCTGAGCTCTAGATTTTAAAAAGCAAAGCTAAATTTCAAAGAAGCAAATTATCTGCTAAATTATGCTCTAATTGGTAGCATTCAGCAGCGTTGAAATCAAGTGGGAAAACACAAAAACCTCTGGAAGTACATTTTTTTACTGATGAAAATTGTACAAAGAAGCAATAAAAAAGAAGATAGAAATTTCTTTTTGCTTTAATTAAAATTTTTTAAAGTGGTACAGTTGGTAAACTATTAAGTAAATTGCATGTGTCCTCTAATGTTCATTGTAATTAGTGCTAATATTGGAGTCAGCTTCTGGCTGCAGGGACTGCCTCAAAATCCAGGTTTGCATTGTTTGAAACTTTGATTTGCTGGAGCGGTCCTTGCCAAAAGCTAAGAGGAGCCAGAGATTCACCTGAGCAGGAATTTGTTCCATAAACTGAGTCCTGTATCTTAGAGAATATGAATCCCTATTTCAGACAGAGGTTTAGCATTTGTAAGTGACCGGGGCACTTTTCCCAACTCCATTTCTTTGTCCTCTCCCACCTAAAGTTACTAAGAGGCTTCCAGCACTTGCTGTCTATGTGTGTTCGTGCGTGTGAAAGCATTACTCCATATGGCAAAATGCAGAGCAGCTACCACTGTAAGAAATGAAGAAGGTTAATTGTAAAACTAACTGAATTATATGCAAGGTAATTAACTGAATTATACTCAAGGTACTAACAATATCTTAATTTCAACATACCATTTGCATGTATACCATAACATTTGTTATAAAACAATGTCTACCTTGATGAAGACATTAGTACCTCCAAGAATCCTTGCTGGGCATGGTTCCCAGCTGTAAAGTGTTAAACAATGAAATGTGCTTATGAAAATGCCACTTATAGTCTTGCTCCCAAAAGCATGAATACAGGGATCAGTAAACAACTGGAAATTGAGGCTAAATGGAAGGCTGATGTTTATCTACTCGTGTTCTGTTTAGACATTCCTCTCCTATGTAACCTTTCATAATCCACAGGGCAGAAAGCTGTAGCTTAGAGTAAAGCAGCCATAAAACCCAACGCTCAGTAGCCACTCAGGACTAATGAGGAGAAAGGTGCGTCAGCAAAGAACCACCAGTCTGCAGAAGCTATAGTTCATCCTATCTGTTTCCAAGTTGGAGGCTGTGCAAATTCGTCTGATAGTAGGTTCATTTCTGCTAAGGAGAAAGCTGTACACAAAAGTGTGTGAAACATTTAGAATTCACAGGAGAAAGGTCTGGGAGACAAAACCAGTTGTCTGCTATTCCTGTCTAAATCTCTATTTGTGTTGCAAGTGTCACCTAATTCCTTTGGGAATTCAAAGGTGGAAACATAAATGTTCATAAAACACTTAATGATCCTGTGCTTTGGGAATGCTTTACCCTGGAACGGTCTCACTCTTCCTGTGTCTTTCCTGAGACTGCCACTCATCTTTGTTCTGTAATAAAAATCCTTCTGTTTTATCCTATGTGAGAAAACAACAAACACTCAAAAATTAATGTATAATAGGCACGGAAAGGGAAAATAAAACTCACTTTGTGTGTGATTCCAGCAGTCTAGAAGCTGAGGCAGGAGAATCTGAGGTTCAAGGGAAGCCCAGGTACACAGCAAGATCCTATCTTAGAACCAAACAAAGGAAAAGACAGAGGAAGTTGACAGGGTTCGCTGTTGATGGTGGTGGTGGTGGTGGTGGTGTGTGTGTGTGTGTGTGTGTGTGTGTGTGTGTGTCTGTGTGTCTGTGTCTGTGTGTGTGACTGTGTGTACATACATTCCTGTTTGCACTGGTTTGGATTTTTTCCAAGGTATGGATTAAAATAATCAGTTGCCTTATTTAATAATAAATATGAGTAAAATTAAATAATTGTTTTGAGCTAACTGGGTGGATTGTTTTTGTTGTTTTGTTGTTTGTTTGGTAAACGTTATTATTTTCTTGACCCACAAAGTCATGGATTGATCCTTTATGGATTTTGTAGAAGAAATAAAGAAAGAGGGAATCAAAGGCCTACTGTGTGCCCTTCTTCATCCTGTGCTGCTTTTGTGATGACCTTGGGTAGTACATTTATAATTCCAACTGAAGAGGAAGAAAACGTTTCCAATGGAGCTCCTATCTTTGTAATATTACCCAACTATACATAGTACCACAGTAGAAAAGAAGACATATGAACCTCACAATGTTTCATAAAGTATCTCAGTAAATGCAGAGAAAAGACTATTCTCTGGCTCCAGCAAGAGTCAGACCAAACAGGAATTGACAGATTTACTCTGGCTCTGTACTTGAGTGATGCTGTAATTTTCAAAAAGTCATAAATATTTACATTTGCCTTTTGTTCCGCACTCACTAAATCCTGTCCCAGCTCTCTGGTTAACGAGTGTGTGGAAGAGGCTCTTTGTAATAAATTATGGTGTTTGTGGGTGAATGGATGGAAAGACACGTCAGAGATAATGTAGTGTCAACTGTTTTGCTATTAGCACAATAGGCTCTCTTTATGGAGTGGAATATTCAAATCCATGCACCAGTGCTCTTCCAAATAGAGAATTTGTTTCCTGTTTTCGCTTCGAACTATCTTTTATTTTAATTAACGGGAATGCATGTTAATCATCCATCTTACAGCTAAAGTTTTACAGGCTTGTAACACTGTCAGACTCAAGGGTATATAAATGAGAAATGGAAAGTCGATTTTAGAGAAGTGGATCTTTTTTTCCTTCCTTCTTTCTTCTTTCCCTCTTCCATCCCTCCCTCTCTCTTCTCTCTGTCTTTTTCTCCCTCTCCTTAACTATGAAAAGACCATGTGAACTAGAGATTTCCATTGATGGTGTGTGGTTTCACTAACTGGATCCCATCCCAGAACATCTGTCAAATTCAAATCTGACTGATGTTTCATTTCAACATCTCTTCCCCAGGGGGTCTCTGGAATGTGAAGACATATATATGTATATATCTTCTGAGAATCTGTGTGTTGGAATGAGTGGTGGGTTGCTTTTACAACCAGCTGTTTAAGCGGTGGGTAGATATAAGAAGGAGTAGGGGTAGGCAAGGCCCTGAATTTTACTGCTTTTTAAATTCTGTGGTATAAATAATTCCATGGCCAATTTCAAAGTTGTTATTCTCATTGTATGTCACTGGGGTTACATAGCATGTTGCAAGGAAGAAGGCCGTTGCTTGACTTGTTGCTCAACTTATACAAGCCGAGATAGGATTCAAGGAACATTAGTTTGGATACCTAAGTGTGTCTTTTTATTCCTCAACAGATAATAATAGATGTTCATGATAGAATCCTGGAGATAAATTTTACTTTGTCATCTATCTCATTACTAATGTTCTATAGAAAACTAAATTTACAAAAAAAAAAAGGACTTTGCATTATTGTATTGTTTCCCATTAGCTTGAAAATTAGATGTTTACTATATTAATATGTTTTCTTGATTAAGAAATTAAGACAGAAAGCCATTAAGAGCTTTGCCCCAAAATAGTACAAGAGTAGGCTAGACATTTTCTAATTAAACAGTAGTGTTTTTGTTCTTATTTTATCACAATTTAATCATAATTATTAAAAATTTGATGGAAAATATTTGAAAGCCTTCAAAACAGACTTGCATAAGGTTCTTTTGTATTTGGTAGAAATATATTGACATGATCACCCGGGGGATTTTTTAAAGTTTGGTTAAAATTTGTTGAGGTTTATAGACTACAGTGTTCTATAGTATGAAGTACAATACATGTTTACATGTTAACCGTTTATACTGAGTGAACAGGACAACCTCTATCTCCATCACTTTAGGACTGTGTTCCATTTGGAGCCTCCTGGTTCCTCTCTCACTCTTTCATAAAATCCATAATAGGTTTGGATGAACTCTAGTCACTTGCTCCACTGTGTGGACGAACACTAGAAAGTAATCCTTTCTTCTATATTTGATACCTATTGTCAACTGCCTGCTGTCCATCTCTGGTGCCCATGGTTGACTGCCTACTGCCTGCTGTCTGTCTCTGGTGCCTATGGCTAACTGCCTGCTGTCCATCTCCCTACCCCTTACTACTATTCTACCTTCAAGTTAGCTTTTAGGGATTATTATTATTATTATTATTATTATTATTATTATTACTGTTCTTTGCTTGGCTATTTTGTTTTTGTTTGTTTTCCACACATAAGAAAGAAAATGCAATATTTGTCCTTTTTTGTTACACTTATTACACTTAATAGAATGTCTTCCAGTCCTGTACATATTGCTACAAATGATGGGTTTTCATTCTTGATTTGTGGGTGAGTAATATTCCACTGCATATACTGGTCACACTGTCTTTGGCCATGTATCTGTTGATAAGCTGACTCTTTATCTGGTTGTAATGAATAAGCCTGATATTGTCTCTCTGATACGTTGACTTCATTTCCTTTGGCGGTATTCCCAGAATAGAATCACTGAATCATATGGTAGATTTAGTTTTAGGGTGTTTGGAGAGATCTTTGCATTGCTTTTCATAATGGCTGTACTAATTCCCATAACAGCAGTATATGGGTTGATTTTTCTCCACATCTTCCCTAGCATGTATTATTTATTCCCTTTTTAGTAATATTCTGACTCAAAGGCAATATGGCCTTAAATTGTTGGCTTCCTCGGTTGGTTTGGGCATATTGTTTGTTTTTCAGACAGGGTCTCACATGATCCAGCTGACCTTGATCTCATCATATACCTGAGACTGGCTTTAAGTTCCTTGTCTTTCTTCCTCCACCTTCCAAGTACGATGCCACCATCTTCTTGTGGTTCTGATGTTTTCTTCTTTCCCTGATGGCTAGTGAGATTGAATATTTTTTCATAAATTTGGTTGCTTCTTTCATTCTTTCCAGAAAAGTATATTCAGCGAGAAAGCTTCCAGGCTTCAACCCGAGGCAAAGAACCACATCCAACTAAGGAATGATGGGAGCAGAAGAAATAGTCTTTCTTACGCAAGTGCTCACCAATTGGCTATCCAATGTGTTATAGTCGGTCCTGAAATTATTTAAGTATCAATATATGGGCTGAATAGGTTGTATTTATATATTTAGAAATACACACACAACCATCAAAGACAAAGAGGCTATGAATTTGAAAGAGACTTAGAATGTACATGGGAGGGGACGTTGGAGGGGTGAAGAAAGGAGGAAAGGAAATGATGTAATTAAGTTATAATTTCAAAAATAAAATTATGATTAAATACAAATATCTATTCGGATCATTTTACTTCTTATTTTACTTGATTTTTGATTGAGGATGTTTGGTATTTTTTGAGTTCATAACATATTCTGGGTACCAACCTATTGTTAGATGAGAGATCGAAAGATATTTTCTTCCATTCTTTGGGTTATTTCCTTGTTGTTGCCTTTGTTGTACAGAAGCTCTTTAGTTGGTTATAATTGCTGGTTGGTTTAGTTGGTTATAATTCTTTTGATTCTGTTGCTGGTGCTTGGATGAGATCTTAGGTTTGTTTGTTTGTTTGTTTGTTTGTTTGTTTTTTAATATTGGCCTTGCAATATGGCTCAGCAGATGAAGTTGCCTGTTGCCAAGCCTAAGGACTTGAGTTCAATGCTAGCATCCACATGTTGTAAGGAGAGAACCAATTTCTGGCAAGTTATATCCAGACCACTTCATGTATGCTATGGTATATGCATACTCACAGGTATACACACACACACACACACACACACACACACACACACATACACAGAGAGAGAGAGAGAGAGAGAAAGTCTCATTGCCTGCACCAATGGTTTGGAGTACTTTCCATGTTTTCTTCTAGTAACCTCATAATTTCAGATCTTATATTTAGGTCTTTAAACCATGTTGAGTTGTTTCTTGTTCAGTGCACAGACCATGGAAACGTAGCTCTTATCTTCATACAGAACAGTCCTTGCTTCTCTATATGGATATCCAGTGATGCTTAGATCAATTTATAGACTATGCAAAAGCAACCAAAGAACGAACCCTGACATTTTATGAGTATAAACACTCCAGTGAATATTTTATGTGCATTTTTTGTAAAGATAGATTTTAGTTAATGAATATATTTTTGGCAATTTTACAATTTGTAAATGAAGTAAAAATAATTCATGTTTCATTAAAGAGCTCTGGCCAAATATGAGCAATCACTTCTTTATCTTAGATTCTGCTCCTTAGGACATACCTATGAGATAAAATATCTTTTGTGCTATATTCACAGACCAAATTGCAGGCTTTATGTAGTGGGCACACATAAAAGACACTAAAATTCCCAATAAGCTAACTTAATAAGATCACAAAGTCAGATCTACACCTTAATCATATAGCATAACCTAATTTCAAATGCAATTACTTGTTAAAAGGAAGGTTACAAATTGTATTTATTGGAAAGTATTTTAAAAATCGTGCTATATGTAAAAGTTGTAAATCAAAATTGTTATCTTTAAAATAAGTCCTTCCATATGGTTCCAGATTGCTGAATACTTTTGGGAAATTATTCAATCAAATGATGCCAAAAGATAATAAAAAAAAAGACTTCAATTATTTTGATAACCTCTATTCTCTCTGATCCTCACCCCACTGCTGACATTTTATACTGATCTCTTTCATCTATCTATCTACCAAACCATCATTAGCTCTCCATTTATGAAAGGAATATTCAATATTCCACGTGCTGTTAAAAAAAGCAGACATGTTAAGGGAGCATGATGGCTAGGAATGCAGATCCATGAGAGAGTAAATGGAAATATTAAAGACACAGATATTGGTGAGTGTTTTTTATGTAATTACAGTGGGTTACTGGGCATTAGGACAAACACCTTTAATACCAGTACTAGGGAAACAGAGGCAGCTGGATCTCTGAGTTTGAGGCCAGCCTGGTCTATAGAATAAGCTCTAGAACAGTCAGAGAAACACAGGCGAAACCCTGCCTTGAAAAAATATATATAATTATCAGTTGTTTTTAAGTCTTACATAGCACTTTAAAAGGACAGTGCTTTGTTTCCAGAGAACAATAATGCTTATTTACTACAATTCACACTGAAGAATTAGACCTTACATTGTATCTTTATGTTATCAGTACTTGACCAAACCAAAGACTAGAAATTAATTGATAGTGATAATTTATTTTATATATACATTTTCAGGTATTACAGAGTGATTACATATTTTAAAAGCAGGTATTATGTTTCAATTTTATTATGTTGAAAAACTATAAATATATTCTTTTGTTTCATGGTGTCAGAGAGATGAGTCCGCATTTAGAAGTATTGGCTGCTGCTCTTCCAAAAGACCTGGGTTCAAGTCCCAGCATCTGCATGAGAGCTCAGAACCTTCTGTAACTTCAGAGTTAGGGGATCTAATGCCTTCTGTGGCCTACATGGACATTGGGCATACAAGTGGCACATAGACTTACATGTAGGCAAATGCCTATACACATAAAATAAAAATAAACAAACTGTCCTGGTTAGTTAGTTTGTTTGTTTGTTCACTTGTTTTGGTTTGTTTTCTGTTTTGTTTGTTTGTTTGTTTGTTTGTGGGTTTGAGTTTTTTTTGTTTTGGAGGGGTTTTTTGGTTGTTTTGGTTTTGTTTGGTTGGTTTTTTTTTTCTTCCTCTTTTTTTCTATCACCTTGACACAAGCTAGGGTTATCTGAGAGGAAAGAAACTAGGAAAACACCTCTGTAATATTGGTCTGTAGGCAAGAGCCTAGGTTAATCAGTGATTGATGTCAGAGGGCCCAGCATCTGGTTTCTGCCCTAACTTCCCTCAATTATAGACATTTACCTGAAAGTACAAGATGAAATAAACCTTTTTGGCCACAAGTTGTTTTGAGGCAGTGTCTTATCTCAGCAATGAAAGGTCTGAGATAAAAAAACAAAAATATTAACATATAAATTGAAGGAAATTCCTCTGCCAGCTGACTGTCAAGTGATGATGACATAATATGAGGATTATTTTTAGAGATACTTGTCTGTGGAACTAGGTCATGGAGCAGCTACTGCCCTGTGTGTATATATAAAGTATCACGGAGTGCTAGTATTTTAAAAGCCCACTTCTTCTATACATAGTTCATTATCCAGAGGTGCAACTCCAGTCTGGATTCTAGGCTTATGTGAGGTTTCTCTTACTCTCACTGAAAAGAACAGGCATCCTCATCTCTCTGGTTCTGGTTGGCTTATCTCTACTTGGGTACCAAAAAAAAATGGCTTATGCTTCTCTCTATAAGCTGCTACAGACCAGGCAGTATTTACTCAACTCCTATTTTAATTTCCTCGCTCATCCCTAAGTGTGGGTTTTGAATGTAGTTCCTTGACCACAAGGAGCCTTATATTATGATTGACAATTTCTTCAGTTTGCCAGATCCTTAAAATTCATCTCCTGTCTACTAGGAATCTTACAAGACTGCAGGATATGATTGTTAAAAACAAATAGGGGGAGGGATTTTAATAGTGTGGAGAAAGTCCAGTCTACTTTGAGAGAAGAGAAGAGCAGATATCGATACCCCCCCACACCGTTAAGTGTTCTTCCTCCTCTTCCCCCTTGCTCTCCTTGTTTCTTTCCTTGTTCATATGCAGTAGCCTGACCAGGCAGGGTCCCACAGCAGCTCCAGGTTGCCAGTTTTGTTCATAGCCCACAGACTCAAATGTCAGGGCCATGCGCAGGTAGAACCAAACAATGTGCGATTGTTGTGATGAGGACGGAACATGTGTGTTCTCTCCATAAGAGTTCTCATTTAAACCCAAAGTCCAAGAAATGCAAACACCTGAAGCTCAGTACATGGTCTCTAAGTCACAGAGATGACAGCACACACAGGGTGTTTTCTTCACAAGATGCAGGTTTTAGGGTTTTGTGTTAAAGACATGCTGCCAATAAGAAGATTTTTTCCATTGTCTGTATGTACCCTGAAACAGCAAGCAAGAACCATTAGTATGTATAATTCAACAGACCCTAATCACAAACAAACTACATGTAATCATGTAGGAGAATTCTGGTAAAAGAATAAAATATAATTTCTTTAAATTTTTAGTGCAAGAATATTAGACTATCTTAAACTTTTCCTTTCTTAAACTTTGGTCAGGTAGTTTTCAAATGATTGAAGGTATGAATGAATGAATGGATGAATGAATGAATGAATAATTCCTTTTAGAACAGGATAAAATAGATCACAGTATTTTGACCTTTAGCAGCCATTTTTCCTACACTATCTTCCATAATCCACTCTTAGTATCTAGGCAAAGCCATAGATACAAGTTTTGGGGGCTCTGCCCTTTCTCATAATTGTATGTCTTGGTGGGAAATGTTCTTTTGGTCATGCCCATTTATACCTTGTGACATTTCATTCATCATTCATGGTCAAGTTCAACTCAATCTGTGACTATTCCTTCTGGTCCTTCCTCTTTCTACTCTCCAGTGTCTTAGCTGTCAGAAAGAATAAGCTTGAGGTCTGTTAAATGGCCCAGCTGAAAGATTGAGACAAGGAATGCTTACCTACCAATAATTTCTCCAGGCACAGTCATGAAGCAGCAATGAAAGGGGACTTGGGTTTTACTTAATCCTAAAGCATCTTGAAAATAAAATGGGATACTGTGAGGCTTTGACACTGAAAAAAATGCTGAAAACAAAGATGACTATTATATATATTGAGAAATATTAGCCACGTGATACTTGGGGGTATAAAGGATCTTCTGAGAGCCCCTTCAGAGGTGACCATGAGGAATTTGCATGTGCCTGGGTCACTTGGTGTCATGAATTCTCATATCCACTGCCTTAGAACTCTGTGTCTGTTTACAGTAGTATAATAATACGTTGACCCTAATTTGTACACTAGCACATATTTAGAGGTTCTCCAAGGAACCTCTGGAAAGGAATTCCTTGAATTTGACATTTTAGCATTTGTGACAACAACCCTGGGTGTCAGGGAAGTCTCTCATGGAAATAATTTTCTGTCAGACAGACATAGACATCTATTTAACATATGTGCTATTGCCAGACAGTGGTACGTCATCTGCTTTCCCTGCACACATAAACTTGGCTGGCACTCAAAACCTAGGATCTTCTGGATGCTCTCTGTCTCTCTGATTTCAATTGCCCCTTGATAGGATAATTCTGTCCTTTCATCCTGGAGGTACTCTCTCTGCCATCTAAGTTCTTCTTGCTGCTCATAACCTTCTGACTGGTGAATGCTCTCCCTCTTCCTCTCTAGCTAATCCAGTACTTCAAGGAAAGATCAGGGTCCAGATGCATAGAGGTCACTTCTATGAACTTCTCGGAAGTATGTCAGTCCAAGTTCTTTAACTCTGTTTTGAACCTGTATACCCTGATCATCTCCCTACACCTTTCCCACTCTTTCTGCCTGTCCTTTCATCTCTTTCTCTCATTACTTAGGACCATAGTGACTCCATACTAGAAGAGAATATAGGATAGATGTTAGATTCTGTATTCTAAGGAGAGACACTGCTGCCTCTCCCTTCTTTTATCAGACTACTTGCGTTTTGTTGTCTGCAATGTGAGTATGTTTAATAGACATCTGGGAAACAGGACTTGGAAGTGACCCCCAGAGAAACTATACAAATGTTTCCACTCTCTACTCCTCAAAGGAATGGACCCAGGGACAAGAACTCTTCCAGTCCCAAAACAGGTGGGGATCGTCCATCTGCCATCCCATAAAACCCTAGAGCCTCCTTTCTATTTCAAAAGTGAGAGCTCTTTGACATGGAAGATCTACTCCATTTTCCTCAGGCCCATGGTGGAATTTTTTTAAAATGCCTATGTAAAAGTATAACTTGTAAAAATATAACATATACTCCACACTGAGAATAGAGACAGCCTGTGGAGAAGGTATACAAAGTGGGCAACCTGGGGCCTACTCACCTTCCCTCCGGAAAGGGCCTATTAAATGGTCTCAAAAATAAATCTACATAAATCCTGGCCTTTCTCTCATGGGTTTCCATAAAATTGTAAAGCTGCCACAGGCATAATAGAGAGAAATTAGTTTCTTTCTTTCCCTAGTTTAGTCAAACTATAAATAAATCCATTTTCCTTTACAGATTTCTGTTTTCTAATTCCTTTCGGGATACAGAGAAACAAAGGCAGTAGCCATAGAATTCAGTGTCTGGCAACATATCATATACAATGCCTGATGACACTTAATGTTCCTCATTAGGTTTTCTTGAGCCTGGGAAATTGCTCAGAGGTAGAATGATTGCCTTGCATATGCAAGGCCCTGGGTTCAACCCCCAGAACTGCAAAATGTATTCATGCCCCAGAGAATTGCAAACTTTGTGGTCTTGCTTTTGTCTCTGCAATGAAATAACTTTTGGTCAGAAAATCAGTTTTTAAAGTCTTTTTAAAATCACCTGCCAGCCTATGTCTTTAGATATGTTGTTTGCAAGATAGGATGTTTGTTTGAAACCAGGCATGGAAGTGCATGCTTATAATCCTACTATTCAGAAGGCAAAGGTGGGAGATTATTATGAATTCAAGGGTAGCTTTGTCTATACTGTAAGTTTGAGGGGAAAACCAGCTTTAAATGATTTTTTGTGGCTAGCCAGATGGCTCATTGGTTAAGAGCATTCATTGCTATTCCAAAGAACTTATGATAAGGTCCCATAGCCAATATAAGATGGCTCACGACAGCCCATACCTCCAGCTGATGATTTCTTCTGGCTTCCTTGCACACTGTATGCATGTGTGCACAGTCAAACCTACACATAAATAAACAATAAAAATAAGTGTTAAAAAGATATATATTTGCTTTTGCTTAGTATACTGTATTATGGGCACAGATTTAGATATCGATCCATATGTCCAAAATATTCTCAATATTTCAATGAGTGCCTGAATAACACTTCCAAACATTTTACCTGTCTCTTCTGGCTAGAGACCAGCTTAAACCTTTTATTTATTCCATGGAAACTTATGTCAACACAAGGTGTGTTGCAAAGTGAATAATAAAAAATCATTTACAGCTCCAGCTGATACAATTCATAGCTTTTCCTGTTTGAAAGTAAAGAATGGCCACTTACTTTCCATGCCTGGTTTGCTGAATGCTGAAATATTGGTCTAGTGTAGTTCCCCTTGTTGGAGTCTTGCTAGTAATCTCCAGCTCGGCATGATGCCTTTGGACTCTGTTGCCATCCCTGGAAGTGGCTGTCTTTCTCCATCAGTCTCCTGGGCAAGGGATCAAACCAGTGATTAGGTTTCTGCTAGCACTGCAGGAAAACAAAATGCAATGTAAAGAGACTTACCATTTCCCTGCACTAACGCCCTGGGAGTCTCATTCTTTCTGACCCCAGGTTGGTTTTGAAATGATAGGGAATATATATATATATATATATATATGCCTTGGTGGGTCTGTTTTACCAGCTCTTCACAGTGTGATGACTGTTCTCCTGACTATTGCCTGAGGTCAGGGTGGTGACTTGTATGTACACATGTCCTGCTGTTTCATTGTTCCTCATCACAGAAGAGGGCAGCTGTCCATTCTGGTAGATGTAACTTAATAACTCTGCTATGTTGATGCTTAGACTGAAGACCACAGTAAAGCATGGCTCTGGGAAAGCAGTTTTTGGTGTGATCACTCTTTCTCTCATGTGTCTTCCCCTTTATTAAAGATCACCAACAGGTCCGTTTTACAAGCTTCCAGCTTCCAAATACACTTCATAGGGAGAGTTGTTTGTTTGTTTTCTGGCTGAAGGATACCAACTCATTGTGCAGAAAACGTCTTTTTACACTTGAGTGTCTCAATGGCTTATCAAAAACAATATAGTCACCCTCCCCCCTTTTAAAGGAAAAGTATTGGAACATAATAAAAGAAAACACAGGCTATTCATAAAAAGAGAGTTAAATCTCTTACAAAAAAATTAGCAGTTTACAAATTGTGTGAGAATATAGATCAATACAGAACCATGTCAGGCATCTGTTTTCTAAGATTTAAAGTTCAGAAAAAATGATGTATATTAAAAAATGGTACAGGTAACTGATGGAACATGGATGTTTGTTTAAATATAAAATAGGGCTCATGTCAGCTCAATGCCTATGTAAGTAAAGCCCCTAGACCAGCAGTTCTCAACCTCTGGGTCAAATGACCCTTCACAAGGGTTGCCTAAAATCATTGGTGCCCTCTGTGATGGTCATGATGTAAGCCAGGTGACTTACCTGCTACTGTCCTTACCACATAGATCACAGAATCGGTGTTCTTTATCTAGAACACACACTGCTAGGGCTTTTTTATGAGCGAAAGAACTTTGCCTTCAAAAGGAGTTACATCTTTGCTTATATCTCTGGATTTTAGTACCAGCAATAGAACATACCAGTTTATGGAACAGGGAACAAAGGAGCACAGTGAATCTTTTGCTACTAGGTTCCTCTGTATTTGCATAGTTTATATTGACTAACAGCCGCTGATGCAGGTGTACAGGAAATGCCTGTTCTTTGTGTGACTATCAGTCCCATTTGGTTGTGAGTTCCTGTTGCACCTGAAGCTGCTATTTCCTAGTACCTCACTGAACCTCACACACACTTGAAACTCTCAGTATCCCCACTGAAGTAAAATTCACTTGAACAACAATGACTGAGTTCTACGTCAAATCCCTGACAAGTATTTTTTTTACCTCCAAGGGGCTGCTGTGGTGTCGACTCAAGAGCAAGCTAATGATATATGAGTGATTAGAGCAAGTCATTGAGCCTGGTCACTGTCTCCAGCTTACACCCTATAGGCATTCCATTCAGTGTGATGGCTGCATTCACTACATTCAAAAGTCAACATGTCATACACACTCAAAGTAAACACACACACACACCACACACACACACACACACCTGTCCCTACACATGTCTGCTCCACACATGCACATCCATTCCCACAGGCACACAATCACGTCCAGATGCCTATATATGTCCACATGTTCGTGTATGGTGGTTTAGCCTCTGTAGACTCACTCAGTAGTCACTTGTATTTGCCGATGATGATGGCTTTAAGTCTAGACTGAACGATACAGAGATTTCCCACCTCGTCCCTGACATTGTGTGCTTTTTCTGTTTCCTGTTGATTTCCACTCACAGAGGGCCACCAGTTTGATGGGTAGGATTCTGAAATAGGGAACACAGCTGGATTGATGAGCTTGGTTGGAGGCTGCTAGGGAGGAAGACAACCATAACAGGCCAATCAGCGATGGAGACAGGTGGCTTTGATCACACAGAGGAATCTGGAAACTTCTAGAGAGTGGAAACAAGCAAGGCTGTAAGCAGAGCAGGATCTGCCAGAAACTTCTTCAGGCAGAAAGCAAAGGATACTCACTGTGAATAATAATATATGCAAAAGGGGAAGGAAGAAGAGAATTGAAAGAGAGGAAGAAGGGAGGGGGAAAGGCAGGCCAAAAGGGAGCCACTTGTATTAGTTGATGATAGCTTTAGGTCTAGACTGAAGGCTTAAAGGAAGAGCAGGGAGGAACAGGGAGGAGGGAAAATCAGTTACATCCAATTAGGGTTTTAAAAAAATGCCTTTTATTTCCACAGCTAGCGAAAGGCCTGCATTGAAAGAACAGGAGCAAGTGGTGTACTTATGGAGAGTAAAGGGTGTATGCACATATGTGCACATGTCACATCTGTGTGTGTTTGGAAGGCAGGGTTAGAAACCTGCACGTCTGAATACAACTCTGGCCAAGATTCTGATTTCCGCATTGAGAACCTTCCTAGATCTCACCCAGATTCTCTGCCATTCACAGCTGCTTCAAGCCAATGATGGCAGCCTGTCTTACCTGACAAGTCATCCTCTTGCTACTGTGTGGCGAAAGCTGCCATGCAAAGCCTGTGGGGATTTCATGGATTGATGCTCAAGGCGGGTTTCAATCGTGCAATACAAATGTTTATTTATTTTTAAATGTAGGTCTGATTCCCTTTACTCACCAATGGAGAGCTTGCATATACCTACTTGAACAAGTGTACGATGCTTCAAATGGGCTTGTGAAAAAAAAACAGAAAATGATATAGGTACATTGGATTTTTCTATCTCTATTGTATGCTGTGTTAGTGCTTTAAATTTAATTCTGCTTTCCAAGTTTCTTGCTGAGTTTTGATGCACAGAAGTTTTGTACTTGCTTTTAAAACAGATTTGATTTCAGTGAACTAGACTTACCTTGGATCATGAGTACCATGGTTTTGTTACTCTGCCATCTCTGTTCTCCTCTATGGGCCTAGAAAGTGGTAGGAGAGCAAGGTTGTCAAACCCATCTATTTCACTGGAGTTCAAAAGCCTTTGTAAGAAATCCTCATTTGCCCAGAGAAACCTATATAGCCTACTCAGTTTTAAAAGAACACATAAGCAAAGTCAACCAAATGTAGATACATACATCCTCATATCATCATCATGTTATTAATAATTAATCAATTCATATAAATAACAGCAGGTCCTGGTGTCAGGTTGTGTTTACCCCAGAAGATACGCCCATCTTTCAATTCTTATAAGTCTACTATACTGGGAGAGCTTTGGAGATACAGAAAGTCAGTCACCTGATTCTGAATGATCATTAGCCATCATTATAGAATGGCTTCCTCTGACTGAATTGTAGTAAGGTGAGTTTTTTTTTCTCATTAATGTATTAGGAATATAAATGAGGGCTGGAGAGATGGCTCAGTGGTTAAGAGCACTGACTGCACTTCCTGAGGTCCTGAGTTCAAATCCCAGCAACCACATGGTGGCTCACAACCATCTGTAATGAGATCTGATGCCCTCTTCTGGTGTGTCTGAAGACAGCTACAGTGTATTAATATATAATAAATAAATAAATCTTTTTTAAAAAAGGAATATAAATGTTTTTACTGGTATGATTTCTAATGTAATTTCCATGGAATTCAATTATTTCTCTGTAGTCTTTGGAGCATTAGGGCATAGCTTCCAGACCTTTGGACACCTTTGACAGATGCTACACCTTTTCATAACTCCTATAACTGTTTTCTTTATGGGAATTGAAATATCACAGGACAGTTCCAAAGTAGTCTTCCATTGGGTGAAACATAGCAGAAGTGGCTTTGGTTTCCAATGATATCCTGTGTAGAATCGAGAGGAAGTGAGAGGCAAGGACTTCCTTTTGCTTGGTGTCTCTAGAGGAGTGGTACTCACCTTTCCCAATGCCGTGACCCTTTGATACAGTTCCTCATGTTGTGGTGACCCACAGCCAGCAAGTTACTTTCATTGCTACTTCATAAGTATAATCTTTTTGCTGTTATGAGTGATAAGTATCTGTGTTTTCTGATGATCTTAGGTGTCCCTGTGAAAGTGCCGTACCACCTCCGAAGGCAGCACGACACAGAGGTTGAGAACCACCACTTTAAAGTGTGATTCATGCTCAGAACCAAGTAGAATGTTACTCACTGAGATAACTGAGTCAGAAAGGCCTTGTAATTATAAGAGAACTTCATCTAACTATTTCAGCAAATATCACGGATGCCATTTTTATATGTTTTGAATGTTTGCATATGCATATAGTATAGGTTTATGTACATTTGTATGAGATATATGCCTGTATATGTATTCACATATAGGGGCATGTGTGTTTACATATATACTTGTGAATCTAGAGACCAGAGGGAAACACTGGGTGTCTTCCTCTATGTCTGTCTTTTTTGACATAGAACCCTTCAAGGAATCTGGAGCTTGCTAATTCAGCTTGCTAGACAGAGAGGACCAGCGACACGTGTGTCTGTGCCGCCTTGGCACCTATCTTAGCTTTCTCTTAATCATTAAATCATCTCCCCAGAACCACTTACACGTTCACAGCAGATCTTGTGAATGATGATCAAAAGTCTGGTGAATGACAGTTACGTGTCATTAGTTGGAATCTGATCACAAATGCCTGCTGACTGGATGTTTGTACTTCTACTTCTCTGAGGAGGAAAAGGTGTTGACAAGATTGATGTTGTGAGGATTAATCAGAACCCTAACTCCCAAAGTACATGGTACTCCTCATCTTCATAAAGATATGCAAAATGGGGAATTCAACATGTGCAAATGATCTCCAGTCAATTTTAAAATAGTCCATTTTCTTCTGTATGTGGTATTTACTTTTTATAAGTCACACGTACAGGTACTAGAAATATTTCTCTGAGGAGAATTGCCATTAAACATTTGAAACTTTTAATTAGTCAGGAAATTAAACTTTCCTGAATCTTGTTTGATCCCAGCATCTGGGGACTGATGAGACCTGTTAAGTTTTACGATTTGGTAGAAGCATTTCTTGTATAAGGAGAACGTGCCAGAATTGTTCATTTTACCCGATATTTGTTTTCTGAAAAAAAAAAGGGGGGGGGACTGTTTGCCAATTCTTCAACCTATTATTCTGAGTAAACTTTTAAGTTGTATAAATCTTTTAATTTTTCTATTAAAAAAGCTGCCTGAGAATAGTAAAAATACCATAAAAAGATCATTAAAGAGCAAGAAGAGGAAGATTATAGAGTATCACGAGCTAAGTTATCAAGAATTACATGCCTAGCAAAGTGTACAACATGAAGTGAAAGAGGCCAACTCTAATTTCCTTCCTTTCCTTTGCACTTCATCTCTAGATCCCTCTTCAATTTTAGAAAATATTTTGATAGGAACAAAGTGAGGAAATCAGACAAATTGGTCCTCAAAGAACTCTGTGGTCTTGTGAGAACCGTAGTCCTGCCAACTCTACTTGGACCAGGATACAACCCTTTGAGCTCCACACAAGTGCTCTGAAGTCTTCTGCTGTGAGAGTATTTCTGTACTCAGTGAAGAATATACCTAAGAAGGACTGGGCCTTTAATGTGGAAGGGTATAAGGATGGAAGATCTGATGACTTACTCTTCTTCCACACCACTTATACAGAATTTGAATCTCACTCTGAGCATTGAACATTCTGGAAGCTTATGGTACTGCCTGCCCTACTGTGAAGTACATCTAGTGTTCTTTAGTGGACCATTCCACCTTTTCTTTTGTTGATTCTGTCCACATTAGAATTGCCTTACTTTCTTTTCTTTAAGTTTCTGAAGATAATCATTTTGTTAAATTGCTCCACATTCAATAGGCTTGATCAGGAAAAAAATTTTTTTATTCTAAAACGTGTTCTAGGTTTATAATCTTTTATATCAAAATATAAACTCATATTTTAACTAAGTGTGGTTTTAATTAAAACATTAACATGCCCTCTAGTAATCTTTCTACCCTAAAATAACCAAAAGCTGGTTAGTAACTGAAGAAGCAGTTTTCAAAACTGAGGATTTATCTTCTTTGTGTTTGTTTCTTAGAACAGTCCTATATAGTCCAGGCTGCTCCTGCTTTTGAAGTTCTTCTGTTTTTACATCTGGAGCGTCATGATGACAGTCTGTGCCACACACTCTGCCAAAAGCTGAGACTATTAATCATCATAGTGAATTACCTCCTGAGATCCTGTTCTGCAGACCATATACATAGTCAGATCACTTCCGGTGCTATTGCTTGATTCTAGGAGGCAGGAAGATACCCTAATAATCTCGTGAAGAATGCTTACTTCCAGTAAGTTTTTCCTCAGATTTCAATTTATAAAGATAATGTTTTGTGAATTCTATTCCGTAAAGCTTTTGAAACATTTTTAATGACAACTTTCTAAAGTTCACTAAAGTTAGCAAGAAGCTACACAGAAATCTTTTCACAGAAAGAAAGAAGAGCCCCATTGCCACTTACTTATAGAGAACTTGTGATTCAATTTTATTTTGAGGGAGAGGCAGGGACAAAAACAAGTAACAATAACCAAACCATTGCTCTTCCGGGAGAAAACTCAGTTTTGGGTTTAAGATGCATCCTAGGGCTACACTTGTTCAGAACTGAAGAGACTGCCCCACCTGGGGATCCATCCCATATACAGACACCAAATCCAGACACTATTGCAGATGCCAAGAAGGGCTTGCTGGCAGGAGTCTAGTATAGCTGTCTCCTGAGAGGCTCTGCCAGAGCCTGACAAATATAGAGGCGAATGCTCACAGCTAACCATTGGACTGAGCATGAGGTCCCCAATGGAGGAGTTAGAGAAAGGACTGCAGGAGCTAAAGGGTTTGTAATCCTATAGGAAAAACAACAATATCAACAAACCAGACCCTGCCCCCAGAGCTCAGGGACTAAACCACCAACCAAAGTGTACACATGGAAGGACCCCTGTCTCCAACTGCATATGTAACAGAGGATGACCTTGTAGGGCATCAATGGGAGGAGAGGCCCTTGGTTCTATGAAGGCTCAATGCCCCAGTGTAGGAGAATGCCAGGACAGGGAGGTGAGAGTGGGTGAGTGGGTGGGGGAACACCCTCATAGAAGCAGGGGGAGGGGAGATGGGATGGGAGTTTGGGGAGGAGAAACTGGGAAAGGGGATAACATTTGAAATGTAAATAAATAAAATATACAATTAAAAAACGGAAAAGGAAAGAACTGACACTAGACTAACACAATCCGGTGTAATTGTCTACTATTTATTTGATAATGGCTGCATAGAGATCAAGGCAGCGTACTGCCAAGGTTATTGAGCCAGGCACAGAAATTCACTCTGAGTGCCCATCTCTTTATACATGTGGGTTTCCTCATCTTTAGTGAAATCATTTTCACAGCCATGATCCTGAGAGTCATTTCAAGCGTTTCCCTCTGATCAGACCAGTGACTTGTGTTGATTGCAGCCTGAAGCAATCCTTCACATCCATGTAGTTTGTGGACAGATTGTGTTTAGAAAGTGTTCTTTGGTAAGTTCTCATGAATTCTTGGCCCTTAAGAATAAATATTGTATGCTCATTTTAACTCATGGCCCATATCCCCAATTGAGGTGGCCTTTTAAATATTACTGCCTTAGCCTATTATAGAGGAACTGTGGCATCATTTTTTTTATTCTGCATTCCCATATCTTCTAACATGGTCTTGACAGTCATAGGTATCAACTTCAGAAATTTCTTCACCATAGGTCTGCAACTGAATTAAAGGTGCAGTGTCTAGCCCTAAGGAATCTTCTAACCAAAGTGATATCACACAGGGTAAGAGAAAGGTGAGGACAAAGCCACTGAGGAAATCTATTTCCTAAAAGAGATTTTAATGCAAACATCAAGGAAGCAGTGGGGACTCTGACTGGCAAAATCTTAGAGTTGACCTCAGCAAACATTGTATTTGGGCAAGGTCTGAGCTATTTCTGCATAGCTTCTGATGTAGGGCTATAATCTAAGACATGTCCAGTGAAGGATTTGAATTTCTTATTTTACTTTTGAAGGATGACTCTTATTATTGTATCAATAGGCAAGCTGAATTTCTTTTTAGCATCTCTAATATAGCTGTGTGATACTACAGGCCATTCCATTTTCTTCCAAAGTCATCATTATTGATTGTATTTTTAAATGAGCATTTTAAAATGTTTTGAAAGATCAGTGTTATCCATGGCTGGCAAGGGGAAAAGACATTGATTAATGTATACTTTCTTGTTCTGTTGGCATAAGCCTAAATTAGTCCAGCTTTTATGGAGGAAAACTTGACAACATGCATCACAATGTATGCTGGGATACCTTTTAGCGAGGCAATTTCCCTTTCTGAAATTTATCCTAACTAGAAAGTTGAGTAACTGCGAAACCAAATGCCATCATAAAGATGTTCACTTTAGCTTTGCTCTAAATCATAGAGAATGAAATGAAGCTGGCCAACTTAAATATTTGTCACTACAGGATTAGTTAACTAAATTACTTGTGAAACAACATACACCAGATAGGATGGAGCTGGAGAGATGGTCCATCATGTAAGGGTATTTGGTGCTGTCACAGAGTTCTTGGGTTTGGTTCTCAGCACCAACATGGTGGCTTATTACTGTTTGTAATTCTGACATCCTCTTTCAGCCTTCTCAGACATCGGAGATGTGCATGGTCCACAAACATATGCAGACAAACATAAAATAAACATTTCTAAAAGAGAAAGGATGATGCACTTTGCCATCATCTATGGCATATAAATTAATGCAGACAATTATAATATACTAACAAAAGAATAAAGAATGGATGCCAGGCAGTGGAGGTGAACACCCTTATTCCCCACATTCAGGAGGCAGAGGCAGGCAGATCTCCATGAGTTCAAGGCCAGCCTGGTCTACATAGGGAATTCCAGGACAGCCAGACATATACAGCGAAAGCTTGTCTTAAGCAAGCAAGCAAACAAACAAACAAATTAGTTTAGTTTAAAAATGATGCTGTTCTCCTAAGTCAAAGCCATTCTCACTGGCTCTGCTTTATAAAAAAGCAAACATCTGTTCCTAACTCCCCATATCCCATTGTGCTTCTTGTTCTTAAATAGCTTTTGAATAATCTATTTCCCTCCAATTCTACCATGGTTCTCTGTAGTCCAGTTAATGCTTGTAAAAAAGTAGATATCGAACACAATTACATTAATAACAACACAATGTCCACACGTGAGTAAAGAGGCAGGTGCCTAGAGGGAGTCCCAATAAACTGCTGTGGTTTTCTCTTAGGTGGTGGAATTCATCATCATCATCATGATCTCCGTCATCATCTCCATCATCATCTCCATCATCTTTATCACATAGCAGAGCAGATACAGATCCATATTCATACTACTCAAGTGCCGTGCTACTGAGCTAAACCCTGATTAGTACTTTTTCTTTTCCCATGTTGTTTGAAAAATAAATACATGATAGCATATTATTTGGAGAGGTACCACTCTCCAAAAATAAAACCATTAAAAGTATTAAATAAAACTATAGAACTATTAAAACATGAAGAGAGTGACCATTTCTGTACCCTTCTCACTCGATAAACAGAATAATCACTAGATGAGTAATTATGCGTGCCTTCTGCAACATAAAAGCAAAGGTGTTTTGGTTACTATAGAAGAAAATAAATAGGTAGTTATAGTTGCTAAGATTTCTTGGAGATGTTTATACTTGCTAAGTGTACACGTTAATTTGTATAAACTGAATAATATTTCCACTTGTATAATAATCCTATTATAATATAAATGGACATTTTATATCAAAATCCATATTTCAGGAATTAAAAAAAGCAGAATGGATACAGTAATTCTCTAGTAAAGGCAGATATTGAAGCATAGCCAATATTTAACCCTGGAGACACCGGCCGTAGATTCTGAGCTCAGAGCATTGTAGTATATTGAGATCTTTGATGGGAAGACACACGGATCGAATTTTGCTCATGCTTCCCCCTAGCTCCCATGAATTTCATTCTCGTCTCGTAGGCCCTTGTGTCTGCATGACACAATGAATTTTATCAGTGCCATTTACAAAATCACTGGTAAAAATTTGTTTATAGGACTATGAATAGTTTTCCAGTGACTATGTCACTGTAAGTGTTTCCCCCATCCACTATGAACTGCATATATATTCTCAGGGAAAAGTAGGACTGGGTAAGACTTTCCTCCTTCTATGACAATGTCAGTGTACATAGTCCTGTGCAGATCTTATGCAGGTCATCATGGATACTGTTAGTGAGTTCAGGAGAATATCAACCATGTCGTGCCTAGAAGTCAGCATACGTTACTCCTCTCTCTCTGGCCAGTATATTCTTTCTGTTCTCTCTTTGTCAGGGTTCCCTGGTTCTTGAAAGAGTGACTAAAATGTCCTGTTTTGAGCTAGGCGTTCAAGAGATATTATTCACAGTAGGTTGACCAGTCTTGTGTTTCTACAGTCAGCAATGATCACTGCAGAGAGAAACTTCCTTGACCTAAGCTGGCAGCATCACTAACCTATTGCATAAACAGTCATTTAGAATGAAATCTGACAGGTACACCATGTCCATTATCAAAGCAGCAACAGTACCTTTCCTATTAGGGCTTATTATCTCCAGAGCCATCGGCTATTGACCAGGTTTATTGTAGCAGACATGGTCAATCGGCCACCACTCAGATCACTTTGACCTTAATACATACTTTTCTGTTCTCCAAGTCCACAGTGCTAAGTAGGTCATTTGGTGCAGTTTCTCTTGGGTCCTTCCCTCCCTCCCTCCTTCCCTCTCTCTCTCCATCCTTCCCTCTGTTCCTCCCTCCCTCCCTCCTTTCCTTGCTCCCTCCTTTTCTTCCTTCCTTAGCAGTATTGAAAATAAAATCCTTGCCTACTCCTGCAATGTGTGTGTGTGTGTGTGTGTGTGTGTGTGTGTGTGTGTATGTGTGTGTATGGATATATGTGCTTTCTTTAAATACAGCTAATAACACAAATTATACTTGGTGCATATTTATTGATTATTTTTACTTTAAAGAAAAATAGGAAGCATGAAATACAGTGGCACCCACCTGCTGGGCACATCACGTGATGATTTTAATGGAAAAATTATGGTCAAATAGTTGTCTTCAGGCAGATTCAGTAGCTAATGGGAGTAACATGCCTATCTTACTTCTCAGTGTCTCACTGTGGAAAATAGAGTTCGGCTATGTTACCTTTTTCTTAGGTAGTTGATGTACAGAGCATGATGAATGGCTTTAAGTTCTTAGAAAATATAAAATTTGAAGGGAATGCTAAGTAATAAGGCTGATCAATACAATACAGAGTTCAGCTTTAAAAATCCTTTCATCTGCTGAGGCTGAATTTCTTTGCAGTACCATCAAGAGCTGTAGTTTAAAACAATTTTATGTGTGTGTGTGTGTGTGTGTGTGTGTATTAGATTTATTAAAATGTTACTGTATCCATTTGCTTATAAGAAGGCATCTGATACATCAAATCTAAGTCTCAAAAGACAATCAAATAAATGAAAATAATACAGAGCAAGAAAACCTGCTTTGTGTTTACAAACAGCGTCTTCATTCATTTTTATGTGCACAGAGGGAAAGAGTAGATGGTTGGAAGCCTTGTAGGGTGATAACTACCACAATTCAGCAGAAAGCATACATTTAAATTGGAGGGTGTCTCTCACTGAGGTTACACATGACAAAGGGGAAAGAGTCCTAATTCTTCACTGTGAATGTGTGTCACCCTTCAAAATCCGTATGCTGGGCCCCTGTACCCCACTGAGAACATAGGCACAGAAAGACTTAAGTCTAAGTACTGAGGATACTGGGGAATGGGTTAGAGCTTCTGTGGATGAGGTAACAGGAGTACTCTAGGACCCTTTGTTCCCCCATCTTCTGCTAGGTGAGGATGTGGAAGAAGGAGAAATGTATAAACCCCTTACCAGGAAGAATTTGATAATGCTTTCTCTTTCACTTCTTGGTCATCAGATTGAGGGAAATATTATTTAATTGTTTATCAATTACCCTGGGTGATGTATTTTTCTATAACCCCTAAGTGGACTAGAATAGTCTACAATCTCAGTGACTTTAAGGCTGCAAAGGGACAAACATTGAATAGAAGAGAGAGTTGGGTCGAACGGAGTATTCTATTCCTGTGTTCTTTGCAAATCATACTCACTTCTTTTCCTGGTGATTAAAGTTATAAACTTTTCGTGTACTTTCAAAGCTCCACCATTTGTAACTTACTCTTGTCCTTTTGATCACTGAGCATGGGGATAATGTATTCTGTTTGTTGTGTTTGCAGCTGTAAAATGAGATGGGAAACAGGAATAGAGCAAGAAAGTAAGAATTTCTTATGTAGAAAAGAAGAGGTGCCCATGTGAAATAGAATGTGTATCACAAGGTTAGATAGAACACAGTGAGCTTGCAGGAGCTCTATACCACCCATGAACCAACATAAGAGGGCATACTCAGATACCGAAGTAAGGAGAATATTCAGAGCTTAAGGTATTCATGGGAATTAGAGGCTGAGAAGTGTATCTTAATATGTAGGAGTTATCTGGATAGAAGTCACAGATGCTACCAGAGAAAGGCCAAGAGAAGCAAAAGAACCTGAGAACATTGCCTCCTTGCTGATATGATAAGCTAAGAATTGATATTTTATTTGGACATGAATGAAAACCAGAGTAATAAACAAACTAAAATCATGTAAGTGACAGTGCTATTAGCATAGAATCCTGTAAGTCAAAGATGGCCCCGAATCAGCCAAGGAGAGATAGACAAGAACCAGTGGAATTGGGCCAGCAGAACGCAAAACAGAGCAGCAGTTTAGATCCTGAGAAGTATAAATTCCAGGGGAAAGCACGAGTGGTGAGCAGAAAAGCAGCCACTGAGGGCCAAAGAACAGTGTGTGTGTGTGTGTGTGTGTGTGTGTGTGTGTGTGTGTGTGTGTAACTGCTTGCCAGGGCAGCTGAATCTTCTGAAGCAGAAATCTGAGTGGTGAGATGGAAAGGCAATTCTCCAAGCTGGAAAAACAGTGGAAACAGGCAGATGGAGCTGAGCCTGATCTACAGGCCTCAGGCTGTAGAGTCACACAGCCTCTGGGTGGTACTTATAGAATTTCAGAGATGAAAAGCATTTCCGAGATGGACAGTGAAGTCCTGATACATCCAACAAGCATCCCGAAGGGAAGAAAATAGAAGCACTTAGCAAGAGAGATGGGTGGAAATTTTAACCCATGCTATAATCGATTTGGCATGAAATAAGCTATATGAAGCAAAGTATAAAAAACTACTTATTTATGATTTAGCTATTTGTTTTACTGCCAGAGGACTCTACAACCTTATGTAAGTAATTTTTGAACCTTAAAAAATCTTAATCATGTGTGTATGTGTGTGTGTCTGTGTGTGTGTGTGAGAGAGAGAGACAGAGACAGAGGGAGACAGAGAGAGACAGAGAGAGAGACAGAGAGAGAGAGAGAGTCCATCAGAAGGAAAACCTGCTAGGCATATGTAAAATGGAGATACTATCTTCTGAAAGTTGATGTGTTTGTGGGGAAGGTACAAAACCAAACTCACTCAATCGTATCAAAGAATCCAAGTTAAGAAACCCATGGACAGAGAATGCCAACAACCATATACAATAATTTGGGGGAGAGAATACACACTGTATTTCATCAAGTAGTAGGGGGTTTGCATTCCATGTGGCTGACAAGGAAAGCCATGAGGTTCTGGTTGTAAAACAGCCAGCAATTCTGAATCTCCTACAGAGGACCAGGATTTATGTGGAAGGATGGAAAGATGAAGAGATGCATAGGGGGTGGTCTCCCATTCCCAAGAACTTATTACAAAAAGCCCTTGGGCATCTTTAATTCTAATGCTTACATTTGTATTTTGCTTATGTGTATGTGCTCTCTCTGTGCGTATATGCAGTTATCCAGAGACCAGAAGAAGTTGTCAGATAGCCAGGATCTGGAGTTGTAAGGGTTTGAGCCACCCCATGTGAGTGCTGGAGTTTTAATGTATAGATAGCTCAATGGTAGAATGCCTGAGCCCCAGAGTTTGCTCCTCAGACCACAAAAACAAAGGAACGAACAAACAAACAAACAAAAAACACAGTGAAGGTTCTGGGAAACAACCTTGGGTTTCTAGAAGAGCAATAAGTACTCTTAACCAGCGAACTCTTTCCTCAGCCCCCTTTTGGTATTTTAATCCATATGCTAGGCCTTTTCAAATGTAAGCCCCAAGAAGAACTAGTTAGCTTTTTAATCAGCCCATAGCTTTTAACCAACAAATCTACTTCATTTTCTACTGGGCAAAACCCTTTTTCCCGTTTACAGAGTAAATGAAGACATCAGTTAGCAATAGTGGGAACCAGTAAGGTAGGAAATAGGTTCTGATGCTGTGCTCTGTCTCCCATTGGAGAGTCTTTGAGAAAGACAGAAAGTACCACTGCCAGATGAGAGGCTGAAGATGGGGCTGAGGTTTTGAGACTTTCATCAACATTAGTCATAGGTAGGAAAGAAACACGGTGCTGAGAAACAGTGATTCTCAGCCTTCCTAACGCTGTGACCTTTTAATGCAGTTACTCATGTGATGGTGACCCCAATCATAAGATCATTTCATTGATAATTTATAACTGTAATTTTGCTACTATTATGAGTCTGAATGCATATATCTGTGTATTGTGATGGTCTTAGGTGACCCCTGTTAAAAGGTCATTTGACTCCACAAAGGAGTTACAACCCACAGGCTGAGAACTACTGCCTTAGAATGATGTATGGGTGAACATAGGGGACAGTTTAAAGACCAGCTCAGAGCTAGCTATGGAAGCAGGAAAGGTTGTGCAGACCATTTGTACTTGATCTCTCTTGACATTATTGACAGCCATTCCCTTTGTCACCTGCCTTAGACTGACCCACTAAGGACAGGAAAGCCAAGTGCAGGGTGAACAAGGAGAAATTATAGAGAAGAATGAGTTATGTTATGGAGGAAGTCAGAAAAAAGTCAGCACCCGTTCCACCAGCTGATGCTGCATTCCTAACTTGGGACAATTACTGCTGTGCTGTTTGGTATGTATGGGCCAGGAATTCCTTGAACTTTCTCTCATTGGTTACAGTTTTTTTTTTCTGGAAATGAATGATTCTAATGAAAAGTTATAAAAGCATATTACCTGCCCCTGAATCTCCATTCTTCTGACATGCCATAGGCTTAAGGTTGAAAAACATCAGAATCTATGTCTATGTGCATACTAGGGAGGAGATGAATAATAATATCTTATGCTAGACAGCACAAGAACTCGAAGCCCAGGCACCACAAAATTCCCTGTAATTTAAAATAATAGGGTGGACAATTCAGTAGCACTAACAAGAAGGCTGTTGTTGGGTGTGGCTTTCAGGGGGCATAGTTGGAACATCTTTTCATCCAGCACTGGGAATGAATTTTTTCTCAATCTATGCTATAGGACAAACCAAAACCAAATTCTTCAATGGAGCTTTGTTCACCTGCAGCTCTTCTTGAGTCTTCTCAGCTGCTTTTTCTCTGTGTTGAAGAAAATAGGCCCATGGGTGAGTTAGATGAGCAGTGGGAGAATCAATCCATCATTACTGGTATGAGACTCCATCCTCAGCAAGCTGGGAACCCAGAACCATTCTGTAAGTCAGACTGAGGATGGTCAATCCATATGGCAGCCTTTCTCTGCCTTCTGCTGCTGCTTCTGCTGCTGCTTCTGCTCTGCCACCTTCTCTTCCATTCTCATCTTCAAGCTATTTAACTATCCTCATGAGAGGTAGTGATTATAGGGGTGGAATTTGATGATGTATTCACGGTTCCCATCTTCCTTCCCCATCTCTTTCTTCCTCTTTTTTTTCTTCCCCTGCTTCTTCCTACCTCTCTTTTATTCCATTCCTTCTCCCTCATCAGTCCCTGCACTCCCAGCTCCCCTCCCTTCGTGATCTCCCCTCCCTCCCTTACACTGCAAGGTCCTCTTAGCAGTTTCCACCCAGTTTCTCACGTAAAGCACTCTTGAATCTGAGCCATCTGTTAATACAAGGCAGTGAAAAACATTGAAGTCACATCAAATTCCACTTGCTCTGCCAGTCTGAAGTACAGATGCTTCCTGTTTTATGCTTTCCTCTCACTTTCTCTCGAGTTTAAACATGAAAATATGTTCCATGATAAAAACCAGCACATATCCCCTTTCATCAGGAAACATATTCCAAACAATGAAGGAAGGGGCCTCTCTTCCCAAGTCCTGTAAGGGTCCTTGGATTTGGGAGCAGCTGTCCTTAGAACCATAATTTCATACGGCAAGAACATAATTATTCACAACTATCACATTGTGCAGATGAAGAAACGAAGACCGCAAGGAAATGTTCTAATTGTCCTCATGTGTGCTATGTGTCAGCTTGCCAAAGTGAACGTCAGTTTACATTCCTACCTAGCACGCTTGGCCTGCATCTGCTGCATGAGTCTTTTTGCTGTATTCTGCTTTAAGAAAGTGTCTTAGTTTTCTTTTTACTTTCCCTTTTTTTTTTTCTTTTTGACTTCTGGGAAAGGCCAAATCATTGAATAGTCGAACATTAGCTTGAACATCAGTAAATACAATGGCAGAAGGGGGAAAAGCAGCTGGACTAAGAGACAAAACTAATCACAAGTCTCTGACTAAGTCCCTGTCAGCCTCAGGACAAAATCTTCTCCCCTCAATCCACAAAGCAGCCAGGTCACATGATCTTTACATTTCTTTCCAGCACTTTAAATCTTGATTCCTTTTTCCCCCTGTTCACTTTACTGCTGACTCAGAGTGTAGAACGTTGGCCAAGTTATTAATGCCATAAATCTCCATTTTTCCTCTAAGTGTAAGGGAAGACTAATACGTCCTTTTGTTTTTCTAGCATACAGATGGTGAATGATTTTCAGTTAAGGTGACCATCTTTCGAAATTGAATTAAATTTTTATATCTGTAGATAATTAGCTGCTAAAGTCAGACTGGTAGAAGGAGCAGACTGCTGACAGTGGCTTTAGCCAGGGCTGTGTTAGAGAATGCTGCACAATCTCTCACTCCCTCTTCTTCCTATCATGTCCTTTTGGGTATCTGATTCTAAGTATTGAACCAGGGTCCTTATCATACATTTTATAATATATATATATAACATATATATAATAATGTTAGCCCTTATCATACATTTTATATTATATACATATAATTATATTTATGTATAATATATAAGTATGTATATTACATATTTATATAATATATATGTATATATACATACATATATATGTATATATATATTTCATATAGAAATAGATATAGGTATAGGTATAGAAATAAATAGAAATAGATATAGGTGTAGATGATATAGATATAGATCAGAGGACTATAATATGAAGCTTTCTATATAGCTCTGTCATCTCTGTGTTTCTGGTCTTACTCTAGTATCTTCTAGCTCTGTCCCTGTCCCTCACCACCTATGGTTCTAGTACAAGTTGTAAACTTCCTCGTCTTCATGTTTTGCTTTTCACACAAGTCTTTCAGTGAGTCCTTCTGTATTTTGTCCTCTGCTTTCTTTAAAGCCAGTCTACTTCTCTTCCTCTCTTCCACAGTGTCATAGTCCAAGTTACCCTCATTCTGAACCTCATGTGATGCTCACAAGGATTGCTTTAGATGCCCCATTGGACCATGCCATTCTAATGACTAAGCCTTCCAACTGATTTTATTTTTCCTTTTAAAATTAAATTTTAATTTTAATTTTTTTAATTATTTGCTTTACATCCTGCTTACTACCCTCCTTTCAGTCAGTCTCTCCCATAACTTTTCCCCCACATCCCCTCCCCTTCTCCTGTCTGGAACATCAAGTCTGCAAGGCTAAGTGCTACCTCTCCCACTGAGGCAGCTAGAAGAACATATCCCCCAGACAGGCAACAGTTTCTGAGATAGCCCCTGCTCCAGTTGTTCAGGACCCGCATGAAGACCAAGCTGCACATCTGCTACATATATGCAGAGAGGCCTAGATCTAGCCCATGCATGTTCTTTGGTTGGTAGTTCAGATTCTGAGAGCACCAATGGGTCTAGGTTAGTTGACTCTGTTGGTCCTGTTTAATTCCTGTCCCCTCAGGGCCCACAATCCTTCCTCCTGTTCTTCTATAAGAGTCCCTGAGCTCCATCTATTGTTTGGCTGTGGACATCAGGATCTGGTCTGAGTCAGCTGCTTTGTAGAGCCTCTCAGATGACAGCCATGCTAGATTCCTGTCTGCAAGCATAACAGGGTGTCATCAATAGTATCAGGAATTGGTGCTTGCTTTTTCTTAGGTCTTAAAAGAAAGCCCAGGACTCACAGGAGGCAAGTCCTGTCATTTTCTTACAGTCCATCTTCCTAACTCTAGTGCCTTTCTCAATAGCTAGAACATTGCAAGCATTTAAAATCCTTTTAAATAAGTGAATTAATGAATGGAAGAAAAGGAGATGAGCTTTATAAATTCTACACCTATGCACCCATTGCTTCATATGCAGGAATGGGACCATAGAAAGACCATGTAGTGTTAACATGATAGAGCTATAGGTATCAAGGTAGCTCTGGACAAGGAAATTCAGTATAATAATGTATATAATAAGCAACATTATTACACATAAAATACCTAATGATTAATAGAGCCTCTGAATGGTTTTCAATACACCACACTAATACTTCACATGTCACATTAAGCCCCCCTTTTCTTAATCAGTATAAAGAATAACATCATGTTATTCTCCAATGCTTCTTCATGTGTCATTCACCTAGCTCTCCTATATTCTTTATGAGAACACTGACATGAGCTCCATCAATAGGACTCCTTACATGTATCTTTGAATAGTTTATTTTTCCACAGAGAAAAGGGATTTATAGGACAAATGGGGATTCCTGTTCATTCATTCTCCTGATCCGTCCTGCTGTGATTAGTAGTAGCCAATTCCTCTTATGAAACACACAAGTTCCAGTTAGATGCCTTTAACATCTTTTAATACAATGGTTCTCAACCTTCCTAATGCTGTGACCCTTTAATACAGTTCCCCATGTTATGGTGACCCCCAACCATAAAATTATTTTGCTGCTACTTCATAACTGTAATTTTCTACTATTATGAATTGTAATGTAAATAGCAGATATACAGGATATCTGATAGGTTATGCCCAAAAGGGTCACAGCCCACAGGTTGAGAACCATGCTCTAACTGATGATCTCAGTGGGTTATTCTTTTAGAATTAGGTTGTTCACGGCGTTCTTTTGCTGTGACTACAGAACTTATCAAACCCCTGGGTGTTGTGTATTTCTGAGCAAGAATGGGAAATTATGAAAAGAAAAAAAAAAGTGCCTGTTAGCTTGTCAATGAAAATTTTCTCAAAGAGAATCTGACTGTAATTTTCTTCTCTTGTTTGTTCAGTTCAGAACATATGCTTTACTTCAAAACTAGTTATAAAGCAGGTGTCACTGGAAGAATTAATCATGTTTCTCTAAGAAAAATAAAATAATCAGTTTAAGAGAATGTAGAACAGCTTCCCTACCAGCGAAGAGCTTACATATACTCTATCGGATAGAACTTCAGAGAAAATTAATTATAGCTTAGCCCTCCCTACGCCCTTTCCTTTCCCTAGATATAAACAAATGAACTTTGCCATTATTCCTCATATAATGGAGCTGACAGAGATCATTGCAAGGATTAGGAGATAAAACTGGAAGAAAAGAGGAAAGTGAATTTAACGTACGGGGATTTGGACTAGAGTACAAGGCTCTCAGTCGTACCTATGTTCATTGTTAAGCCCATCTATCTAAAGGATGTTGCTTAGGTACCGATAACATTCTTACCACCAGAGAATGTGAAAGCCACTACTACTCCATCTTCAACGAAGCCGTTGTCACCTTCATCTTCCACCAAGCATGTGTGATGAGCAAATTGAGCATGGATATACATGGAAGCTACCTTGGTAACAACGTTTGAGTTGCCAAGTAGTAAAAGCATTAATTGATCATGTGCAAACCACCATGTCTTTAGTAGTGCCAAAGCCAGCAGCTTGGTTGGTATTTTGAAGAACTATAAGCTTGAAGTCCTAGAGTAAATTTGTTAATACATGTTCATTGACCACTAGAAATAATTTTTTCGTTGAAAAATTGTCCCAGTATTGTTTAAAATAATGAGACATTTGATTGTCAAAAATACATAATACATATGATGACTAAAATTATTGAATACATCATATACATCCTTTGCCAGAAAGGGTTACATTGTTATAATAGCTGATAGAAGCCATTTTGTTATCATTACACTCTTTGTAATTATAGCGGAATGAATTGACTAGCGTTGTGATCATGATTCAAATATCAAATGTTCTTAGAAATTGACATTTTCATGATGTGTTGAAATGAAATGTGATATTAGAATAGTGATACGTTTGCCTTACACATTAGAAATTCTGAGCAGAATTCATTTTCTTTACCATCGTATTGAGAATAAGTGTCCTTCGAAGTATCTTGGGGCAGATAAATAAGTATATGAGTCTGGCATAGGCAGATAGCGTGTTTCTTCTCCAATGAGACACCCTATAAAAGCCAAATGTTGAGAAATAATAGCATAAAGATAGATGCCCTGGGACAAATCTGGAAGTAACACACAGATGCCCAGATCATCCTGCTGACCTCTGGGGGTTTTCTGTAATCATTTAAAGACTCACGAGTCAAGTGAAACTACTCAAAGCTTCAGAGAAAAGGGGAACAGAAAGAGCTAGTGTCTGATATTTGCTGTATGATGAGGAACTTCCCTAGGGCTTCTTCTGTGCTCATCATTCTTAGTACAACCTGCGAGCTAAATTATTAACTGTTATCCTCATCTTTAGGGTGTGGAAACCAAGAGGCAGTGATGCTAAGACACTTGCCCATATCATATGGAGAGGTTTTGTAGGACTGGAGTCTGACCCCAAATGCCAATACCTTAACCATTAAGTGAAATGCTGAAGGCTTTCTGAGTAGAGAAATGGGCAGCCCATAGACCTTTTTCTGGAAGTGGTTAATTGCTTGCAATGTCTCTGTGGTCTTTTTTATCAAAGATAGAGAACAAGAAATATTTAAGAACAATGTGTTTCATGTGTGCTGGGCTTTTTTGTCTCCTATGCAAATGGCTTACATTCTGGTTGAATATTTTAAAGAATTGGGCAGTGAAGTTGAGAAGGAAGAGGGAGGAGAAGGAAGCAGGGTTGCAGGAGAGATCTGATAAAGTTGCATGTTTGCTCAAGGACATTGATCAGCCTACAAATTTTCTTCCCCCTGATTCTCAGAGATCCCTAATACAAAACAAGTTAATACCATGTTCAGTGCCTACACGCACGCGAGCGTGCGCACACACACACACACCCACGCACACATGTACACAAGATAATATACCATCAAATATGAGAAGGCAGTGGAAGCTACAGCTAGGGCTAAAGACACAATTTTTATGTTAACTGCCTACATGAGAAAGAGATTTTAATCTTTCTAAATTGTTAAATGCAACCAACTTTCATGTGCACCTATAATTAAAGTACATTAAAACTGGAATGAAATATGGATGACTTGCATTAATTTCTTAGGAAACCATGTATTTATAAGCACTGATATAGCCAGGTAAATCCTTATCTAACTTCTAGTGGTAATATCTAAATTCTTGTAGGAAAGAAAGAAAAAAAATCTCACCTGATTGATTTGAATTTCCCCAGTTTACTTCATTCATTGTCTTATTATTTGATATCTGATTTCCCTTGAAAATTGATTCTATAT
Organism: Grammomys surdaster; assembly: GCF_004785775.1. Classification (NCBI taxonomy): domain Eukaryota; kingdom Metazoa; phylum Chordata; class Mammalia; order Rodentia; family Muridae; genus Grammomys; species Grammomys surdaster. The sequence continues at coordinate 8,541,694 of NW_021604630.1, read as the reverse complement.
AAGGCAATGACCACTGCATAAACAGAAATATCTGTAACTGCAATCTATGAAAGCTAAAATATTACCAAAGGCATTTAGATTCAGCTTGGTTTCCCTATTGAAAATGCATTGATTTTTTTAAAAATGAATTCCTTGAGAATTTCTTTGAGAATGTGTTCTTTTAGTAATTTTTACTTGTCTCATGCAACTCCTTCCAGATCCACCCTGCAATTCCATACCTACACTACCTTGAGTCCTCATTTTTTAAACACATAAAATTAAATTAGTGTTGGCAACATACTTTTAGGTATCTGGCCATTTACTGGAATTTTTATTGACTTACCAAGATCCACACATTTAAGAAATATAAGCTATCCCTTTCCTGGTAGCTATTACCAGGAGCTTCTCAGCTTGGACTGGGACTTCATGACCACTCACCACTTCTATGCTGGGACTTTGTCTGTTAAGTTTGCATACACCTTGTTCATGCTGTCATAATTACTACAAGTTTATATTGACAAGTGCCATGCTCTGTCTAGAAACCATTATGACCTTTAGTTGTCTAATGCCTTGGCTCCTACAGTTTTCCCCACACGCCTTTAACTATAATGATCCCCTAGTCTCGGGAGGAGAGGCTGTGACATATATGCCCCATTTATTGCTAAGTACTTCAGTCTCTTATCCTCTGCACACTGGCCAGTTGTGGGTCTCTGTGCTAACCAACATTTATTGTAAGAAGAAACTTTGCTCAAGAAGTTTTAGAGATATACTCATCTATGAGTATAAGGATGATCTATTAGAAGTCAGTTTAACACTATGTCCCTTACTAGAGTAACAGTAGTAGATTCTTCCCTAGGAGGTGAGAAACCTATGACTTGTTCAGTCACAGGGTTTGTTTGTTTGTTTGTTTGTTTGTTTTTGCCCCAATAATTATGCCAGGTATGGGTTTCATGTTGTGGAACAAACTTTAAATCTAGTCAAAGTGATTGGTGACTTCAGCAATGTTTGTGCCACTATTGCACATTTGTGGCCAAATTTTATCAGATAGGCCATTACTTATAGTTTATAGAGTTTACAGCTGCATGAAAATGATGGTTATTTTTCTCCTGGTAGTATGAATAGTACCTTTTATCACTATGAAAGCCAATCAATATGAATGAAGCTTCCAAGTCAATACCAGCTTGAATTCTCTATGTTCTATGAGTCCGACATGTGTGGTCTTTAGCAATAGGCCCTTACTGTCAAATTATGGAGGGTAATCAGTAGCAATGACAACAGTTTATAATGTTGACATGTCTATGTGATGTCACTGACAAACAATTCCAATAAAGACATTCCTGGCATTGAACTTTTGGTTTGTTAACCTGTGGTGTCTACTAAGAACATAGTTGCCCCATTACAAAATAACTCCATTTAAATTCTGTGTGTGTGTGTGTGTGTGTGTGTGTGTGTGTGCGCGCACATATGAACTCAAAGCAATTGTAACAGCATACATAAACATGTGCAAACCCAAGCCAGACAATATTCCAGTATCTAGAGAAGATATCGTGTTTTAGTTAGGATTTCTTTGACTGTGATGAAACACTATGACCAAAAGGCAAGTTGGGGGAAAAAAAGAGTTTATTTGGTTAACACTTTCATATCATTGTTCATCATCTAAGGAAGTCAGGACAGGAACTCAAACAGGCCAGAAACTTGGTGGCAGGAGCTGATACAGAGGCCATGGTGGACTGCTCCTTACTGGGTTGCTCCTCACGGCTTGATCAGTCGATATTTTTATAGAACACAGGACCACCAGGCCAGGGATGGCACTACTCACAATGGGGTGGGCCATTCCCTATCAATCACTAATTAAGCAAATGTCTACAGCAAGATCTGAGGGAGGCATTTTTTTTCAATTGAGTTTCTCTTTTTTTCAGATTACCCTAGATTGTGTCACATTGATATAAAAACTATCCAGCACAGATGGTGATAAAGGCCCACTCCTAGTAGAGGAGTCACTGCTAGTTGATAGCTGACAGGAGAGGGAGAGTTAGTTTTCTTTAAGGGAAAGGCCATTGAATTCCTACATAATTTGTTGTTTACATAAGAAGATTTTGTGTTAATTGTTTTCTCATAGAATTTCCTTTAACTCTTTAAGGTTAGTAGTCCTTCCCTGTAACACCTGTCCTCCCCTGCATTCCCATCCCTCACCCCACTTAACTCTTAATGTTCCATTATTCTCTTGTCCCCCTTTGTGACACTGTATGCTATCTTTAAAAGCCCCTGTGCTAACTGATGACACCCCACAAATTTACTGACCTCTGTGGTTATTCCGAAGGAAGCACACATTCATATCTAGAAATTCGACACTAATACCCACTCAGAAGTAAAGACCTGGGACATTTGTCTTTCTGGTAGTGGGCTATGCCACTCAGGCTGCTTGTTTCCAGCTCCAACTATTTACCTTGTAATTTCTTAATTTTATTTTCCTTAAAAAAATAGATAATATCTTGTTATATAAATGTATCCCACTTTGATTATCCATTTATTTATTCATTGATAGATCTCTAGAGAGTTTGCATTTCTAGATGTAAATAGACCAGAATAGCATGGAGTTTTAAAGATTCATCACAGGGGAGTTATCATTTCACTCTTTGGATTTCAAACTATTGCAGAAATATAAGCTAGTAATATACAAATGTTAGTTTGTGATGTATTTGTATCAGAATTTCTGGATCTTCATGTTCTAATCTAGTGCAGCATGTTACACCCTCATCAGGCATTGTTTCTGTAGATAAGGTTGAAACTGTTAATATATTTGTAATAAAATAGTTGACAGGATATCAAGTTGATAAATCACTAAATTAATTACTTTCTCAAATTCTGACTGCATAAACAAGTAAAAAAATGAATAAAACACTCCAAATCTGTTGATTCAAGTTAGATAAAGAACTGTAGTGTAAAGTAGTTAATTCTGCCTAAACAGTGCATGAGCCTATCCTTATGTGTATAATTAAAAATGTTTCTCACTTACCTGAAATTAAGTAGGGAAGATAAAAATGACATTGGAACCTTCTCAAACAAAAAATCATCCACTCATTATGGGAAAAATATGCCACATAACATATTTCATCTATATTTAGAGATTTCGTTGGTATCCTGGTACATGCAAACTTGCTACAACAACAACAACAATAGTTATATTTTTGATTTTTATAGTTGAGTCGGAGCATGGTAACTTTTGTAACAACCTCCTCATTAGGTCCGAATGTTTTACTACAAAAAAGATTTCCATCTTTCTGATTCATAGTTGTTCTTGGTTGGGCCAGTCCTCTACAAGGTAACTAAGAATGCATTTGTTCCCCATGCTCTTGCAGAGAAGATGGCTTTTCTTTCTATAATACATAATGTCAACGTTTTGCTGCCATTCTACTGCATGTGGGAAGGATGAGAATATAGAGGGCAGGCACACATCCTGCCCTCCACACATCCTTAACTGCCTCAGCTTGGAAGTGGGGGGTGGGGAGGTGTCTTCTATTCACATCCCACTGGCAAGGGCTCCCACTAGGATTCAAAGAGATTCAGATCACTGGCTCACTTGGTTCTAGGAAGGATGGGACCTATTTGGTCATCATCTTGTCACCTTCTGTGACAGGGCTGTATAGGATACGCCAAGAAATGATAAAGGTAATTTCCTGGTCTTTACATTTTTAGAAGAATTTCTGAAATTGACATACATATATGTCAGCTTTGCCTTAACTTTGCAGAGTGAGTTGAAATGGTTGCTGCAAGACTCAGCTTGGTAAATTAAATATCTATTTTTCTGAAATGGATATTACTGAATCTCAGAAAATGTTTTATCTCTTATGATGTAACACGAGCAGCTATGTCTCAGAGTTGCCAAAATACTGAAGCAAGAGTACACTTAGATGAGGGATCACTTTGGCAGGTATGTAAAGCTTTGCCTTAGATCTCAATTGTGCTGCTCTTTCATAATCCCAAGTATTAATTTTGCTAAAATACAGAATGACATTGCTGCAGACTCTAGCTTGAAGCACAAATCATTGTATTTTTAAACCAAAAACAAGGTGAAACAAGATCCAAACTCTAAAGTTCTCAAGTTATATAAAATTAAAATCATACAAAAAAGAAAAAAATAGGAGTGTAGGCTAGATGGCCTCATTTTCAGGGAACAGAATTACCTTCCTCTCCTGTCTTCAGCAGAACTTGATGGTAAAGTAAACTCAAGCTTCTCCATAAGGCTTGGTCATATGTGCTTAAGAGCTGCTGATTGGATTAGTAAATCTGGAGTTCAGAACATTGTGGTGTTAGTATGTTCTTGTGGATTATAAAAGCTTGATGGAAATTGGGTGCCATGAAATATGAGCTGTGTGTAGTTACTCCCACCTGCTGGGTAAAATCTTTATTACATGGGTATAACACTTGACTTGCATCATGGGGTAAGATGGAGTTCAATGTGGCCCACCCATATCTCTTGATTGTAGGCATATTCTTTCTTTCATGGTGGTTCAACTCAAACAGGAAACCGTAAGGCAATGCCCATCGTATGAACAAAAGGAGAATTACTTCTCTTTTAAGAGGAACAAAAATGAAAATGGACATTTTAGGACCAGTGGATTCACCAAGTTTACCCAGTAGGTGGTTCAGCGAATAGGGCAACCAGACTAATAAACAATGCTTCCAGGCAGAACGGTCCTCAGCTCTAACTTTTGAGAGCTTGTTTTTCATTATGGAACATTATGCACATTCATAATTTTCATAATTTTCATTATGCACATTCCCTTCTTTGACCTTTCTTGGTGTATGGGGGAGCACTGACTTCAGAAACAGGAGTAAGCTTCCAGCTCTTAAGGGCACTGTTTGCTAAAGGATTTCAGGAGTCAGCACAACAAAAACACAGTCTGTAGAGAGTAGTTCTGCAGGAAAGAGTAGGTCTTTATTATTTAGTTATTGTGAAATTTCCTGTAGGTATCAGACCTTCCCCAAACACTTAAAACATCAATGTATTACTGTGGTAGTAGCTGTTTTTATTTTTGTTAGGAAGAGAAATACATACAGGAAAAGCTTTCAGGAAGGAAGGAAGGAAGGAAGGAGGGAGGGAGGGATGGAGGGAGGGAGGGAGCGTTTAGGGTAGTATTTGCTTTAGGTTCCTTCAATTATTA